>NC_141534.1:178730000-179035000 GCF_021556685.1 Rattus norvegicus | reverse complement strand
AGTAATTATAGCCGAAACTGTTCTATTTCTGAATGGGGTTGCATGCTGAAGGACACAGGTCAACACCGAGTATCTTCCTCACTTGCTTTCCACCTGCTTTTGAGACAGAATTTCTCACTGAATTCACTAGTTATCACTAGTTGGGCCAGGCTTCCTTGCCAGTGAGTTCCAGCCATCTTCTGTCTCTGCCTTTCCCCTCAGCTCTCTTACCTCAGAGCGGGGGTCACAGGCACATGCTACCCACAATGCTTTTATGTGCTGTTAGGGTCTTCATGCCTGCTTTACCAGATGGGCCATCTCTCCAGCACCTCTTGTCTTTTGCATTTTGTCTGAATTAGTTTATTTATCCGAGTCACTTGTGAAAAAGTATTATCACAGAATTGCCACAAAGAAAAGGGAACATGTGCAAGCTGCCGAGGTCCTATCATAGCGTAGAAGTGTAATAAGAAGTGAAGGACGTCTTCCCTAGGACACAATTGGAATCTATATTCTTGAACAGTCTCAAGGTTTCTTTTAAAGTATTTTTTCCAGAGAAGATATGTAGCTTAGAGTGAAGAACATTTCCTGTGAGAAAACGCTTTAAAGATAGCAATAATCTTAATTAAACAGTCTTTCACATTCAGAAGGGACCAAAATTATAAATGCACATGCGACTTTCAAGCATATGTTCTTTTTAATGATATTAATACATCTCTGGAGATAGTAGGAGCACTTCTTCCTAATTAGGTAGTATTTTATTAAACTCAGTGAAATCTCATGCTAGTTTGAGTACCATTTACAAGAGTTAAATAACGCCCAGAGTCTCGAATAAAGAGGATTTTCTTTCTTTCTCTCAGAAGTTATTGGTGTTGGTCAAAAACCAGTTTTCGGCTGAGGAGCGTGCTGAATCTGTTTGTTAAATGAGGACAGTCCAAATTCCCCCAAGGTTTGCTCAGCACGAATATATTATTGCCGATCCTACTTATGCCGAGACAGCTATTTTAAAATAAAAGTTAGAATAGTTTTAATTACATGAAAATTAATTTTCCTCAGTTGACTCATCTTTGGAACCAAACCAAATTTACAAGCTACATAATTTACAAATTCAGCTTTAATCACTCTGGGGTCATGGTGTGGGAACATGAGGGTTGGGCTGGGAAGAGAAGAGACTGAAGTTCAGATTCTGTGTTTAAAGGATGAAGGAGATTAAAGTCCACGGCACTAGGAATCATGGAGGTTAAAGCAATTTTAAGGAACATTACGTCCATCTCTATGGGAAAACATCGGGAAACAGTTAGCTTCCTAGCAAACTATAGCCCTCTCAAAAGGACAAGCGGCAGTGGGAACTGTGAATGGGCCAGTTGCACTTTAGGGTGTTAAAATGTGACTACAAAGCTGTGGTTAAAGAGATGACAGGGCCAGGCAGACTTGTGTTAAGAATAGCAGTTCGAATGCTCATAGACTAGTCTAGTCGCAGACAGTCGACGAGCCCAGAGATGCAAACTCTCTAAACATGAGGCTAACAAGACGATTCCAGAGATGCCCCGTGGGAGTAGGCAAGCAAGGGTAGGCTTCCTACAGATGCTCTTCTAGGTTAAGAGTAGGGAATCTATCAATCAATCCATTAGCAACACACTGGAAGGGAAACCTTATCAATCAAAAAAGACATTTGATTAAACCTAACAACTACTACTAATGAAACAACAAGAGAAAGGGAACAGCGCGTTATCTCAAGTGGTGACTCAGTGAATCCGTTGCTGTGTAAACCAAGCCTAGACAGGAATGCTGACGCTCTCGCTCTCGCTCTCGCTCTCGCTCTCGCTCTCGCTCTCGCTCTCGCTCTCGCTCTCGCTCTCGCTCTCGCTCTCGCTCTCGCTCTCGCTCTCGCTCTCGCTCTCGCTCTCGCTCTCGCTCTCGCTCTCGCTCTCGCTCTCGCTCTCGCTCTCGCTCTCGCTCTCGCTCTCGCTCTCGCTCTCGCTCTCTGTATTGTCTTGGGTGTACTTGCAAATAAAAGAGATAAACGAAAAGCTTCTGGAAAAGAAAAACCATCACTCCTTTTAATCTCTCTCTACTACCTCTCCCCCCTCTCATATAGAGACAACCCAGGAAACTGTGCTCGACACCTTTTAGCTGGGTGTGTTGGGTGTACAGCTACAGTCTGCCCAAGAGGGGGGCATGTCAGGAGGATCACTCATTCCAGGCTGGAGGGATGGAGAGTGTTTGAAATGTTTAGTCTTAAGAGAATTTGGTTGGGTGTCTAGATGGAGGGTAAATGGATGAAAATTAGCAATTTAAAAATCTATTAGAAAAGCGGGTGGCCGCACATGGGACTATCAGTGAGTTATTTAGTGACAACAAACAAAATCAGAAGAGATTAGACAACACAGGCAGGGGCTTCTCCAAAGTAAATAACAACAAATAATGCACTAAAGGTTGCACACTTTTTTTTTAAAACAAAGTCATATAACAAAGTCATTCTTTCATAAAAATTGTTTATTTTATTTCCCATGTATGAGTGTTTTGTTCGCGTGTGTGACTCCATACCGCATAAGGGCCTAACACTGAGGAGAACTGGAGTCATGGATGGTCGTGAGCTGCCATATGGGTTCTGGGAATCGAACCTGGCTCTTCTGCAAGAACACTGAGCTCTTACACACCGAGCCACCTCTCTAGCCCTGTATGTCTTCTAAAGGGACATAAAAACAAGGTATGTACAAGTTTGCAATGTCACATTTTGGGGTCTTTTTATAGCTCAAATGTGACATATTTCTTCACTTATGTGTTGAACATTTAGTCCCCAACCAGGCTTGAGGATCCTTCAGGAAGTGGGGTCTAGCTGGAGGAAGTGCTCTCAGGTCTTAGGAGAGTGGACCTCATAGGCTATAGCGAGCCCTCATTCCAACCAAGCTTTGCGTCTTCTGCACCATGGAACAAGTCCCAGCTAGATAAGCTACCACCATGAACTTCCCATGGCCTCCCAGCCAGTGAGGGACCGTACCCTCATGGCTCGACTCGGCTCACAGTCCACCCCTTTTCCCTTCGGTGCTTTCCGTCAGCTATTTGTTTGCAGCAATGAGAAAAGCAGCTTATGCAGGTAGGAGTACAATATTAAAAGTTGACAATTGCTTGAAAATTAGCATTTAAATTTCATATAACTCTTACAAGAGTTTCACTGGCTTTGGGATTTGGTAAAATGAACTTAATAAGCACCAAAATGATAGTCTAGAAAAATATTATAAAAAGACTAATGTTACAAGATAACAGAATTGCTATAACTAAGTGTCAGGTTGGAGATTAGAAAATTGGTAGCTTACCTCACTAAGAAAAGGATGCGTTCAAAAACAAATTAAATATAGATACAAAATGAAACATGAAACTCTAAGATAATCTGGGAACCTGTGTCCCCAGATTTTTTATAAAATTACACAATGGTCTGGGAAAATTGCTTCAACCCAGCAATCCTTCTCAAGGACTTTCTGGTATACAAATCAACCCTTAATTTTTTGTTTGGTGAGAAATATAAGATGCCAGGAACTGTGTGTGTGTGTGTGTGTGTGTGTGTGTGTGTGTGTGTGTGTGTGCATGTTTTCTAGTGCATGCACACAGGGATGGAGGTCAGAGAACCACCTCAGGTGTCATTCTTCAGCTGCTTTCAACTTGTCAGTTGCGCACCCTACCCCCAGTCCTGGGCATGGAGCTTTAACTAAACAGCCAGCAGCGGGCCAGTGAGCTTCCAGGGACGACCGGCCTTTGTCTGCCTTGGCTCTTACACTGCAGGATTCCAGGAGCAAGCTATCACGCCTGTTTTTTTTACATAGGCTCCTGGGGGGATTGAATTTAGGTCTTCAGGCCCGTGAGACAAGCACTTTGTGGACTAAGCCACCTCTTCCACTCCTAGTGAAAAATTTACAAGACAGACGGTGCAGAGCCTGCCTCACTGTGCCTATGAGAACGTGAGCTACCACACCAAGGAGGAGAAGAAGCCAGAGGTGATGCAGATTCCCCAAGGTATTGGAGGAGAGAGATGATTAGTAAACCAGATATAATGTCTTGGACAGATTTCTATGCAATATACCTAAATAATTTTATTTTTTTCCAATTTAAATTTTTATCTTACTAAAGTATATATCTTTGTGAGGTATTTTTTTTCTGTGAACATTTTTGACAAATTCAACAGGTAGGAGTTTTCGCATCTTTTGCTTGCCCTTTGCTATTGTGGGTTTTCACACTGTTATTTCTCAGGCCAGGATTCTCCTGGGTCAAGTCGTTAGACCAAGAGTTTGTGAAGAAACTCTATTGTTTAACATCAAAATTTAAATGCCAATTTCACTCCGTTCAATATTGTCTAAAAGACAGGGTCTTGCAGGTCATTTGTGGGAGAACAGCTCTTCCTGTAACAATAGCAACAATGAGTAATTACTTAGTACTCAGCTTATACCAGGCACAGAGAAAAGTGTTGTGACCTTAAATTTTGACCTCAAAGATATTTTTGTTACCTTTGTGTGCAGCCCCACATTTCCAGTTAATAATTTACCTTGTTCCTAAGACATAATGACTAACGCATCCAATTTATAATGAACATTAGCTACAGAAATAATCCATACACTGTAAAATAAATATAAATGCTTTCCAGGCCCGTGAGAGCGCCCAGATGTAACCACCCTTTAGTTCATGTAGCTTACTGTACCTGGTGGTCCTAACTGTACGTGGCTTGGTACTGATGTGGATTTTCTTCAGTGTTTGGAGGACGGACTGTTTAGTAAACTCTGCAGGCACAGTTTCTTGAACAGATTTCTACCCAGTGCTTTCGAGTATGTGTTAGACGGAGGAACTTGCTCACATTAAAGGACACTGGATACTCAGCTCTGGCTAATTGCTGTCCCAAAGAAATGTTAACATGCTATGGATTTTTTTTAACTTTTTTTAAAAATGTGGAACGCAATATTTAGCATTGGTGAGCAATTAGAATTTTATCCAACATGGCAGGAGCCAACATCACGTAGTTTCAACCCATCTTCGGGACGCATTTTCATGCCCCCAGTGCTAAATGTAGGACTGGGGAGTGCCTTGGGTTAATTTCTGAAAGGTACAGGTAGAGAGAGGGATGTCAGGTAAGGATCCACAAAGTGCACTAGGCATTTTGGTGCAGGGGTCTTAAAATAGCCATCCAGCAGGTGGCAGCACAAGAACAGAAATGAGCCACGCTGGCCTAGTAATAGCCACAGGTTTCCTCAGTTTTGCAAGAACAAGGAAAAGAACAGATTACCACATTCTAGCTTTGGAGGGAAGAAACACTTTTACATACATTTTCTTTAAAAGTACATTGGAAGCCCCTCTTGTGTACTAGCTATTAAACTGTGTACTCTCTCAACCATGCCTTTTAAAAACCCTTACACTTGTAATTGCAGAAAATCCTTTTTTCATTAAATTAATTAATGCTCCATCACGCTTCAGTCCATTCACATGAGACAGGGGTTCTCATTGAACCTGGAGCTAGGCTGGCAGCCGAGCACCTAGCTCCCACCCCTCATGTTGCTATTGCAAGCACTCACTGCCACGCCTGCTGGAGCTCAGTTTTAGGGTCTCATGCTTGGACAGCAATGTCACTAAGCCATTTGAACTCCCACCACGCCATTTTAGAGATGAAGAAGTTGTCTTTTAGAAGGCTAGAAAAAAATATGCATTCGCAGTTGTACCACATAGTTTTCTCATTGCTGTGATCAAGTATCTGGTAAAGTAATCAAAGGGAAAAGAGGTTTATCTCAGCTCCTGGCTTAAGGGACACAGGCTATCTGGGTAGAAAGGCAGACCTGTGAGGGGAGTGGCTGCATTTCAGCCACCGTCAGGAATCTAGGCTCCGAGCACACCCTACTTATTTACTCTGAGCTCTGAGTTCTGAGCTCATGGGATGGTGTTGTCCACATTCAAGGTCGGCCTTCCCTCCTCAGTTAAACCTTTCTGGAAACACCTTTACAGACACACGAAGCCTATGTATATCAGGTCATTCTGAATCTAGTCCAGTCAACAACGAAGATGAACTATCCTGCACAGTTTCTAAGAGGCAGGTCCAACTCTGGACCTAGGGTTGCTGGGTCTTTGCATGGAGCCGTACCAGTTGCTCTAAGTCTTGTCCTGTCGTCTCAGTTCTGATAACAGTTGGTTTGATGATGCTCGTCAAGCCTGGGCTATCTGTATTGTGGGACACAGAAAGCAGCATGACAGGATGCATTTGTCCCCTAGCTTACAAGGTGGCTGTGCCCTGGAGCTAGTGATTGAGAGAAGATGGATGCTATTATAGAGGAACACCGCATTGGCCATCTGGAGAGCACCGTGGAAGTGGGACGTGCATTTCCTTGTTAATAGGACAGTTTCTGTGACAAGAACAAATGAACTCTCCCTAGAGCCCATGGTTTACAATGTTAGCCTAGAAATGAGTGACCTAAGAAGTTTAATGTTTCTGTGATCAATGTGAGGGGTTAACCATCACCCGGCACTCAGTAACTAAGGACCTGCCACCCATTTACCTAACTTGGATGAGAAATTTTCATTTTTAGTAAATGGCTTAAATGTCACAATTTGCCAAGTAAGTTGTTTAGCCAGAGATGGTCAGCATCTCTTCCTGGAGACCAGTGTTAGGAAAGAGAGGGGATTCAGGTCATCTCCTTTCCTTTTCTGGGGGATCATGAGTACCCCTCGTGCTGCAGGGCTAGCTCCTTCCTCTGCAGAGCAAGAGTTGCCCAGAGCAGAAGCAAGAGGTGTGAGAACAGTGGGATGCTCAAGGTTCTCACCCCTACCATTGCTGCAAGGGTACAGCTGCACTGCCATTGAGCTGTAGGAACCAAATGGGCTGGCCAGCTGGGCTTCTTTCCAAGTTAGGGAACAAAAGGCAAATGCAGGTACCAGAATAGAGAATTTTCAGTTGGTCAGAAAGTTTGTTCCGTGGGATTTAGGGGTGGCTGGGGCCCTATGCTCACTTACAAAGCTTGACATGTCACTCACAGGCTCCCAGGAGACACCTGTGAAAGTGCAGGTGCGCCAAGCTGGCCTCCTGTGCACCTGCATCGGGAAGGGGCTGACAGCACCTGGGCTGACAGCACGTGCAGACAGGACCTCAGCTTACACGTTGCAGTTGTGAGAACTACAGCCAAGTCCAAAGAGAATGGGTCCTTCTTTTTCTCTCTCCTTCCCCCCACTCTTCTGTCCACTCTTCCTCCTTCCACCCTTCCTTTCACCTTCTTTTATTCCCTCTTCCTTCCCCCTCTGTCCTCCCTACCCTTCTAATTTCCTTCCTCCTTTCCTGTCCTTTCCTCGCTCTCCACTTTCTTATTTCCACCTATCTCCTTCCTCTCTCTTCTTTTGGCCTCAAACTTGCTATGCCCTGGGGAATAACCTTGAAGATCTGATCCCTCTTGCTTACACCTCACAACTACTGGGATTTCAGGCAGACTCCGCAGCATCCAGTTTATGCAGGGCTAGGAATCAAACCCAGGGCTTTGTGCATGCTCAACTTAGCTTATGAGCCCCATTTGCAGCGAGGACACTCTCCAGAACAGAGAGCAGAGGCAGTGCCGCCTGCCTTGACAACCTTCCCCCTGGATCTTTTCAAGTGGAGTCAATTGATGGCTTTTTCAGAAGCAAGGGGGAAGATTTCTACTCTTTGTTATGAAGAAATGTAAATTGTTACAATCTGTTTAGAAGGTAATTTTGCAATATTATAAAAATGGGGAAGATGTTAATTGCAATGTTGTTTGTGGCAGTGAAAAAGTGGGAATGATGAAAATCCAGCAACAGAGGGCTGCCTATGAGAGTGATAGTGTCTCTTATTACGGAGCAATGCCCATTAATCAGAGAAACTGAGCAAACGCAGCTGTAAGAGTGTGGGGAGCTGACCACTTTACAGCAAATGAAGGAAACTTTGAACATCAGTCTTATCTTAGATGTGTAAAACAGACCCATTTGCATGTAGCACCCTGTTTGATTAACACATGGAACATACTTGGAAAAGGCTGAAATTCAACTTTATTACATTACCCTTTGGGTTTTCTGTTTCTTTGACCATCTCCAGGTGTGGAGCAGTTTGGAGCAAAGTGATGGCCACGCGTTCTGTAAAGTCTGCAGGAAGCCATGCAGAGGCTGGCAGGAGGGCTCAGCTTCCACAGAAGCAGTCTTAATAGTCCCTACCTGTGCTGTGGAGAGAAAGGGTCCTTCGAGTTGGCCACTTTGGGGGATTTGAAGGTCATTTTGGGGATTTGAAGGTCATTTGTCATGCCCTACTTAGGCTACTAGTTTGCATTTGTCTGTCAACAAGCATCATACTTAGCACTGAATTTTTCCTCTTACTGATGGTGGGGGAATTTCCCACTTTGTGGGGAAATTATGCTCCATATGGCAGAGAATTCTTGACAAGATGTCACATCTGGGACAGCTGAGGCCATCTCACTGGCTTCTCTCCAGGCTGGGGTATGTTATAATGTAATGCTTAGGCAGTTACTGTATGGGATACAGAACTTGGTAGTGCATAGTTAGGCATGGGTGAAATCCTACAGGGACTATTGCATTGGAAACCTTATAGAGCATTTATTTGCTCATACCTAGAATATGGCTTAGCGCCATATTTGATATCATTTTAGACTCTCAGTTGAACATACTCTTTGAGCTCTGTATCAACCAAAAAAATGGGTACAAGGGAGTAGCGCCATCATTTGATTCCTGCACCAAAACCTAGGCAGCAGACACCCTCCAGAAATAGAGCCTGTGCTACTAAGGAAGGTGAACTACAGGTCAAGCTGAACTACAGGGCTAGTGTGTCAGGTGACATTGGGACATATGAGTGTGTGTGCAACTGTCATAGGATGTATAGGTCTGGAGCACAGAAAAGTTGGTCTATGACTTTTATCAGACTCTCGGGATTTCTATGAAGTGGAAGTTTCTGGATAAGTCAGGTGATACAGACTCAGCTGGTGTTCTGCTAAGGCAAGACCCATGGGGGGACATGGGATGTTTGGGAAGACTGTAAGCAGTACTCAACGGACCATGCTGGGGCTCTTGAATGGCTAGCTGTGCTATTGGTCTCTGGTCTTCAATGACCTTCACTTCATTGAGAGAGGCATGGCAAAGAACTCCTGGAATTCTGGCTAGTCTTGGTCTCTCCCACTAACTTGCTGCCTCCTGACAATTCAGCAGAAGCCTGGTGATTTCTGCGGGATTATGCCACCATTGCTGATTCATGTTTGGTGACACTTTTGAACTGGACTGTTGCTATCCTGACACGACTGAACTGGACAGCTGGCATCCTGACAAACAGAAATTGGAATTGCCCCCAAAGAACTACTTCTAAACAGGTCCACATCCGCTTGTCCTATTTACAATTTTTTTCTCCCTACCTTTGGATGGTGGACTAGAAGAGGGAGTTGAAGCAGTTAAGAACCCTTATTAAAAAAAAAATCAAGGCCTACAACACAACCACAGGAGAACCATGTACCAGAGGCTGGGAAGGGGAGAACAGTAGAGCCCACTCCCAACTGTCACCTTTTTTTCCTTCATCTTCTTCTTCCTCCTCTTCCAGAAAAGTGACAAGGCCTTAAAAGGCTATTTATAGTATGAATTCTGCCACTGGCATTGATATGCACACTTCTGAGAGTACTTCCAAGTGAAGACAAACATCTCCTACTAGATCTGAAGGAAGGCAGATCTCTAGGTCTGTGGCCATGCTCACTGATACTAGGGGAGTAAACATTTTTTGGGGGTGTGTGGGTGTGGGTGGGGTATGCATTGTGGCTGTGAAGCAAAACCAAATATCTCACATGATTACTGAGACCTTTCAAGGAAATTACTGTTCCCTTGATGTCTAGATAAAGCCTAGCTGGGATGAGATGCAAGGTGGCTTTTGGGGTGCTCTGACTAGTTAAGATCCACAGAGATGCAGAATTGTCTCTAAGCAGAAAAAAATAATGACCACATTGCATGGCCCTATGGGAACACTTTCAAATGTTCAAGCAGAATATAGTGTCTTCTGAATTTAGGAGCCCCATAGTAAGGATGGTATTCACACACACACATAGTGTGTGTGTGTGGGGGGGGTGTGTATGTGTGTGTGCATATGTGTGTGTGTGTGTGTGCGTGCGTTTATATGTATACTTGTGGTTTTTTGCAGATGCAAAGTATGTGCACTAGGATAAGGTCAGAATCAGGAATTGTTATCTTCCATATTTGCTCTGCTTACCACCTTGCTTTTTGTGACAGTGTCTCTCACTTTACCTGGAACTCTTCTAATAGGCTAAGCTGGTTGTCAGTAGGCCCTACAGCCCCAGTACTAGAATCACAAATGCCTGCTATCAGGTGAATCTCAAGTTCAAGGCCAGCCTCATCTATAGAGTGAATTCCAGCACAGCTAGAACTACACAGATAGACCCTATCTTGAAAACCCAAAAAATAACAATAAATAAATAAAAATTAATGGCAAAGAAAATTGGAAAATAGCAAAAATAGACAACTAAGTTTTTAGCCGGGTGGTAGTGGCACACTTCTTTAATCTCAGCACTGGGGAGGCAGAGGTAGGCAGATCTCTGAGTTGGATGCTAGTCTGGTCTACAGAGCCAAGGACACAGAGAAACTATGTCTCAAAAGATGTCAAAATAAGACAAACAAAACCAACCAACCAATCAAACAAACAAAAACAGCAGCAGCAACAGCAACAATGAAAACCAAGGGCCTGCCACCACATGCTGCTTTTTTATGTGGGTTCTGGTGATCAAACAGGTCCTCATGCTTAATTGGCAAGCACTTTATCATCTAAGCCCGATTCCCAGCCCATGTTCACGCCCTTTACCATCAAAATGCAACAACCAGAGGCATCCTAGGTCATGGAAGGCAGTTTCTGTTCAGGGTAGGAAAGCCAGGTGTTCTGAACTAAAGGATGCTGCTAACACCTCCCTCCGGATTTCTCACTTGCATCAAGTGGAGAGCATTGACTCATCATGAGATCCTGCTTGTCTAGCTCCTCCTTGTTCCCCAAACATGCCACAGATATTTACATTTCCTGGCCTCATCTCTTGGAAACCTCTTTTCTAATAGCTTTTATTTAAAAAAAAAGCCAAGGTAAAATTCACATAACATAAATCAAATGACTAAGATAAATGTCTAATCCAGTGACATTTAGCACATTTACTCGATGTGAAACCACCATCTCCATCTTGTTCCAAGACATTTTCATCATCCTGAAAGGAAACGGCACCAACTAAACATTCACTCTTTATTTCTTCCTTCCCTGGTCCCTAGCAACCACTACTTTACTTCTGTCTCTATGGATTTACCTATTCTGGATGTTCATATAAATAGACTCCTACAAAGACTCTTTTGTGCCTGGATTCTTTCACTTAGTGCGTTTCCAAGGTTCACCAGCTCCATCCTGGGGCTCCTCAGTGCCGCCGTGCAGCACGGAGACAATGTAGTCTTTGGACTCAGATCTGGTCTTGAACTCTGGCTTGACTACTTGTGAGTTCCGAGAAAGTTATTCCCCTCTTCTGAGCTTTAGTTCTCATTCATGAAATGAGAGGATCAACCCCCACCTCACAGATGTTAGGACTGCGAGATAGCAGGCAAAATTGCATGGTCTTTGTGCCTGGCATACAGTAGATAATTCCCCAACACCAGAGGGAAAGGGAGTTCATTTGAGAGCATGAGGTGCATCATAAGCTAAATCTGACCTTTGCCCCTCCTCATGCATCTTCTGGAACACTGAACTACACAAGGCTGAACTCCTCCCTGAATCCCTCTCCTTAACCCCTTTCCTTAAACAATTTCTCTTGCACTGAGTACATGCAGCCTCGCCCCGCTAAGCAGGCACACATCCCCCCCCCCCCCAGCTGTGTTCACGCCCTCACTGGACCGCATGCCTTTATAAGGTCAGATGTTATTTTGCTCTTCTAAAAACTCCAGCTTTTTGAGGGTGGTCCCATTTTTTAACTACTCTGATATGTACAGCCCCGATGTCAGAACCTGGGTTAGTAGTGTGGCATCTAAGCTATACCTCTGGGCAGTTCTGGCATACAAGGTGGGCATCGTAAGCTCCTTCTGGTTTTGGGTAATAGGATCCCTTTCCATGTCAGTTGCTTGGAAATGCTGTATCTACAGCTTTCTTCCAACCTCACGGAGATGGAAAGGGTGGCTAGCGAGCCTCTATCCTAATTATCTGCTCGTAATTGAAAGGTGCAAGTTGGCATTCTCAGAAAGGTGCTTCTTCAAAGGCACTCACTGCAGAAGCCAAAGTCCAAATTAAAATTGATTCACAGCCTTACAGAAACATGGGCTATTAGAGAGCAGGGTTGGAAATGGGCCGTGCTTCCAGACAGCGAGGTCAGGGATGGGCAGGGAAAATATTTCTCAGTGTTTCAGCATAGTTCAGATTTGGAGCTGAATTTATATGTTGGATTTTTACTACAAATAAAATGCTATAACGCTCAAAGTGTCTGTTTAATGTTGTTGACCTTGTCCTTTTTCTTATATGGGAAATTGGTACTTAGAGGAGGAATAAAAGCAGAAACCAGAAGTCA
This sequence comes from Rattus norvegicus, assembly GCF_021556685.1. Taxonomy (NCBI): domain Eukaryota; kingdom Metazoa; phylum Chordata; class Mammalia; order Rodentia; family Muridae; genus Rattus; species Rattus norvegicus. The sequence continues at coordinate 179,022,470 of NC_141534.1, read as the reverse complement.
GAAACATTCACAGAGACAACAGATTTCTAGCGGCATTGTTCTTAACCATTTTTTTAAAGGTCATAGAGCCCTTGCAGGACTTGATAAAAAGTAAAGACCCTCTGAGACGGGAAGCTTCACAGTTCATAATCTCATGTGCAGCACTAGATGCAGTTTTGAGAAAGTCTTCAGATTCCACTGAAGCCCATTTAAGTATACCATGCTACTGTGGGAGGCAGGTGCTAGAGAGATGTGCCAGCAGTAAGGAATGCTTCCTGCTCTCCCTGGAGACCCAGCACCTATCGCAAGGCTGCCTGAAACTCCAGAGGCCGTGATTCCCTCTTCTGGCCTCCATGAGCACCCTCAGCACACACAGCATTCTCTCTCCCCCTCTCCCTCTCCTTCCCAACCCCCTCTCTCCAAACAACAATGTTTACTCTTGGTTCTGAGGGGATGGCTCAGTTGGTAAGATGCTAGTCTTGGAAGTGTGAGGATCTGAGTTCAATCCCAGTAACCCATTAAAAGCAAGCGATGTACGGTGCACATGCTGGGAAGGAGGGCCGGGGTCTGCTTTCTCACTCCAGCCCCTTGGCCATCTAGCCGACCCCATTTTAAGTGGATCTAGACTAGTGAAAGACGATGTCTCAAAACAAAACAAAGATGGGCAGTGTCTAAGGAGGGACAGCAGAGGTTGTCCTCTGGCTTTCACATGACTTCTGTTACTTTCCATGGAAAGCACATGTGCAGGCACACACACACACACACACACACACACACACACACACACACACACACACACCACACGCACAATTTCTATCAATTTCTATTTCTATGTGGGGAGAGATACTGGTGTGAAAGGTATTCTGTAAAGCCTTAAAAGGACAGAGACGACTATGGCATGGCTCCTGCTTTTGAGAGATTGGGCACAGCCAAGTGGGATCAAACATATCCAGACAGTGATCTCTCAGCCAGGCAGTTGCAGGGACTTCCTGGTTTCTTCTGCACCATTGCTCTCTGTGCTCCCTCCTGCTTTTACCCCTCTTTTCTTTCTGTTTCCTTTTGGTAGCATTAGCTTGCAAGCCTGCGGCCTGTTGTTACTTTCTTTCTCCTTCACGTGGATAAGCAGTGATCCTCCCTCAGCTCACTTGTGGGAGGGAGGCCTGGACCACTCCTCTCTTCAGAGACCTGCAGAGCTAGCTGGTCTTCTATCTTCTGTAGAATAAAGGTTCAGCTCCTCACCAGCTCACTCAAGGCTCTGTGGTTGGGCATCATTACACACTGCCAGACTGTGCGCTGTGTGGCCTCGTGTGCACCCTGCACTTATCAGTACTGAATCTCTGTTTCCTAAATAGAACTTGCATTTTCAAGCTCCCCTGGCTGGCTTCTCTGCCAGAATGACATTTTCCCTCATATCCATCTATTAAATCTTTCTTATCCTCAGAGTCCCCATTGAATACATCCTCTATGAAATTCTACCCAGATTGTCAGAAGTAATGAGGGATTTTGGAGCCTGCTCTGCCGCCTGACAGTGTTATCAGCCATGTTGGAGTCCTCGGAGGCAGAGATAGAATCAAAGAGTCTCTGGGATTCCAAGTCCCTACCAGACGGTGGCCCACTTGAGATGGAGTTTCTGCATTTTTTTCCCTCTGTACTTCAGTGACAGGATTCAGAAAGCTACCTCCGATTGCTGAGACTCACATTCAGAAAAGAAGCCTTTGGAGGGCCTCCCTTAGCAAGGTAAAGGCCCTCCTCTAGGAGTGAAGGACCCCAGAATCCACCCAGACCAGTTTGTTCCTGTGCTGGACCCCGCGGAGGAAGGTGTACAGTTGTCTGTTGGTGTCCATGATGGACCAATTGCAGGACCTCTTCCCACAGGAGCTCCAGTCATCAATATGAAACAGTGGCAGCATGAAGCCACGCAGTCCTCCTGTGCACTGGTTTAAGTCTCCTCTAGATTTCCTGTAAGACTCACTGCAGTGTAAACAGTATAAAAAGCTGTTGTAAATAGCTGTTCTACTGTATTGTTAAGGATAATAACAAGGGGAAAAAAAAAAGGTCCGTACATGTTTTGTACAGAAACAAAAATGTTCCCTGAATATTTTTAATCCACGGCTGGCTGAATCTGTGGATGAACGACGTAGGTGTGGAACATTAGTGTTCCGTGAGAGGCTGGCTGAAAGCTGTGGGTGTGGATATGTTGGCATGGAGGTCGGGTGCTCTGTGTGAGACTGGCTGGATCTGTGGGTGTGGAGGGTGTAGGTGTTCAGGCCAAGAGCTCTGTGTAAAATTCGGGTTTGGATTCAGTTGAGTGAGGGCCAGAGGGTCCCTTTTTATGCCATCCTCAATCCTGGCAACCCACTAGTCCTGAAGACGTCTCAGGTGCACTCTATGCTCAAAAGATGCTTCGATCCTTCATTGTGGCCTCCATTCCCGCACAGTGCAAGACAATAGAAGAGTTAAATCGGGGGTGGAGGGGCTGGACCTTTAGGTCAGTGTCCAGTGCTTTAGACTTGCATTAGCATAAGCACAGCTGCCCTGGGGGCCATGCACTTGACCTAGCCTTTGTGGTTTGATGGCACAACCCCCCCCACCCACCCAGAGAGGACTTCTGCCCAGCCATCAATGCCTCTCCCTGAAGCTGGAGCAAAGTTCAGGTGGGCTGAGACCTTGCCCTAAGCTCCATAGACTGTCCACCACACCCCTAGGGCAATATTGCTATAGGATTTATGCTCTTATTGGGAGGCAATTGGGCATTCAGGCTGGATCTCAAACACGACTGAGAAATCTTCCGCCACCCTGTAATCTCCAGTTTCGAAGGTCTCGTTCACAGCATGGTCATAAGAAACACCACAGTAATTGAAATCTGAGTGCTTTGTAGCCCTCTCTGAATGTTGATTCTGCTGTACAAACATTGCTTCCTTTTCTTCACGATACCAAACACCACTGCTTCTGGTCCCTCTCCAAGGTCTCCGTCTCTAAGCTCTTAATTAGAAAAAAGAAGCAGTAATTATTAAAGTTATTAAAATATGGAATATTGCAAAAGAGCGGATTAGAAGTCTTCATGTTAATCCAAACAAATTGTGCTAATGTTGCTTTGATTCTTGCAAACCCAAACCCACAGAGGAAGATAAAAGCCACGGCTGCCTCTTAAGAGCAGGGTTGAGCCTGCTCGCTAAGCTGGGACTCATTGAGCATTCACCAGGAGCTGCGGAGGAGAAGCAGGAGGAGATGAAAGGAAGAAAGAGTTCGTGAACGTTGGAAAAAATGAGGTAAGAAGGGGTGGGAGCCATATCAGGACAATTAACCTGATAATTAAACTGATCAAACTCTCCCTTCTTCTGAGAAATACAATGTACAGAGATAGACCACATGCAATACATACAAAGATATACAAACATACATATATGGCACACAAAGTATAAAGCACACAAAGAGAAGTACATGTTCATGTATGTGGTGTGTATGTGAAATTCACATGAATATGTGTACATGAGAACCAGAAGTCAATGGTGTGTGTTTTTATCTCAATTAGGTCTCCATTAAATCTGGAGTTCCCCAATTCAACTAGATTAACTGAGCAGCAAGCCGCAGAGAGCCACTTGTCTTTACCTACCAGCACTAGGATGGCAGGCATTCTCTACGACAGCTGGCCTTTTATGTGGGTACTGGAGATCTGAACTGGTGATTGTGTAGCCATTACATCACCTACTAAGCTGTCACATGAGCCTGCCTGCCTTTTTTGAGATGAAGCCACCCACACTATATTGCTCAAGCTGGTCTTGAACTTGCAATCCTCCTACTTCAACTTTCTCAGTAGCTGGGACTATAGGCATGTTTAATTGCATCTGTCTCAAGGAGAGCACCCCCTTTCCCTTTGTGTATATGTGTACCTGGATGTGCTGTGTGTTTGTCTGTGTATGTGAACATGGATATTCTTGTGTGTGTGTGCATAGGTATGCTTATGTGTGTGTGTACATGCATATGCTTGTGTGTATGTACACAAATGTGTTTGTGTGTATATAGATGTACTTGTGTGTGTATGTACACATGGATGTGCTTGTGTGTGCTGAGCTCCATATTTGATAGTGCTTTAGCCCACAAATCTTGGCTGCTGATCACATGCTTGTCAAATTTTCCATATGCCAGAGAGAGCTCACAATCCACAGACTCATCTATTCTTCCTGCTCTGAGATTCCACCTCAGCCCATGGGGCTGCCACCCACCTGATGTTCTAGTTACACATTGTGAGCCATCTTGTTCCTCATCCGTCTTTGCATAGGTGTGGTATTGAAACCATGACACTGTCTTTGCTAGGCCTTGCTGCTCCCTCACTCTCAGCTGCTCATCTCTGATCGTCTTTCCTGAACTGGCTCTTTAAACTCTGTTCATCCTTCTTTCAACTCCACCATGCTCCTCAACATTCCTGGCCTTCGTGCCTTGCATACAGGGGTCTCTCTGTTCAGAATCTTTTCCCTCCCTTGACTGCCAGTCAAACTCTTGCCTGTCCTCTAAGGCTAGCTTGAAGGTGGCCTTCTCTGGCTGTCCAACAGCAGTGCTGGCTCTCATAGCTTTGGGCACTGTGCCATCAGGGAGTGTAGGTGTAACAGGTGGTGTTTACTGTCATTTTGACAGGGTCTAGAATCACAGGTACATGTGTGAGGGAGTTTCTGGATTAGGCTAACTGAGTAGAGAAGACCCACCCTAGATGTGGGTGGCACCATGCCATGGTCTGGGGTCTTTGGATGGATAAAAAAGGAAAGCAAGAAGAGCACCAGTGTTCATTACTCTCTGCTTCCTAACTGTTGCCTGACCTCCCGCTGCCATGGCCTCCTGCCATGGCGGAATGTGTCTTTTCTTTCCTCAAGATGCTTTTTCTCAGATATTTTGTCCCAGCAAGAACAAATGAACAAATTTAGTATGTTCTGCACTCACTCATTCGCGGGACCCGGAAAAGCATGTACTTGCGTGCACTAACTGCTCAACACAGCATCATTTATAGGACATTGGTACTTGTTTCTGCAAGAAGACCGAGCTGCCATTTTGAAAGGAAGAAGTTCTGGGGTGCCACGGAGAGATACCTGCAGTGCAACCACCTGGTGAGTTAGAGGGCGAGTCAGAATCCTGGCACTAGAAGCAAACATTTATGTTTGCACGCATTAATATTGATGGGAAGAACCAATCTCTGCCGCACTTACAAGGTGGCAGGTAATTAACAACGTACTCTGCAGGGGTTATGTGGTTTAATTCTTACAACAGCCCTATGTCGGAAGAGCTGTTACCTGTCTCACTTTTTAGAACAGCAAGTGTATGCACAGAGGCATTGCGGTCATTTATATAAGTGGCACAGCCTGGATTTAAACCCAGTTTTGGGGGGTTGTGAGATGGCTCCGTAGGGAAGGTACCTGCCCTGCAAGCACAAGGACCTGAGTTCGGATCACCAGCACCTACATAAAGCCAGGTGTCAGTCCCTGCCTGTTCCTCTACAGTGACAGAGCAGAGATAAGAGGAGGACCCCTGGGGCTCACTGACCAGTCAAGTTAGGTAAACTGACAAAACCCTGTTCAGAGATAAAGATAGCCACAGTCAACCTCTGTCGTTCATGTGCATGTGTCCACATGTGGGCACATACATACATGTGCACGTACCCACCCCCACTCTGCACATGATTTAAAAACTCTTCCTTTTGCTGATGCCAAGGCTTTGCTTCTTGGAAGATGATACTGTACTGTCAGTACCAAGTCAGCCCACAGCATCTTCCCGCATTCTCAGAGCAGGCCAGGCTTCATTTAGAGCTGGGCTCAGGTGGGTGCATTTTACATGGTGAACATCCTCAGGTGTTTGTCATCTAGGCTTTGAGAAGACATGAGAACAGCAGCTTAGAGGATGGTAGAGACAGATAGTGGGCTACTTGACTTTCCTTAGTACCAATTGATGGCACCCACTGAAAACCTCTGAGGATAAGCAGTGGATAATTCCTTGTATTTTGTTTGAATTGTGTACAAAGCTTCTCAGTCTTGAGAGAAAACTATGCAATGATGACTTACGCAGACACTCCAGATGCGGTCTTCCTCCTCTCTCTCAGGGTGGTTCTGGCGTGGACCATCCTAGCAGGGGTTTTAGAAAAAGTCCTTTTGGACATTTCAAAAGATGGTAGTGAGTTTGCCTCAAGGCACAAGACTCCTTAAAACATACAACACCCCCACTTTGTGTTAATAGATTCCTAGGATCCTTTATATATCTGTGTGTGTGTGTGTGTGTGTGTGTCTGTGTATAACTGTATGTTGTGCATGCGTTTGTGTGTGTGTACACGCCTGTGTCTATGTGTAATTGTATATTGTGTGTGTTTGTGTACTGTATGTTGTGTATGTTTGTGTGTCTATGTGTAACTGTACAGGGTGTGTGTGTATGTGTGTGTGTGTGTGTGTGTGTGTGTGTGTGTGTATGTGTGTGTAGAAGCCAGAGGTAGATTTCAGGTGTCTTTCTTCATTGTTTATTCATGTGGTTTTGAGGCAGGGTATCTCATTAGTTGATCTGGTACTTGTCAGTTCTGCCATGCTGACTGTTCCAATCTCTTCAGCACTGGGATCATAAGCAGGTGCTACCTTGTTCTGCTTCTTTATGTGGCCACACTCAGCTGGTTTACTTAGGTTCTATGGACCAAACTCAGGCCCTTTGCTTGTGTGACAGCATTTTACAAACTGAAGCCATCTTAACAACCTTCCCTGCCCTGCTTTTTGAACCTCAGCTTCCTTGCCTACCCAAACCTTATTGGATGGTTTCTTCATCTGTCACATTTGGCAGGGATGGGGACAGTCCCTGGTGTCTGCTAGGTGTCTTTCCCCTGAAGATCCTTTGCTCTTGGAAGGTGATCCTGTGTCCTTCTTCTTGGATGGAGCCATCCACTAGATGGCTATCCACTAGATTCTCTAAGATTTTAGCACACTTCCAGAGTGGAGTTTGTAGATCTCATTGTCACCTTGCACTCTAAGCTCCTGTGTTTACATAGTTGGCCCCTGCCTATTTCTGAGAGAGAAGCCATCTTGCTTAAATCATCCAGCAAGCAGCCCTTACCATCCTTTTGACACAAAGTCCTGCAGAATTTTGTGTTCTCTGTTACCTGTCTGCTTCTTGAATCTTCAGCTCCTTCGAGAATGAATGTAGTGCCATGCACCAAGACCTGTAAGGTTCTAAGCATGGATCGCTGCTTCTGGAAGCCATCACATACAACCCTCAGAACAGATCTATAAGGCTGGAGTTTCATGGCCCATTCTTCAGGTGGAAACAGCAACTGGGCTCAATCAGCAAGGGTTGGGAAACCATCTGAGCCCCCATACTGCTCTGAGGGCTGCCAGTCTTCTGTGCCCTGGTAGCTTATGGGTGGGGTGGCGGGTACTGAAGCAAATGCTTGTCTTTGGCTCTATTTCTTCTGTCCAGCCATTTTAGTAGGCACTGGATTTCCTGTCAGTGGAGTCTAAGGACAATGTTCTTGTTTCCTTCTTCTTCAGTGTCTTTAGTTACCAAAAAAAATCTGTAATCTGAAAACACACACACACACACACACACACACACACACACACACACACACACACACACAGAGGAATATATCCCTAGCAAGTATATCCCTAGTCCTCAAGAATGTAGAAGAGCTTAGTCAGTTCACAGAGTGAAGGGACAGGTAAGGGTTTCTTACCAGGTAAGGGTGAGACTCTCAGTCACCCTGTCATAGGGATCCACTCAGTTCAGCATCAACAATAAACCTCCAGTTCACACACTACTTTTTAACTGCTGTGACAGTGCCTCAACAATCAACAAAAAAGGGTGTTTATTTTGACTAGAGTCTCAGAGGTTTCAGTCCACGACCTCTTGGTCACTGGGCATGAGTGAGGGCACAGTGGAACAGAGCTGCTCACCTACCTCAGGGTAGCCAGGAATCAGAGGTGGTTAGGGAGGAGCCCAGGCTAAGATATAGCTTAACAGGCATGTCCTCAGTGCCCAAATTCTCCTCTATAGCAGGAGTGTCCAACTTTTTGGTTTCTCTAGGCCACATTGAACAAAGGAGAATTTTCGTGAGCCATGCATTAGATTCTGCCTCTAAAACTCTATCTCCTCCAATAAGTCCATCAATTATCAAGCTATCATTGGATTAATCCATTGATCAAGTCATAGTTCTTATGATCCAATCATAGACAGGTAACTGGATCCTTTTATATCCAAACCATAATATTAACTCAGGAACACTTCTCTCATTGTCTTTGTGGTTTTGTGTGCTCTTAATTTAGTGTCTTTTCTACCCCCTCCCATATCCTCCCCTTCTTCCACACATAGTCATTACAGAGGCATCTTCAAGTACTTCCCTATGATTGCATCCTAGCACAGTTGGGGTTTCCATGAAATTAGAATGTGACAGGACACAAGCCATTGTGGTTTGTGGGCAGTTGGGGATGGAGGAGGTTGTCATGCCTTCAGGAAAGGCCATACAAACCCCCATCTTTAATGCTTCAGGTAGCTGAGAGAATAGCTCTCCTGTAATCCCGAAGATGGCTGGACTGAGGTGAAGTCTCCAGGGAGTTTCTTGCTTGAAGCTGTGGAAGGTAGAGCTTGTTGCCAGCTCCTCCTGGCTCAGTTCGTTTCTTGCTGTCATAAAGGTCAGCTGATGGCTTGGCCTTTGCTCTCCGGTCTTTCCAATTGTCATGGGACTAAGCCACTACCCAAAGACTATACATGGACTGACCCTGGGCTCTGACTCATAGGTAGCAATGAATGGCCCAGTAAGAGCACCAGTGGAAGGGGAAGCCCTGGGTCCTGCTAAGACTGAACCCCCAGTGAACATAATTGTTGGGGGGAGGGCAGTAATGGGGGGAGAATGGGGAGGGGAACACCCATATAGAGGGGGAGGGGGAGGGGTTAGGGGGATGTTTGCCTGGAAACCGGGAAAGGGAATAACATTCGAAATGTAAATAAGAAATACTCAAGTTAATAAAAAAAAAAAGCTAATTCCTTCTATCAGAGCTGGTGGGACCGAGGTAGAGTTCTTGCTATTGCTCCACGCCTAGGGGGTTGGCTCTTTGCAGAGATCTCAGCTTTGGCAAATGCAGGGCAGAAAGGAATTTTGGGACAAGTCAGTATGAAGCAGAGTTGAAATTTATCAAAACAGTAAAGGTGCATAGGGAAAGGATATGTGTGTGTGTGTGTGTGTGTGTGTGTGTGTGTGTGCGCACGCAAGCACACACAAACATGTACACACACATGCACATGTAACTTATAAAAGGTTGTGTCTGGATGTCTTTGAAATAGATCTGTCTGCTGTATTGCCTGACTTTCTAATTTATATTGATCAATGTAATTTACAAGGTTTAGAGATTAAGGATTTTGTTTTTGTAAATAAAATTGTTATGTGGGTTTATGAAGGGTGGTGTTTAGATTTAGGAATGAGAGCGGAATGCTAAAATCTCAGCTCTACATCATTTTGGCCTAAGTGAACACAGCTTGTTTATTCTTTTTGATGTCTCTATTTGAGGCACCTTTAGAAAAGTGCTCATGGCCTCTGTAGGCAATCTGGGCTTTGTGCATGGTTGTCAGAGATTCTCTGACTCTGCCACTAGGAAAGGCAAAGTAGCTCCCTAGATGAAAGGCCTTTTTGCCTCTCAGGCTTTCTTTCTCATGTTGCCATAATTTCTACCTCTAGACTCTTTTCCTAACTGGAAAATCCCCAAGCCTCTCTTTCTCCAATTGCACCACATTTTGCCTCACACAATAGGAAATGTGTACAAAGCACATTACAAAAAGATCTGAGTTGGATGACAGAGATGAGATAGAAAAGGCAGAGTTTCTGTGTTTCCTGTTTAAGCATCAGTTGGCCTGAAGGGGACATTCCTAATTACTTCACGGATGCCAGAGATCTCGCGGAAGACCTCCTTTTTCTTCTCATGACGTCCCCTGTCATCTCTTGTTTCTTCATGCCATGGCCACTGAGAATGGTCTTTCCCCCCTTTCACTTTTCACCAGCTGCTAGATGGTGTCTTTTTCCAACCCATGGAGTTAATGATTTTATCCAGCCTTCCTGCCTTTATAGTCTTGATAGAATTGCCTGTTCACCTGGTTCCACCAATTGCACAGCCGACATTGGAGGCTTTCCAGAGCTAGATGCCTCTCGTCACTCGCCAACCTTCCCAATTTGTGTCACACACATGAAGAGTCGAGAGCTTAGATTTGCTGCCCAGAAAAAGACCCTTGTTCCCTTCTTTCAAATAAGAAGCAAACGATTAGGTCAAGGCAATCACTTAGTAACTCTCCTGCTTCTCTGGACTGTTGATTCAATTGTTCCCAGATGATAGTAGTTTTGAGCCCGCATAGAAAGCTCTGTAGGTCAGGTAGGCACTGAGTTCTTGACAGCCTTGATGACACCTGTAGATCCCCAACTGCAGGTTTTCCTGGACAGGACACAGGTTAGAGTGTAGCCTGATGTCCATCACCCAGGAGCCTGAAGTTACATCACCCTTGAGTTTAACGTTTGGAATGGTAAAAAATGAGCTCTTCGTATTTGAGTCAGGTTGAAAAGTCCTGGTACTTCCTGCCTCTGCATTACACTCTGCCAGGCTGTTTGTCTAACACCTGCCCTGGCACTGCCTAACTACTCTGCCTTGTAACACAATCTCTCTCTCCACCAAACTAACCTGTGTGGTGGAGGCTTACACTACTGTCTCTTCTCTCCTCGTTGGAGTTGGTGCTAAAGCATAGTCACTCCTATTCACAATGCAGCCCAGGAATGTTTGGATCCTAGGAACTGTCTCTGTACATCTCCCCTTATACCAAGTCCCTTCATTCTCAGTAGTCTGTCAACCACCTGTGTCTCTTCCTAACATGACCAGTGTTCATGCTTTGTCTAAGTCACACACAGTAAGCTGCACTCGTCAGACCCTGACCCTTGGGCCACCTATCTGATATCCTTGCTTGAACCTGACTGAAATTCAACAGAGACTCAAAGATTCCCCACTGTATACTGAGCAGTAAGAGAGCCAGGGAAGTCAGTCAGCTGAGAATTTCTTCCTCTGTTGGCTGTCTCTCATTGCTCAGACACCACCACTCATTGTGGCCCCATCAGCAAAACAGAACATCTCATAGCTAGGAGTGAGATCAAAAGCAATACAGGCTGAAATCTTATTAGCTTAGGCAACTGCGGTACAGGGGCTGCTGCTCTCCAGGTAACAACATTTCCATTTGTCTGGGGAAGATCTGTGAAGCCTTAGGATGCTTTTCCATTCACAGTGGTAGAGGGAGGCGGTTTTTGGATCTTGGATGATTCATAATCTGATGGAAATAAAAATATAGCCATGGTAACGTAAGGCCCATTGGGATTTGGCGCTCACTCAGGGTCCGCCTTGAAGGCTACGTCTCTGATGCTTCATAGCTTTCAGCAAAACCAACGCCTAACTAACAGTGATGGCAAGGATAATGACAAAGCTGAGAAAACATCCAGGGGGAAAAGGCATTTATTGTGCTTCTGAAACGTGCCAGTCTGGGTAGAAATGGAATTATCAAATACTAAGATTTCCTGCCGCAAATTTCAAACCATGGGCTCTGAGTGAATACTTTGCTCTTTTAAGGTATATGAGAAGGGTTTGCTTTGTAAAACCATCCCTGGCATAAATTTTCCCTTTTTACTCTGAAAAGCTATAAGCTTTTCATGCTCTAAGCTACCTTTCTTTATAGAACTATGAAGCCCTTCTTCAGATGCAGTTAGATGTTATTGCCAAAAGACAGGAGATAAATGAGGGATAAATATACCCCTGTATTATTAAAATCCTTCCTCCACAGACTGGACTCACCCTTTAAACATTCATCTTACCAGAACTGTACATGGATAAAAGCTGTGTGTGTGTGTGTGTGTGTGTGTGTGTGTGTGTGTGTGTGTGGTGTGTAGAGGTCAGGAGTTATGTACACATCTGCAGAGGTTACCATATAGACACAAAACAAGGAGTTGGCCCACACAGACATTGCTTTCTGGTCCTGAGCTCCTCTAGCCTTTTTGGCTGTCCTTATGAGGATGGTTAGGGATACCATTCCTGGCCATGATTCCGATGTCTCCTGGGTGTCTCTGAGGGGTGTGCTGACTCTTTCAGGTATGGCTCAGAGTCCAGAACCCACCTGTTGACTTTTCCAGGTTCTTATGTCTGGAAGCAAGCAAACTAACAGAAATTGAATCACGGACATATAGATAGTGATAGAAATAGGGACAGTTTAGTAAGAAAGAGAAAGGCACTTCAGAAAATTCAAGTGGGCCAGAAAGTTGGGAAAAGCTTGAGGCCTGATAGCCCTGAGCCACAGAGTGCTAATGTGTATTTAGTACTCACCGTCCCCAGCATTTGGAGATCGCTTGGATGTGCCAGCCACGCTTCCATGCTCTTTTGTTACGTGCCGCGTTCCATCTCAGGATTTTCCAGCCCGCTTCTACGTCTGGCTTCTTTCTCAGGCCAATCTTGCTGCTTCTGGACATCTCCCCCACACCCACTCCATTCTCCTGCCTCAGCTTGGAACCTCGTTCCTTGATCCTTTCATAATTAAGCTTTAAAAAATGGCAGAAAACACTGGAGGTGGTGGACTTCTAGCTGTTTAAACCAACACACCTTCAGTAATCTTGCACAATATGGCTTTGAGTCTACTAGCTATGCAGAGGCACTGCTGGGAGGCTGTGTGGGTGAGACTCCTCTCATTTCAGCAGGCAGTGGCAGGTGGGGGATGAGTAAACTCTACACACTGTAGTGAAGGGCTGGCGTTAGGGAAAGTTGTAAGAGCCTGGCAAAAGGGAATCCATTGCTTTTGCTTTAAGGAAAATCCTTAAGTCCAGTCAAGTCAAGGAAATCTATCGCTTTGGAGAATTTATGGGTCCTTTCCAAATCCTCAATATCAAGGAGCTAGCAGCACTCCTTCATAAGATCGTCACGATTTTCAGAGACATTGCTCTTTGAAATTGGTTCTTGCCTTGCCTAGTCTCTCACGGGCTTTTAATTAGTGCTTTTGGTGTGGGAACACACCTTGTAGTGTAAGACTCAGGTTCCAATCAATAAGATACATGTGAACCTAGAAAAGAGAGTGGGAATCTATGTTTAGGACATTTGTGCACACTGAGTCCTCCAGGAAATGCCTCGAAAGGGTCTAGAGTCAGTCTTACAGTGAGAAAGAGTGATGTCTGGCCTAACTCTTTACTGTCTTGTAAGCTGTCTTGTAAGTGGAGCTTTCTTCCAATGCACGCTAGCCCCTAGATGTCAACTACTGCCATTTTTGTTTGGTAACTTTGGGCTCCATTCCATCTAGAGAGAGGATCAGGGCTGTTGTTGACCTTTTATGCTCTCCTATGTAAAATTTGCACATCATCTATACTAAACTAAAACCTTTCATTAGCAAGTGAAAAATTGTACAAAATCATGGTATTCATGTGATATTTTGACATATCTGTGAGTGACAAACTGGCTAAATCAAGCCAATTAACAGATCCGTCATCTTGCATCCTTATTTTTTATGGTGACATTTCAAATCCACTCTCTCAGCAATTTTTTAAGGATGCAATGCATTATTATTAACTATGGTCACCATTTGAATAATGGATTTCTAGAATTCTTTCTGCTTAATAGAAACTGGTACTGTTAAGAATGTAACCACCATTCAGCAATCTGCTTCAGTAAGTTCAACCTTTTCGTACTCAGCCTACCAATGAGACCCTGCTGCATTTGGTTTACCACACCTAGCTTATTTTATTTGATATAGTGCCCTTCAGGTTGATCTGTGCTGTTATAAGTGACAAGATTTCCTTCTTTTTATAAGGCCAAGTAGTTGTCATTATGTATTTCTACAATGTCTGTTTATCCAATCAGCTGTTGATATACATGTAGGTTAATTCTACAACTTGACTGTTAATGAATGATGTTGAAGTCAACGTGGGCATGTAGGAATAGCTTTGAAACATTGATTACATTTACACACACACATACACACACATGTAGAATATGGGCTCTATGCTTTTAGCGTTTTGAAGAGTGTACATTGGTCTTTAATAGTTATACTAATTTTCATTGTTGTACAAGGATTGTCTTCTTTCTATATATTTTCAATACTACATATCATTCATGTTTTTGTTATTCAACATGTTTTTTATTGATTCTTTGAGAACTTTACATCATACACTGTGATCACACTCAGTTTAATGTCTTCTATATTTTAGTAATAAGTTATTGTACTAGCATGATATGTCATTGTGAAACTCGTTGGCATTTCCCTGAGTATTAGTGATGTTGAGTTCCTTTTCACAAACCTATTGGCCTTTTGTATGTCTTCATTTGCTAAGTTCCTAATTAAAATTTTAGTTCAAGTTATTTGTTTATGTGTGATTGAATTTCTTATATATCCTGGATATGGACTTTCTGACAGATTTATATTTATAAATATTTTATCCTGTTCTGTAGGCTCTTTTCTTTTTTTATTGGTTATTTTATTTACATTTCAAATGTTATCCCCCATCCTGGTTCCCCCCAAAACTCCCACTCCATCCCTCCCCCTGCCTCCACAAGTATGCGCCCCCAACCCACTCCTACCCCACCACCCTATCATTCCTCTATGCTGAGGCATCAAGCCTTCATAGGACCTAGGGCTTCCCCTCGCACTGATGTCAGACAAAGCCATCCTCAGACACATATACAGTTGGAGTCATGGGTCCCTCCATGTGTACTCTTTGGTTGGTGGTTTAGTCCCTGGCCACTCTGGGGGTCTGTTTGCTTGATGTTGTTGTTCCTCCCATGGGGTCACAAACCCCTTCAGCTCCTTCAGTCTTTCCCCCAATTCCTCCATCGGGGTTCCTGTGTTTGGTTTGACGTTTGGCTTAAGCATCCATATCTGCACCTGTAAGGCTCTGACAGAGCCTCTCAGGAGACATCCACATCAGGTTCTTGTCAGCAAGCACTTCCCAGCATCAGCAAGTGTCTGGGTTTGGTGGCTGCACATGGCATGGACCCCCAGGTGGGGCAGTCTCTGGACAGTCCCTCCCTCAGTCTCTGCTCCACTCCTTGCCCCTGTATTTCCTTTAGACAGGAGCAATTCTGGGTTAAAATTTTGTGAAGGGTGGGTGGCCCCATCCCTCAACCTGGGGCTGTGCCTAATCTCTTATTATGGTCTCTACAGGTTCTTTCTCCCCTTTGTTGGGCATTTCAGCTAATGCCATCCTCATTGGGTCCTGGGAGTCTCTTGCTTCTCTGGCATTTGGGACTTTCTGGTGGCTACCCCCACTCCCCATACCCCATTGCTACACACCTCTGTTCAACTTCCTCACCCTCTCTATATCTTGCCCATCTCCTCCCACATCTAATCCTGCCCCTCTTTTTTCCTCTCCCCCTCCTCTCTTCTCCCAAGTTCCTCCCACCCTCAACTTCCTGTGATTATTTTGTTCCTTCCTCCATGTAGGACTGAAGCATCCACACTTTGGTCATCCTTTTTCTTGACCTTCATACGGTCTGTGACTTGTATCATGGGTATTCCGAGCTTTTATCCTAATATCCACTTATCAGTGAGTCCATATCATGTGTGTTCCTCTGTGACTGTGTTACTTCACTCAGGATGATATTTTCTAGTTCCACCCGTTTGCCTGAGAATTTCATGAAGTCGTTTTTAATGGCTGAGTAGTACTTCATAATGCAAATGTACCACATTTTCTGTATCCTTTCTTCTGTTGAGGGTCATCTGGGTTGTTTCCAGATTCTGGCTATTGTAAATAAGGCTGCTATAAACGTGTCCTTGTCATATGTTGGAGCATCCTTTGGGTATATGCCCAGAAGTGTACAGATGGGTCCCCAGGTAGTACTATGTTCAATTTTCTGAGGAACCGACAGACTGATTTCCAGAGTGGTTGTACCAGCTTGCAATCCCACCAACAATGGAGGAGTGTTCCTCTTTCTCCACATTCTCACCAGCATCTGTTGTCACCTAAGTTTTTGATCTTAGCCAATCGCACTGGTGTGAGGTGGAATCTCAGGGTCATTTTGGTTTGAATTTCCCTGATGATATTGAACATTAAGGATGTTAAACATTTCCTTAGTTAAACATTTCTCAAACATACTAGATTCCTTAGTTAAGAATTCTCTATGTAGCTTTGTACCCCATATTTGTATTTGGTTTTCTGGAGTCTAATTTTTTGAGTTCTTTGTATATTTTTGATATTAGCCCTCTATCAGATGTAGGGTTAGTAAAGATCTTTTCCCAATTTGTGGATTGCCATTTTATCCTGTTGACAGTATCCTCTGCCTTACAGAAGTTTTTGAATTTTATGAGGTCCCATTTGTTGATTCTTGATCTTAGAGCACAAACCATTGTTTTTCTGTTCAGGAAGTTTTTTCCTCTGTGTCCAAGTATTTGAGGATCTTCCCCACTTTCTCGTTTATTTGAGTCAGCATATCTGGTTTTATGTGAAGGTCCTTGATCCACTTGTACTTGAGCTTTCTACAAGATAAGAACGGATCAACTGCCAGTTGAACCAACCCCATTTGTTGAAAATGCTGTTTTTTTTCCCCCATTGGATGGTTTTAGCTTCTTTGTCAAGGATCAAGTGACCATAGGTTCATTTCTGGGTCTTCAATTCTGTCCTTTGATCTACCTGCCAGTCTTCCTACTAATAACATGCATTTTTAATCGTTATTGCTCTGTTGTATAGCTTGAGGTCAGGGATGCCGATTCTTCCAGAAGTTCTTTTATTGTTGACTTGGAATTTTGATGGGGATTGCACTGAATCTGTAGATTATTTTTGGTAAGATGGCCATTTTTACTATATTAATCTTTCCAACCCATGATCATGGGAGATCTTTCCATCTTCTGAGGTCTTCTTCAATTTCTTTCTTTGAGGATTTGAAGTTCTTGTTATACAAATCTTTCACTTGCCTGGCTAGAGTCACACCAACCTGTTATATTATTTGTGACTATTGTGAAGCTGCTAGTGTATGATCTCTCCAATTTCTTTTTGAAGGCACTCAGGGCTATGAGTTTTCCTCTTAGTACTGCTTTCATTGTGTCCCATAATTTTAGATATGTTGAACCTTCGTTTTCATTAAATTCTAAAAAGTCTTTTATTTCTTTCTTTCTTTTCTGACAAAGTTATCATTGAGTAGATAGTTGTTCAGCTTCCATTTGTGTGAGGGATTTCTGTCATTTTTGTTACTATTGAAGACCAGTCTTAGTTCGTGGTGGTCTGATACAATACATGGGATTAATTTAGTGTTTTTGTATCTGTTGAGGTTTGTTTTGTGTCCGAGTATGTGGTTGATTTTTGAGAAGGTACCATGAGGTGAAGGTATATTCTTTTGTTTTATGGTGAAATGTTCTGTAGATATCTGTTAAATCCATTTGGTTCAGAACTTGTTCTAGTTTCTCTGTGTCTTTATTTAGTTTCTGTTTCTATGATCTTTCCATTGGTGTGAGTGGGGTGTTGAAATCTCCTACTGTGAGGAATTGTGTGAGGTTTAATGTGTGCTTTGAGCTTCAGTAACGTTTCTTTTACAAATGTGAGTACCCATGCATTTGGGGCATAGATGTTCAGAATTGAGAGTTCATCTTGGTGGATTTTTTCCTTTGATGAGTGTGCAGTGAGTGTCCTTCCCCATCGATTTTGGTAATTTTTGGTTGAAATTATTTTGTTAGATATTAGAATGGCTACTCTAGCTTGTTTCTTGGGTTCATTTGCTTGGAAAAAACATCCCAGCCTTTTTTTTTTTTTGAGGTGATGTCTGTATTTATTACTGAGGTCCGTTTCCTGTATGCAGCAAAATGCTTGATTCTGTTTATGTATCCAGTTTATTGGGGAATTCAGTCCATTGATGTTGAAAGATATTAGGGACCAATGATGTTGGTTTCTGTTATTTTTGTTGTTAGAGGTGGAATTATGTTTGTGTGTTTCTCTTCTTTTGGGTTTGTTGTGAAAAGAGTCATTTCTTGCTTTTTATTGGGTGTGTATCCTCCCTTGTGTTGGACTTTTCCTTCTGTTATCCTCTGTAGGGATAGATTAGTCAATACATATTGTATAAATTTGATTTTGTCATGGAATATCTTGGTTTCTCCATCTTTGGTAATTGAGAGTTTTGCTGGATATGGTAGTCTGGGCTGGCATTTGTGTTCTCTTAGGGTCTTATGATATTGGCCCAGGATCTTCTGGCTTTCATACTCTCTGGTGAGAAGTCTGGTGTAATTTTGATAGGTCTGCCTCTATATGTCACTTGATCTTTTCCCTTACTGCGTTTAATATTATTTCTTTGTTCTATTCATTTGGTGTTTTAATTATTATGTGAGGAGAGGAATTTCTTTTCTGGTCCCATCTGTTCAGTGTTCTGTAGGCTTCTTGTATTTTTATAGGTATTTCTTTCTTTAGATTAGGAAAGTTTTCTATAAATTTTTTGAAGATTTTGCTGGCCCTTTGATTTAGGAATCTTCACTTTCTTCCACACCTATTATTCTTGGGTTTGGTCTTTTCATTGTGTCCTGGATTTCTTGAATGTTTTGAGATAGGTGCCTTTTGCTTTTTGTATTTTCTTTGCCTGTTGTGTAGATGTCCTCTATGGTATCTTCTACCACTGAGATTCTCTCTTCTATCTCTTGTATTTTGTTGTTGATGCTTGCATCTGTGACTTCTGTTCTCTTTCCCAGGTTTTCCATTTCCAAGGCTGTCTCCCTTTGTCTTTTCTTCAATGTTTCTATTTCCATTTTTAGATCCTGGATGTTTTTGTTTAGCTCCTCCACCTGTTTGATTGTATTCTTCTGTCTTTCTTTAAGGGATTTATGTATTTCCTCTTTAAGGGCTTCTACTTGTTTACTTTTGTTTTCCTGTATTTCTCTAAGGGAGTTTTTTTTTAAATGCCATTCTTAAAGTCTTCTATCATCCTCATGAAGTGTGTTGGGGTATCCAGGACTTGCTGTGGTTGAAGATCTAGGTTCTGATGTTGCTAAGACAAATTGGTTTCTGTTACTAATGTTCTTATGCTTGCCTCTTGCCATCTGGTTATCTCTGATGTTATGTGTCTTCCCTGTCTTTGACTGGAGCCTGTCCTTCCTATGAACCTGTGATCCTGTGATCTTGTGATCTCATGATTCTGTGATCCTTTGATCCTGTGATCCTGTTATCCTGTGATCCTGGATGTGTCAGAATATTTGGAGAGTCAGGCTGCATCTGGAATGTGGGCTGTGTCAGTATGGATCCAGAGCTGAGGCTCTCCTCCTGGCAGAGGTGGAGACCAGAAGATACACTGCTTTCTGGCTGGGCCTCTTTATTTTCTTGATTGTTTTCTTGCTATATATAAGCTTTTTAAAAATTTGATACATTCCCATATACCCATTTTTGCTGTCTATGTTTCTGAGATTAGATATATATTATATATCACATTATATATTATATATAATATATAATACATATAACATCATATATATGCAAATGGAAAAGGAGAACCCAAAATCTTTGCCCAGAACAATGTCATAAACATTGTTGCCATTTTCTCTTTCTATGGGTTGAAAGTTCGATGTCTTACACTTGCATCTGTAGTCTATTTAAACTGTTGAGAACCATGGTTTTAGTTTTATTATTTTGTGAGTGGATTTCTGTTCTGTCTTTTTATTATTCTCTTTTGAAGATGGGCTAGTTAAGCCTTATAGGCCAAATCATCAGTTAACTAAGCCTCAACCCTAGATTTGAGTTCTTTGTGTTCTTACAAGATCTTAAGGCATATCATGATGTTCAGCAGTCTCAAAGAGCACAGTTTAATTAACATAAAGAATACCATGTATAGCATCACTGCTTCAAAAGGCATTTTAGAGTGCTGGAGATAAGGCTCAGATAGGCTGCTCTTTCAGAGGTCCTGAGTTCAATTCTCAGCAATCATATGTTGGCTCACAACCATCAATAGAGGGACCAGATATCTATATGTCCTGTTCTGTTATGCAGGCATACATGAAAATAGAGTACTTATACATACAAACAAACAAACAGATAACAATGCATTTTAGGGTCAAGTCTGAAGTGTCATGAGGGGTGGAAGGAGAAGGTTGTCTTCTGCTTAGCAACTATGCCGTGCTCTCAACCTTAGTTTCCTCATCTGAACGTGATGCAGAGAGAATTGAACTTCAAGTGTCTACATTGTTGAAGATTTCTCTTACTTTCATTGTTGAAGATGGAACATGTGACATCAGTTGAAACATTCCCTCCTGAACTCAGAAGGCTCACACAACTTAGTAGGTTTAGGAAGCTGATGAAACTTACAAGACCCCCAAGGGCTTCACTTTGCCACTATAAAGCAGCAAACTATTGTGGGGAAGAGGGTCGTCCCAGGATGCTGTATGAAACTTGTGCAGGAAACTCCAGGGATTGAGCTTTTGTCACTTGTCATCCATGCTGAAGTGGACTTTTTGATAATGCAGATGTCTGAGGGTTCCCCATGCTCCTGGAAGTATCTCTCATAAACTCATTAGCTCACCAAGCTAGACTTGGGTGAAGTCATTTATTTGATTCATTGTGGGTGCTCTATCAGAGGCGAAGAAATCGGGAAAGTTAAACAACAGGATATTTTCCCAGTGTCTTTTGAGATGGACATTATCCAGCTCAATCTAGGCCCACTGATTTGCCCCAGGGATGTTGGTATAAGGGGAATCCTTACAAAGATGACAAACTAGCTGGATGCCAGCTTATTCCCAGATCTAGTTCCAGAAGCCCCTGTTCTTCTGTCTTTTTCTTGCTTGTTTCTGCACTTCAAGCCCATGTCTTCTCTTTCCTTCCTTTGCACCAATATTTGACTGCATAGAGCTCATTCTCACCTTCTCACTTGGCTCCTGGTCCATTCTGCCTCTGTCTCCCATTACTATCTCTTGGCATTGCTCTCTCTGACTTTCCACCCATCCCAGTACATGAGTTTTGAGGCTTTAAGGACTTCAGAAGCCCTTTAATTGAAGTCAAGGTCCCAGGGCCCATAGCATTTTAGGAAGAACCAATGAGGTGAGTGTCAGAGTACCTGTGGTTTCACCTTGGTTCTGCTGCTGCTGAGTCAATTTCTCTATGTGAACCTGGGATGAAATGCCAGGTTCTGTCTTTTAGTCTCTGGTCTGATGTCTGATACAGAGCTCATAAAACCCTTGGAGACATCCTGAGGGGTAGGAATGCTAAATCTATCTTTTCCCTAATACTTGGTTTTTGATGCCAGTGACTGAAGAGAGTTCCTAATCCCTTTGGAAATTCCTCTGAGAAGAGAGTGTCTTTTGTGAGGTGAGTCTTGATGGTTCCTGAACCATCCTAGTCACCAGAAAGACCAAGCTACGTTTAGAAGCTGGAACTTCCTATTTTACACCCCTTCCTCAGGGCAGTAAGAAGGGACTGAGTTTAAAACTACATTGCACAACATGACAGGTTTGGAGCGCTTCCAGGTAGCTGAACTCAAGGGGGTTTCTGAAGAGTCTCTTTCCAAGAGAGGGCATAGTGTTTCTCAGATCCTTCCCATCTCAGAAACGTATTTCATGAGGCTCTTCATGTGGCTACTCAGTTACTCAGATTTATCATGTCCAGAATTAACGTAGCACACCAGTAACAAACAATAACACTTTTCTCTGAGCTCTGGGAGCTGTCACAGTAAATTAATCAAATGAGAGGAGAGACAGTCATAAAAAGAATTCTGCATTAATAACCAGTTGGTTCGAAGTAAATTTACAACAGTGGCTGGCATCTGAAATGGGTCAGTCTTGTGAGACCCAGCCCTTAACCTTGGGACCCAATGCTGTCTCTAGGTAGATGGTGTCAGAATTAAGTTGAATTAGAACCAAAATCGTGCTTCGTGCTGCTGAAAGATCTCTGTGCGCGCTCTCTCTCTCTCTCTCTCTCTCTCTCTCTCTCTCTCTCTCTCTCTCTGTATGTGTATGTATGTTTTAAAATTTTTATACCTGGTCATAAAAAATGTTTTACTGAATGTTGAATATATGACCTCTCTGGATCTCCGTCTCTCCACATAAAATGCCAACCAGATAAAGTGTGAGTGGTGGATATAATTGTCCTTCTCCCAGAATTCAGTGGCTTGGTGAATTTAAAAATAAAGAATATCAGGTCACAGTATAGATGGTTGTGAGCTACTATGTAGTTGCTGGGGAATTGAACTCAGGACCTCTGGACGAACACAGTGTTCTTAATCACTAAGCCATTCTCCAGCAGAAAGAGTACTCATATACATAAAATAAATAAATAAATCTTAAAAAATAAAGAATATCTCATGAGAGAGGCTTCATCTAGCAGATGGTGGGAGTAGTTACAGAGACTCACAGTCAAACATTAGGTGGAGATTGGGGAATCCCAAGGAAGAGGGGGAGGAAGGAATGTAGGACCCAGAAGGGTAGAAGACATCATAAGTACAGCCCATAGAGTCAACTAAGCACGGTTCATAGGGGCTCACAGAGAACGAAGTGGCAATCGTGGAAACTGATGGAGTCTGAGTTAGGATCCCTGCATATATACTGTGGTTATGTAGCTTCAAGTTCTTGTGGGACTCCTGACAGTGGGATCAGGCACTGTCTCTGCCTTTGCCTGCTCTTAGAACTCTTTCCTTCTACTGAGTTGCCTCATCCAGCTTTGATATGAGGGTTTGTGCCTGGCCTTATTGTATCTTGTGGTGTTGTGTTTGGTTGATATCCCAGGGAGTCTGCTCTTTTCTGAAAGGGGATCTGTGGTAGAAGGGAGATGTGGGGAATGCCTAGGAGGAATGGAGGGAGGGGAAGACTGTGGTTGGCATATAAAGCATGAAAAGAATAATAAATACATGAATGGAGATTATCATAAGTATTGAAAAACCATGGAGGAATGGAGAGGATGAGTTGGTGTGAGGTCAGACTGGGAGAGAGGAAAATCATGCTACAAAGTCTCAGAAATGAGAAACTTTTACAGGGTGCTACACAAAGATGTAACTCACTCAAGACTGTACTGAGGCTGTAAACTGCAGAGAGCTCCTCTTGACGAATTTATGAGGGTCTGAGAGCTCTGTATTTGCTCTAGAGACATCCATTGTTTGTTTTTAATGCATGCATGCTTAATTTGCAATAAACCGGGAGGCACTACTACCCAGACAGTTCACCCAGCCTCAGTGCTGTCTTAGAAGGAGGAAGTGGCGGGGAAGGGGAGCAGTTCAGGGAGAATTTATTGTTCTGTCCTGCAAGCGGAAGATTTTTAGTTGTTTCTTCATTGGTGAAGGGTCATCCTGGTGTGACTGGAGGAGAAGTGACTCTGGGAAGAAGAGGGTGTGAAAGCACTGGGAGCCCTTGCATGTATGCCGCAAATATCCTCCCATCAGAGTCCTGCACCCTTTGAATGATTTCTGAGTGCCCGCCCCATATAAATGGGGTTCCCAGGTGAACAACAGGCATTCCCACATTCTGTTTCTGCAGAAGATTCCCAGTCCTGACTACTGGCTGGGGACAGTAGTCTTTGGATCAGATGTCATTGTCTCCTGGTAGAGAGGAAGGTAGTCTAGTCTGGTTAGGGTACTCTAGAAGAGCACAGGGGGACTGGATTAACAGTGGTAGGTAGATAGTTCTCCAGAAGAGTGGGGAGGACACTAAAGCTAGCTGAGTCTCATGCACTTGTCTTATTATAATATCTTTATTTTATTCATTTATTTTATATGTGTGAGTGCCTGTATGAGCTTATGTATACCATGTGCATGCAGAAATCTTTGGAGGCCAGAAGAGAGTGTAGGATCCCCAGAACTGGAGTTTCAGAGGCTTGTGAGCTGCTGTGTGGGTGCCAGGAACTGAACTTTGGCCCTCTGAAAGAGCAGTAAGTGCTCTTAGTCATGGAGCCAACTCTTCAGACTCACGGTATAAGATCTTCAAACCACATTCATTTTAAGGTATTTGGGGTTGGAATTATTACCCTCAGTTTCTATCTCACATCATAGGTGGAGTCAGAGTCATTCCATTATTAAGTGCTGGAAGCAACTTCCTTCCTGATTATAAGAGCCCTCATTCCCAGGCAGTGTGCTTATGGACTTACTGGGGTGGTCTTCCAGGGGAGATGCTTCTTGGTGGACCAGGGTGGGACACCCTACTTTTCTTTCCAGGGCGGGCTCTGGAGTCCTCTGTCGGGAAGTTAGATCTTTGAGTGGGTGTGAAGTATCTTCCTGTTGTCACTAGCTGGAATCCTTCATGTCTAGAGCACTCGTCTGCTGTCATCCTGTGTGACAAAACTTTTCCTGGGGAAATGCAATCCCCAGGTCTACTCATCTCAGATAGGAAATCCTCGATAGATCAGAGTACGGATACCACCACAGTCCATCCTGGTGAACCAATGAGTTTTATTTGGGTTACTTACAGGAGCAAAACTGACTCCAAGACCATCACTAAAGCTCAACCCAACATGGCTGACAGCTCACAAGGCTTGGAACTTGGAGCACTGCTCAGCCTGCAGGGAGCTCAACAGGTTAGAGAGGGTCCTTTCCAGGTCCCTTGGCAGCTTCCGGGCAGCTGCTCTGGTCTGAGTCTTCTTTACAGAGCCCTTCCCTCAGTCTGAGGGAACGCTGAGCTTTCATTGCTTACTCTGGCAGGGAGGGGCCTCTGTTTCAGGAACTTCCCAAAGTTTTTGTGTAACTACTTTTGGAGTTGTTTACCTCGAGGCGTCCTGCAGGATGGAATGTCTTAATCCCGCAGGAGGGAAGTATTACGCAATTCCCCTTTGCCAAAGAGTCCAGTTTTATGAGTCAATGTCTTGGAGAAGATTGTAACCTGTCTGTGCAGATACTGAACATTCCTGTACAGCATTCGCTCACTCGTAAGGACACAACATTCGTCATTTAGAATGTAAGTTTCAAGACGTCAAGCACATTCTCCTCCTGTGCTTGGTTCTACAGGCTCTCGTAGCTCGTCTGCCACAGATGTATTCATTTTATGCTGTAGACTGTATTATTGAACAAAAGAGGAGCTTTGTGGCATCGGTCTTTAGTAAGCTGGGTATTTTCCGTGCCATGTGTAGCTTACTAGTTGGTCCTCTGAGCTTTTAAATGGGGAATGGAGGCGCCATGTTTCAGAGCTCACTTGCTACCCTAGAATTTATCTCATAGTTGCATTATAGGACCTCGGGCTTTCTCTTGGGTCAGCTGCAGTATTCCCCTTTGTGATGGGTGGTGGACCAAGGGTGTGTTTCTCTTGCCTGCTTGCAGGGCCACAGAGGAGCAAGCTAGGCTCAGTGAAGCCATTTGAAAATACTGGGGCCATAGGAAGGAGTTGCTTTGGTGGTAGTGTTAGACCAAGGCCAAGAAGAGAAACAATTAACCAACATGGAGGGGGATCCTCTTGCTTAGTATCTGAAGGAGCTCTGGGTAGTGATTTGTACTTTCTGGGTCTGACTGATGCTCCTCAGTGCTAAGCCTTCCCTTCTCTCTTACATATTCCACTTTCAAGCTGTAAACAGCTGCTTAACTTCTCCTATATCCTAGTGATTTCTAGTGTCATCAGTATCAGGACTTGTCATCCACCTGTTCCCTGAATTGTGGCCCAACCCTGGCAACCTCAGGTGACAGAGAGAGCCCCACCTAAAGGTCTATATCGAGGATTTTATGTCCCTCTCTGAGTATTCTGCATTCTGCCTTCCCAGATTGCCTACATGGTTCAACAGAGTAACACAGAGTCACAAGAGTATATGTTGTGCGAATCCCTTGCAGGCCTTCAGGGAAGCATCTCAGAAAAAAGCTACCCAGTCAGAGAGAAGCCCTGAGTTCAGAGTCACACAGAGCCATATCTATAAACAGCCATCTGCCGCCATCTTCTCCAGCCTTATTTTTACCACCGTTCTCAGTCGCTGCGGGTTTGTCCTTACTTGCCCTACACCACACCGGCACCTCCGTTGCTTTACATTCCAGAGCTTTTCCTCATATTGCTAGAGTCAGTCCACTCATTCAGACTTGCCTTCTTATCTTCTCCAAGCCAGCGACCTTCCCTGAATATTCTGCAGATCTGGCTATGTGCAGATGCCACTTGCTGGCCCATGCTGCTCCTAGAGTCTTCTCCACATGCCCCAGTGCCTTGAGAACTCAGTCCCATCTTGGTGTGATCAGAGAGCCAGAAGAGCTTTGATGAAGCCTCTGTGCTGCAGACACAGGCCCTGCACGCACTCTCAGTTCTCCCTAGGGATGCTCTGGAACCCTGAACAGTATTGCCAGGAAGTAAATGGACTTGCTGTCCCCACCCCCACCCCCACCCCCCACAACTCAGCTGCATCTGCAGTGTCACCACTGCTGCTTCACAACCTCTGAGCTCCCACTTCCCAGACAGGGGCACTGTGCATGACTGACTGTGAACCTGGGGTTTCCTGGAGACATTGTAGCAATGGTAGCTATGGCTGGGTGACTAATCTGCAGGCCAGGTGGCGCTGACTCAGGAAAAGTCAGGTGTATAAATTAGAATCCCCGAAGACTGGACTCTTGTCAGCTCCACGCTCCAAGGATTTTATTACTGTGTATCCCGCTCTGCTACCCATTTCTTCTCCCTGGCAGCTGCCTCCACCTCTAGGCAAGCCTGGGTACTGTCTGGGGGTGGGGCTGTTCCAGCTCCAGCTGGCCCCAGGCAGCCAGAGTTTGCTGCTATTGTGGCAGCTGCTGCTTTTGGAAAGTCCTGATGCTTTTCTGTTTTGGCCATCAGTCATTAATTAACCAATCAATTAGTTAAAATGAATCAACTGTCTACCCAGTGCCAGACCTATGTACTAGGAAGATTTCTTTGTAAGAATCAAAATCCAGAAGCCAGGTGGTTATAGCACATCCCTCTAATCCTAGCATCCTAGCACTTGGGAGGCAGAGGCAGGTAGACCTCTGTGAGTTCGAGGCCAGCTTAGTCCACAGAGTAAGTTCCAGGACAGCTATAGTTGCACAGAAAAATCTTGTCTTAAAAAAATTGAAAAAGGAAAAAAAAATCAAAATCCAGGGGCTGGGGAAATGGCTCAGTCAATAAAGTACTTGCTGGGTAAGTGTGAGAAATGGCATCTAAGGTTGGCCTCTGGCCGCTTTGCACACATGTACAACCTCTGGCACACACACACACACACACACACACACACACACACACACACACAGAATCAAAACTCAACTTGAGCTGGTTTTCATAAAGAAGGTCTCTCACAAGGACATGGGGTTGTTTCACAGAACCCCAGGCAGGGAAGCAGCCAGGCCTCAGGAAGGAAAATGGCCAGGCAGTGTCTAGCACATTCCCTCATCTTGTCTGAACATCGGTCTCATTCTCATTTCTTGGAAGACTGGCTTTTTCTGCTTTCAGTTCAAATGATGGGTTTAAGAGGCTGCTCTCAGCTCCCAGTTCATTTCTTCAAAAGGGCAGCCCCAGCTGTTGCACAGTCTAGCAGTCACTCTTCCAAAACGAGAGCGATCCAACTGGCTGAGTTTGAATTAGTTAGCCACCCTTTGTCCAGTACACTATGGCCAAGAGACCCGGAGCGAGTCTAGACTTTCAGACTATCACTGGGAGGTGGACAGATCAGCTGAAATGGGTATTGGGAAAGTCAAGTTCTCTCCAGTGTAGTGCTGGGTTTGGAACTGCAGAGGTGAATATCCTATGGCCTCGCCTTCAGAGGTGGAGGAGGGGCAGCCTGCATATCACCACAGTAAAACCAGTGTTGTTACCTGGAGACATGTGAAAAAGTCTGGAGACATTTTAAGCTGTCACAACTTAAGACATGTGTGGGGTTGCACTGGCCAGCAGAGAGTTGAGGCTACAGGTCCTGTCAAACATGCTATTATGCAAAGGCTAGGCTCATAAGAAAGAGTTATCTAGGCCCAAATGGAGGTGGCAAAGAGGCTGGAAAACCCTGAAGAAAGTCAATGTACTTTGTAAAAATATGGTTTAAAAATTTTGACTATAGCTTGACCATCTTTCTCCACGACTCTTGAACCCTTTCTCCTAGTGAGCCCAAGACCTTTAAGGAGGTGGGGGTGGGACTGGGGACAGAGACCCTGAAGTTCATATGAATGTTAGATACCTCCTCCCCTCATACATACACACAGGACCTCAGAGGCTCTCCTTGTATGAAAAGCCATGACTCTCTTTCTCCCTCCTGAGCTTGGGACTGGAGCCCAGAGGAGTGTGCATAGTGGGCAAGAAGAGCTGCCTTCCATGTGTGCATAGTAGAATCCTCCAGCAACAGAGTATGTCCAGCACACCCAGCCTGAACCCTGGGTCCGGAGTGCCTCAGTTAATTGGTAGTGACTTCCCTGGCTGTGGAATCCTGGGGTAGCTATTCAGGGGATGAGGCTGAGACTCTCCATGAAGTTCTGTCCCTGGTAGAATCCTTGCCTTCACAGAGCCTTCATTTTTTTATTTGTAAAGTAAGGACAATCCATTTCCTAAGATGTTAAAAGGTTCAAAAGAAGAACAGAATAAAAAAGTTCTACACATCCAGCACTCTGGGCAGCCATGAACACTTGGTCAGAGGTGTTTCTTGGCAGCACACTGTTCCAGTTTCTCACCTGTGTTAGAAAATGACAGCCTCAGAGCTGGGGAGACAGTACAGTAAGTGAGTCAAGGTCTGAGCTCAATCCCTAGAACCTGCACTTCCCAGTCACAGGTTGGTGATTCCAAAACTAGGGAGGCAGACGGAGATGGTCTCTGGAGAACACTGGCCAACCTCTCTGAGATCCAGGACTATGAAGATTGCTCCTGAGGAATGACATTCACGGTTGACCTCTGGCCTCCAGATGCACACACCTATGTACAAAACATACACGAACACGTGTGTGCGCGCACACACACACACACACACACACACACATACACACACACACATACACACACACACACACACACACACACACACACACACACACACACACACACACACACACGCAATGTCTCCCACAGCCTGAAAACCAGCTGAGTCACCTCACAGTGATGGACTGCCCTCTCTGGGCAGATTTAAGAAACCAGAGGGAGCCTGAGTCTCAGGTACTTAATTAGGCAGGGAATTCACAGTTAGATCCAAAGTACTTTTTCTTTGCTTTAAATGCAAAGTGCTTTCATTTTTCCAGGAAAAAAAAAGCTGGAGAGAATTTTCAGGAAAGCAAATCCCTTAAATAACATGGAAGGGGTTGGGGGTGGGAGCAGCAGTAGAAAGCTCTGGAAGGAAGAACTCTACAGGGTTCCATTTGCAAGGCACACAGGTCCCTGACTGCTTTTCATCAACAAAATGGAGCTGCTGAAGGCCAAGGCCTGTCACAGTGGGGTGAGGGCTCATGCTTCCCCTTGGGAATGTCTGTCAGAGGTATTCATTCCTTCCCACAGATGTGTCTTCAGAAGTAAAAGGATTTCACACAAAATGAAAACAGAGTGTATTTCTGACAGACAGGAAAATGCCCTTTTGCAAAAGCAGTAATAACACGTTTGTCAGGGAGGCAAGGAATCTCAAACTTACTTTTGATACAGATTCAATTGCTCCTTTAATCCCAAATAACCACTCCATCACTGTACAAAACAGAACAGCTGAAAGATAATTGCCAAAGTGGGAAGGAGGTAAACCCTCTGCTTTCCATCCTGAAAGGATTTCGCCTGCCTTTCAGAAGCGCTGTGTGTAGGAATCGCCAACTACTCCTTTAATGCCATCTAGCTTCTTCCTTCTGCAGACATGCTCAGAAATGACCATTTATCACAGGCCCAGGAGACAACGGAAGTACTGTTCTGTAATAGTACCCTTCCCTCAAAGTGAGCCATCAAAAATTCATGGCATAGCAGATGTCAAAGCAGGGGAAGAGGTGTTGGAGTCAAGGGCTGTGGCTTCAGCAGTCCAGATAGTGGGAGCGATGTTCTCCCTTGACCCAGACAGTATCTTGTACCTGATACCTGCTGAGGGGGCACAGAATGCTTGCACTTCATCCTTTAAATCAGAGGGTCTCAAACTGTGGGTTGAGACGCAGTTGTAATATTAAAGAACCCTTTCACAGGGGTCTCCTAAGACAAGTGGAAAATACAGATATTTACATTGTGATTCTTAACAGTAGCAAAATTACAGTTGTGAAATAGCACGGAGAATAATTTTATGGTTATGAGTCACCACAACATGGGAAATGGTATGAAAGAGTCACAGTGTTTGGAAGGTTGAGAACTACTCTGTTAGATGAAAGGAGTTTATTCTCCCAAAGCCTTCCTCTGACTGGTGTTTCTCAAATAAAGGTCCGTTTCTCTTCTCCAGAGATTTACTTAGAGTTCGGAGACTCCAGGCTGAGCAGAGGCAAGCCCAGGCTAACGTTAGAGGCAAGTAATCAGTCTTAGATTCTTCTGTTGTTATGATGAAGTACTCTGACAAAAGCAACACACGGGAGGGAACTTATTTTAGGTCAAAGTTCAAGTGCACAGTCAAGGCAGGGAAGTCAAGGAAGGCTTGGAGCTGCTGCTCCTTTGTCTCCACAGTTGAGAGGCAGAGAGCAATGAATGCCGCCGCTGCCGCTCAGCTCCTTCTCCACTTACACCACAGGCTAACAGCCAGGGAATGGTGCCACCCACAGTGGACAAGTCTTCCCATCTCAATTGATGTAATCAAAATAGTCCCCCACAGGGGTGCTCAGTGGACCTTCTTGCAGGTTTTTTTCTAGATTCTGTAAAGTTGACAATTGACACATTCACATAGGCACACAGGGACTTTGATCATTGGCTAAGGTCTTAGGTGAAGGCCAACAGCAGAAAAACATCAGAATGCCAGTCACTATAACAGAGAGATCCTGAGTGAATGATCTATCTTTT
Organism: Rattus norvegicus; assembly: GCF_021556685.1. Lineage (NCBI taxonomy): Eukaryota > Metazoa > Chordata > Mammalia > Rodentia > Muridae > Rattus > Rattus norvegicus. The sequence goes on along the minus strand of NC_141534.1, from coordinate 178,991,723 downwards.
TTTAACCCAGATCTGAGATGTTTAATTACTTTTCCTGTGTTTTGCGCTGTATTTTTCTGAGGTCTGATCTGTGTTGGGCTCTGTGCCCAAATTCAAATAAGACAGGGGAGAGACTAAAAGACCCAATTCCTCCTTACCAAAGTTCCCAATCCAGGGAGGTTTATAGAACTAGAGTTGAAAAACAGTTGGAAGCACAGTATGGTGCATAAAAATGCATGGTGCATCCTAGAATCCAGGGGTGGGAATAGGTGGCTGTTAAGACCAAGGCAGGAATCCAGTACAAGGACACAGGCCCCAGTTTAGAAACAGATAAAGAGGAGAGCCACAACCATGTACACGTGTGATTTGGAAGGAGAGAGAATGATATTTTATTCTTTCAGGTGCCGGACTGGATGTGGCTGTGCCTCCCTCCATATTGTACCACACTGTTTTAAAGCTGATCACTTATCTGAAATGGTAAGGTTCATTCACTTGAACCCTTGAACTATCAGGGTGGCCACGGTAAAGGACGGAGTCACTGTAAGAAGGGGTGGATAGAACAGCAGGATGTGTCCCTACCATGAAATAACCCAAGCATCTGAGGTGGCAGAAAGGTGGCAAATCCTGGAGAGAGAGGAGCAGGCTCTCTCCATCCTGCTCAGGATTCTCATGGACGCGGCTGCATTATGACAGGAGTTGGTCACAGCATAACTAAGGAATAGGCATGTTAAAATAACAAACTACAGTCTCATGTGCAGTGAGACCCAGCCTGGATTGGCCTTCCTGTGTCCTGTTCTTCTGCTACTCCATGATACTTCGATGACCTGTTTATCCACCCTGGCTTGTCTGTGACTTGGCACTAAGGCATTTGGTTTATGGTGCGCCATCATGGCCGTCAGCCATTGTTGTTCTTGCTGCCCCAGTGCTCTTGTTTGTTCTAGTGCCTTCCCATCATTCAGACTAAACCCTGGCCTAGGGACCAGACAGTATAGCATATCTGGAAAGAAAAACAAACAAGTGAAGTTATCTTGATTAAACAAATTGATTTGGAAGAATGTTTGCCTAGCCAGAATCTTCTCATCTGAACCAACGAAGGCAAAAGAAAAATCTGTGGATTTAAGGAAACAAAAGGGTTAGGAGTTAAAAAAGGAATGTGAGTTGGTGAGGGCCAAGGGGAAGGATCCTGATGATAGAGTCAATTTCACGATTCTGAGGGACCTGCATCTTCCATAAAATGAAGGGGTCTAGTGTTACTGCAGTTCCCATATTGCCATGGTGTATGTTAGTTATCTTTCTCAAGGCTGGGACCAAATACCCAACAAAGCAAGCCAATGGAGGAAAGCTCTCTATTGTGGTTTAAGGTTACAGCTCATCATGGCAGGAACAGCTCATGGCTCTGATGGCACATGCATGGGACAGATCGGGAAGCAGGAAGGGAGGGACTTGGCCACTGAGGTCCTTTCTCCCCGCTTCCTCTTTACTCTGTTTGATACCTCAGTCCATACTATGCTTATGCTTGCCTTCAGTGTGGGTCTGCCCATCTCAGGCAATTCTTTCCAGAAACATCCTCACAGAAACACCTAGAGATATATGTCACTAATGTCTCAGGCATCTCTTAACCAAATTGATGATCCAATAAATCATCACACAGCAGGGAAATGAAACAGCAGCATGGGTATCAGGGCAGAGAGGACTTTAGACAGCTGTGTCATTGCCTGCTAGCTCAAGAAGCATAAAGAGTGCTTGAGTGTTCTTAGGCTCCCAAGACGGTGCTGGGAGCAAGTTGAGAGTGTCAGAGCTCTGGAAGGCGCCTCACAGACAAGTAAATAAAGGTATCTTTCTTCATCTACCCGTGTTCTCACTTATGTTGCTGGACACGTGATATGGATGCTACTGCTGGAGAAGAGTGAGCTTTGATGCAGGAGTATTTTATTCTATTTTAGTAGGAAGAGCAGCAAGGCCCACAAAGTCAGGGGAGAAGGATTGGACTGTGCACCATCCATCACAGTGAGTGTGTAGATGAGGCTAGACTGGACTGCCCAGTAAAGCTATTTCAGATGTGGATGGAGATGTTTCAGAAGTAGAATGGGCAGAATTCAAAGGAAATGACAGCTGTACCTGGAGCCAATGTTGGCTTCCTCTCGGATCACTAATGACCTTGAGATAACTGTAGGCATGAAGCCCCAGTCTAAAAGTTCTACTCACAGTTTTCTCAACAGTGGATCCTTTGTACCACGTGGGTAACTTCAGCCAGCTGCAACTGTCTCCCACTTCCATTAGTCTTGTATGACAGAAAATGGTTAGCTGGTTTATTGAAAGTCACATTAAGATTCGTTGGGGGTACTTAAAGATACACTGTCTAGTGACATTTAGATGCACTCTGTTGGTTAGGTTTCTTGCTAGGAAATGGCCTCTCTGGATCAATTCACTGAGTAGAAACAGTGTGGTGGTTGGCATAAATCTAGAGCCTGGGATTTCACGGCAGTCCCAAGAAAGCCCTTGACTGTTACTCCGTGTCTTCATGCTTCTTGCAGCTCCTCCTGACAGTGGGCCAGGCTCCCTCTGTCTCAGCCAACAATGAGGGCAGAGAATTCTTGGCTATACTCTATATATAGAGTGGCTGTACTGACCCCACTCCAGATGTCACTAACAAATTGCTGGCGTTGTGCTATTTTAGGGTGACAGCGCGCTAGCCGTGTCATTCCTTTGGAGACCTTGTTGGCAGTCTGAGCAGCTTCAAAGGGCAAATAACAAGGCAGAGGACTTAGCGGTCCCATTTAAAACCCAGTCTTGACACCTGAGCTGCTCCCCTCCATAGCTGGTCTTTCTCTGCCTGTTCTTCGTCTGTTCACACCACGGCAATATCTTATCCTTTTGCTCAGTATGTTCCAATGTCTGGTCATGCCTACCTCTTCCTGGCTCTCAGCTAGTCTCCTGAATTGATGGTTATTTAGATGGACTTAGCACCTCAAGCCTTTTTTCCAGGACTCCAAGTTGAGCAGTACTCCATGAACTTCCCCACAAGGCTGAGTCGTTGATGGTGTCCATGTATCGGGAGAGAAGCTAGATGAGTTAGTTCCTGATGCTCGATCCTGACCTAGTTTGGGTTCCTCTCTGAGCTTCAGTCCAGACCATTAAATGCATAAGATACTTGGCAAGTGGTGGAGAGATAGATCAGTTAGTAAAGTTATTGCTACTCAAACATGTGGACCTGCATTCGATTCTCAGAACTCACATAAAAATGCTGGGCGAGTGCTTCTAATTTCAGTGCTGGGGAGGCAGAAACAGGCAGATCTCTGGGGCTCTCTTTGCTGCCAGCTTAACTGAATTAGTGAGTCCTAGGCCAGTGAGAGACCCTGTCTCAAACAACTATATTGGAGGTTGGAAAGGTGACTCGGCAGTTAAGAGTTAAGAGCACTGGCCCAGGTACCATTCCCAGCATCCCCATGGTGGTTCACAACCATTTATACCTCCAGATTCAGGAGACTTGATCTCTTTTGATCCCCAAGGGTGCCAGCATTAGTATGGTGCACAGTTATATGTGTAGTCAAAATACACATAAAATAAAATGAATAAAACTAATTTGAAAATACCCAAAGTCAACAACATCTTGAGGAACATTACCCTAGGAGGGCGTCTGGCCTGCAAACAGAACCACACATCTCTGCTTGTACACACAAACATAAGCACGTACACAGTGGGGGAGGGGGAGGAAGAGAGAAATATTTAGTACATATCATTTCCTTTTCTCTGGGAAGTCAATAGATCCCTTTCATTGAATCCTTTCATGGTTTGCTGGAATCGTGTGAAACATTTTATTGGTGACAATTTTGATGTTATTGCCTGCCTAGCCTTCAAGTATCACCCACTACCTGAAATTTTTTCTATCAATTTTCTCAGTTTCCTAACTAAAGTCCCTTAGAGCTCTGTGCTTTGGTAATCTAGACAGCTCAATTAGAACAGCCACTGTCTCAAGGCCCAGCAGAGCACAAGCTTCTTCTGTGGTCTGCATTCCTCTTTCTCTCATCTTCTCCCACAAGAGGACACCGAGAAAGGATGTCCAGGCAGGCACGTTAAGGAGTGACATTGCTCCTGTCTAGGTGTGAGCTCAGAATTTAAAGTCCAGGCGATGCCTCAGGAAAAGCGGAAATGCTGAGGGTGGAGTAGGACTGAGAACAAAAGCTTGCACAATGTTTTCTTAAAACCCCCAATCTGCAGAGACGATCACTCTGTAACATTTACTGAAATGTCAGTGTTCTCCAAAGCCCTCAAACACCCATACTGGTGATTAAGAAATCAATAATTAACATGCAAATCTGAAAGCTGTAGGCAAATTGAATATTAATTACTGACTTCATAAGTGGAGGCTGCTCAGCAGTATGAAAATAGTTTGGGATAATTAGGATTTAACAACCTTCAGACATAAAGAAAATAAATACAGGGTTCTTGATGAATGACTTTATTTTTATTTCATTATTGTATGATAAACATCCCTGTATTTTGTTTTTTTAGAGACCAAGGAGAAAGGGTGATAAACAAAAGGAGGTCTGGGCTGCAGAGATGGCTTAGCAGTTAAGAGTTTCTAGAGGACGTGGTTCAATTCCCAGCACCTACATAGCAGCTCACACCTGCCTGTAACTCCAGTTCCAGGACTTCTGACATTCATGCACAGTCATGCATGCAGGCAAAGGTCAAGAAAAGGATGGAAATAGCATCCCTGAAGATACTCGGTGCTCATCTTCACCATTATCCCTATTATCCTGCCCAAGGGTCAATATAACCTTGAACTTAAGGTCATAGATTCACTTAGACTGCTTTCAGCAGCACCATAGTTCTAGAAATACCATTGTGCTTTGAGCCTCTGGAATTTCAGTGTTAAGAGATTCAATCATGATGCTGAATTTAGAAATAATTTCTCTCCTCTCTCTCTCTCTCTCTCTGTCTCTCTCTCTCTCTCTCTCTCTTCCCCCCCCTCTCTCTGTTCATGTGTGTGCACCTGTGTGTATGTGGAGGCCAAAGGGCTATGTTGAATCCCTTCCTCACTCACTTTCTACCTTACGTTTTATGTCAGTCTCTCACTGAACCTGGAACTGATAGATTCAACTAGACTGATTGTCAAGCAAGTCCCCGGGATGGGATCACAGGTGCACATAGAGACCAGCTCTTTACATGGGTTTTAGGGACCCATACTTAAGTCCTCATGCTTATGTGGTAAGACATTCTTGTTTGAGCCATCTCCCCAGGCTGTTCACTTCACCCCTATTTTATGTTGCGTAAGATGCTATGTATAATACAGTGTACCACTTTATTAATGGTGGACATTTAGATTGCTTCTGTTTCAGTGAAATTGCTAAGTCACGGGGTTATGGGTGCAATTGACTCTAGCAGTGTTGCTGACCAGTTTTCTGTAGTGGTTGGACACATTTGTACTCTCTGCACAGGATCGGAAAATTCAAGTTGTTCTATCTCCAGTCTTGATTAGCCCAGGCTGGCTTTACATTTGCTGTGTAGCTGAGAATGACCTTGAACCCCTGATCTTCTTGCTTCTATTTCTTAAGTGCTAGAATTATAGGCACAAACCATCACGGCCAGTTTACATGGTGCTAGGGATCAAACCCAGCCTTCACTTACACCAGGCAAGCAGTCTATCAAGAGAGCTATGCTCCCAGTCCCTCCTTGACAATATTCAGTGTTGCTCTTTCTTTACATGGTAAGCCACTCTGTGGGCTGCATTGGCACTACCTCAAGGAGTATCTTTTCACCTGTTTGCCAGTGATTTGGAAATCCCCCTTCTCTACAGGCTTATTTCTCTCTCCTAATGCACATTCTCTATATTCTTCACACAGTTCCTTACGGGTTACATGTATGTAATGAAAGCACATTCCATTGGCTTAAAGCTTGCTTCCTCTTTACCCTTAAAACTTCCAGCTTTTATCTTGCCTTTTTAAATAAACGGAATCTCTTAATTTTAACACATTTTTACTATTTCAGTCTTTTTCTTCATGAGTAATGAGTTTTATTTACTATCCAAAAAAATCTTGGGCCAGAAATACAAGACTTTTATACAAGCTGTGAGGGTTGGAAGGCACTCACTCCTTTTGGTGTCTGGATACCAGTGGTTCCAGCATGCTCTATGCAGGAGTTTCTGCCATGGTCTGCGTGTGGAGTATTCTGCAGAAGCCATGTGGCGAGGGCTTGATCATCAGCTCTGTGTTTTATGGGAGGAAAAATCTTAAGGATGGGCCCATGGAAGTTTTTATTTTTCTTCTTCATTTTTCCTTTTATTGAAATTAGATTCTTTCCTTATACAACATATTCTGTTTATAGTTCTAATCTCTACTCCTCTAATTCCTCCCCATCTTTCCTCCCCTCTAGATCCACTTCCTTTCTGTTTCTTATTAGGAAAGAATAAGCTTCTAAGAGATAACAACCAAACCAAATAAAATAAAATATAGTAAGATGAAACAAAAACCATCATATTGAGTTGGCCAAGGCACACCGACAGATGGAAATGAGTCCCGTGAACAGGTACAAGAATAGAGACCCACCCATTCTCACACTCTGGAGCCCCATAAAAATACTACGCTAAACGGTATAACATGCACAGAGGACCTGGTGCAGACAGTGTAGGCTCTGTGCTTGCTGTCTCTGTCTCTGTGAGCTCATATATGCCTTGTTCAGTTGATTCAGAGGGCCTTACTCTCCTGGTGTCCTCCATCCCCTTTGGCTCTTAGACTCTTTCTGTCTCCCCTTCCACAGGGTTCCCTGAACTCTGAGATGGGGATTTGGTAGAGACGCCCCATTTTCTCTGCATCTGTTCCCACCGCTGCTAGAGGAAGCTCCCCTGATGATGACTGAACACGGTGCTGATCTGTTTCCCTGTGCTGCTGCTACTGGAGGCTGGGATGGTAGGATGAGTTAGGAGAAGGAAGGTTGGAGGAGATCTTTGTGGTCTGTTGGAGATGAGGCCAGAGAGGAAAGGGAGACCACAACAGGTTTTCTGCTACAGAGCTGGGGATGAAACAGGGTGGATTGGAACCGGAGATAAACAAAACAAACAAGCAAAACCAAAATACTCCGTGGGAAGTGTTTAGGTCAGTGGAGTGTGCTTGTGAAGGGGATTATGGGACCCAAGTTGTGTCTCCTCCTCCTTTTCAAGTCCCTCCCCTTTTTGTTTCCTAGTCTTGTGTTGAGTGGTTTTGCTCTGCCCACTGCTCCCACCGTGATGTGTTGCCTACCGTAGGACAGAAAAAGGCTGGAACCTCCAAAACAGAGGCAGAGCCAACCTTTCTCTTTGCCAGCTGATTACCTTGAATGTTTTGTATAGAGACAGGAAGTTGGCTAACACGCTAGCGTGCATCTTTTGAGGTGCTTTTGTCAAACCGTTAGACACGTTCGGTGGGTCTGCTCCTGGAACTGGTGGTCAGTTCCACTGGACCCTGTGCCTATTTGTTACATAACAGGGAATAACATTGAATAGACTGCGTCTTCCTCTTCTTCATTGGTCACTTTTAATTCACTTTAGCCCTGGGATTCCTTTCTGTATGAAGTTTAGAATGTTTGTTCATACACTCAAAGATACTGTAGGACTTTCGTAGGAATTGCGTTCATCCCATGACCACTTTGGGAAACTCCATCTTTATTATTAGTTTTCCAGTCCTTGAGTATAGCATCCCTCTCTGTCCAGATGCCCTTTCCCAAGTTTCTAGCCTTTAGCATACAGATCTCATATATGACTCATATTTAAGTATTTTATTGTACTTTGTAGTGATTGAAAATGGAACTTTATTTGCCATGTTATGACATTTTCATTTATGTATGTGTGTGCCACGGTTCACATGTGTAGATCAGAGGACATCTATGTGAAATTTTGCTCTTCTAACACCCCCACTGAGCAATGTCGCTGGTCCTTATGTGTCCTACTTTATTGCTAGTGTGTAGATAGACAATCAACCTTTTTGGGTTGATCTTGAATGCCATGACCTTGTAAACTCATTTACTCATCCAAGGATTTTCTTTAGAAATTTTCTGTTCATCATGCCATGAGAAAATAAGACACTTCTTTTCCTATATACTTTACTTTTATCCTTTTTAGCTTTTTTTGGCCTTGTTATGTTGGCCAGGTCTTCCCACTAAGATGATGAGAGTGAACTTCCTTGCTTCCGTTATAGCTCTGGAGAGATACTATTTACCTTTCTACGTAGTGTAATGAGTTTGGTGTAGCTATTCTGCACTAAGTCCTGGACAGTCCCCTCTACTCCTAGTTTTGAAAGGATTTGAAAAAAATCATAAATGAATATTTAACTTTGACCACATGCTATTTCTGAATCACTTATTGGATATATTTTTCTGTTGGCTTTTATTCTGATGGATTAAATTGACCAATTTTTGAGACAAGGTCTTACCATATAGACCAGGCTGGCCTTGAACTCACAGAGATCTGTCCACCTCTGCCTCTGAAGTGTTGGGATTAAAGGTATGCATTACTGTGCCTGGCTCCCTATTTTTGAACACCTACTAGCCTTGTTTCTCTTGAATGAGGTCTACTTGGTCCAGGTATGCACTGTCTTACTAACTCTTATGCCCATTTTAAAAATGAATAGTGGTTACAGTTGCCTTTTCTGTACCATTTTCATACAGTTTGCTATCAGAGTAACTCTGGTCACCTAAAGAGAGATGAGATATCATCCTCCTATTCCTTTTTCCAGAGGAATTATGTAACATTGTCTCTCATCTTCTTTAAATGCTTGGTTTAATTATCCTCTAGTGAAACCTGCTGGGCATGGAGATTTCTTTTCAGAATATTTGAAAATTACTAAAGCAGGGTTGAGCAGAGTATTTGCCTAATATATATAAAGCTCTGAGCTGAATTCCTGGCACTGAGAAAAATTTACAACTTCAGTTCTTAATAGTTATAGGTTTACTGAAATTATATCTTTTACGTTTGGAGAATTGTGGGGACAGAGACTGCACTGAGGCCCTGGATGTGTTAGGCAAATGTCTACCATGAGGCTACATTCCCAACCCCTGACAGCTATTATTTTTAATGGCTGTAGGAGCTGTAGTGATGTTTCCTTCTCTAGCCTGTTCTTGCTTGGCTTTTAAAAAGTTTTTCTTGACAAGTTTAATAAATTTGTCAATTTTATTAGTCTGTTGAGAGAACTGTCATTTGGCTTTGTTGATTTGTTTCTCTAGTAGGTGTAGTTTTTTCTATTTAGCTCCTTTATTGGTTTCTCCTTTTGGTACTTACTTTGATGTATCCTACATCCACCTCTCAGATTATGTTTCATTTGTCCATTTTTTTAAAGAAATTAATTTGAGAGCTATAATTTTTCTCTGACCAATAGTTTTACTTACATACAACTTTAAAAAATGTCAAATTCATGGTCATTTTATTTAAATAAACTTAAAAATAAAGTATTAAGCTTTATCATAAGGAACTTAACTAATAAATATCATGTAGTGATATTACAAGACCAAAATCTATATCTCAATGAACTTCCATACAATTGGAGGTGGAAAAATACTTCATCAATCTCTGTTCCATGTCTACTGTGAAGCCCCCCCAGCCTCATTATGGCTGTTGCAGCTTGATGGTGAGTAGATCTTGGGTAGGTAAGCATAGCTGCTGTGTTTTATGAGTGCAGTGTCATGTCCAGAAGTCAGCATGCCACAGCACTCCTCTCCACCAGCAAAGTGACATTACCTGATTCTACACTGGGGTCTATGACCACTCCGGCCATTGGCTTTTGACCAAGTTTACAGTACTGAGCATGAATTCTTTGCTGTGGATCAGGCCTCATCCACAGAGAAAGTGGTTAATTACCCTGTAGGCCATTCAACTACTGTTCTAACTGCCAGGAAGGTCAATATTACAACATTTAGGGTCTAACACTGGAGTAAGATCATTGATGTCCTTCTCCTTTCATGGCTTGCACAGCACCTTCTGAGACATTGAAGACATTTCCTGGTGGGTTTGGGTTCTGGGACATTGAAGACATTTCCTGGTGGGTTTGGGGTTGATTTCTCTGAGACCTGCAACTGAAGAGTGTGATGTCTTCAGCAATGGAGGCTTGCAATCTAGTTATAGTGGGTAACCAGAGCAATGGCAGTAGCCTGTATGATTTTGCAGACTTCCAGGGCCTCCTTGTAGGGCAGCACCCTACGACTGCTATTAAGATTTTCATTTAATAACTTAGGTACACTGGCAGCATCCTGCGACTGCTATTAAGATTTTCATTTAATGACACAGGTATTCTGGTAGCAGCATACCTCCTGTTCTTGACTGTTATTAATAGAGCTGCATACATCTTGTGATGGCGTGCTTTCTCACTTTTCTCATGTGACTTCTTAGGGATGGCTTGCCACATTATATATAATAGCAGGGTTGCCTTTAAACTTCATAAGACATTATCAAACTGTGTCATAAGTGGTTGAATCATTTTGCATCCTCACTAGCACGGATGTGAGTTCCAACAGGTCCATGTCCTTGTCAACGCTCGGTCTTAGTCTTTGACCTTGTCAGTGTTTTAAATGACACTTGTTCCAATAATACTTCATTAGCCATCACTGCCTCATTGGAGTCTTGTCCTCTAGTAATCTTATCTGTCCTTTAGAATTACACCCACCCTACTTCAGACACATAAAATGTATCTCATTATGGCTTTAATACTTATTTCCCTGATGACTAATGATGTTGAACATACTTTCACATGTTTATTAGCCATTTATGTCTCTCCTTTTATGAAATGCCTGTTCAAATCATTTGCCCATAAAATTTAATTTTTCCACTCATTTTTGATGCAAAGTCAAATGAATCACAGAGTGATGAGTAATTATTTGGAGACAATTAGGGCTTGATGGTCTCTGTGTGTCCTTGCTACTTGATAAGGCAGATGTGGGCTTCTGAGTGCATTCCTCCTTGTAATGGCATTGACGCTCTGTTTCTCTTCTCAGGGTCCCCAATCCCTTCTTCTGTGACCCCCTTGTTGGTTCAGTATGCTAACTTTCTAACACTGTGGACCTAAAAGTGGTCTAAGCTCTTGCTCCAGCTCCACACACAGTCAATCAGACTGTGATGTCTCTCCATTCTTTTTTCTACTCCTCTTGTTATTACCGCTGATTAAATGATCTCTGATCATTTAAAACTTTGGTTCCATACTTCTTTTCTCTGAGTGATATTTCTAAATTACCAATCAGACTACTTCCTCCCCCTGCGTGCAAAATCAGCGTGCAAGCTCTTACTGCTTGCAGAAGGAAATATATCACGTCAGTAAGGCACCCCGGGCCCTCGGTAAGTAGGCCCTGTCGCTCAGCCCTCCTCTCCTCCTCCCCCTTCTTATATCTTTTCAAAATGGAGTTGGGCGCAGCTTTTGCTCTGTTTGTTAACATTCTATACTCTTTCACACCTTCAGCTTCATTGACCCGGAATGCCAATAACCTGTTCAGTTTCCTTTTGTTTTTCTGAGAGCCGGCCATGCTCCTGCCCCTGCTTTAGGTACAAGGCACACAAGAACCCAATATCTCAAGTGGCAGAACCATACAATTAACAGGCTCCAGCCTCCTCCTCTCTGTCCCCTTTCTGATGCTGCCTTCAGGCAGGATCCTCAGGTAGGACCTACCAGGGTTTTAATTCTGGGGCTCACCGGTAAATGCAGCCTTCATTTTTCCATGTTGGGCCACTCAATCTAGCAAAGAGGGTTAGATGAAGGGGGGCCTTTGGGGACTTCTATCAGCTTTGTGGATAGAAGATGTGAGGTCAGGAAAAAAGGGTGAATTCTATTGGCTCGACTTGGTAATTGCTCTGGACAAGTTAGTGAGACTTAGGCTCCTGGCCATGTGTAGGTGCTGAATAGGACAGTGGACTCCTGTTAGAGTGTAACATCCCCGTCTATACCAGTTGCAGCCATAGTCCCACCCTCTTCAAAGCCAGAGAAATATGTGAAGGTGAGGGCGACTTCTCCTTTCATGTACCTGTGCTTTAGTTCTTAGTGCAACTGGCGAGCGCACCCTCCCCCTCAGGAGTATATTTTGATTCCAGTCATAATAACAGTATTCAAAAATACATCGGAAACCATTCAATGAATCCATTTATGAGTCACTATAAAAATATCAGTAAATTAAAGGCTTGTTTTGAATAGGAGTAGCATCATCTTTTAGTAGGCTTACCCTCCCAACACTTTGGAAAAAAATGAAATGAACTTTCTGATGAGATGGCTCTGTAGGCAAAAGCACTTGCTATAAAAGCCTGATTGTGTCCTTGGAACTCATGTAAAGGTAGGAGATAACCGACAGCAAAGTGGTCTGGCGCACACACACACACACACACACACACACACACACACATTCAAATGTAAAAACAGGCAGTTGGGTTTACAAGGCCCGAGAGACAAGGGCACAGCTAGAATGCAGTGCGTCTCCCAACCTGAACATCCGGCATCTTTGCAGTGTTGGAGCTACAAGCTTTCCTCTGATTGGCATCTGCTGTGATCGGAAAGATACAGTGGGATTGGGCTCTATGCCATCCTTCTGATTTTTCAGGTTTGTCAACACATCTGAAGAGACTGGCGGGCCAGAGCTTTTCTGTAGGCCAGGGAGGTATGCTAAGTGGCTGACCTGGATGGTCTTAACAGATGTGCTGTGTAAAATAGCAGACCTACCAGCTTGATCTGTCCAGAAGGAAGGGAACATGGTGCCTGCAGGCTCTGTGTTCCCAGCTAATGAGGGTTTAGCTCAGAGAGAGCCACTTTAATCCCAACCGGGAAGGAGGGGCTCCTAAAAGTGCTTCTCCTAGATTATTCATGAAGGAAAGGATAGAGGCTCCAAATAAAAACTGAAGGGGAAGCCAGTACTGTAAGAGAAAGGAAATAAAGGTCTGGTGAGGAGAGAGGGGAGAAGGAGGCCAGGGCTTTTGTGGCTGCTGAAGTACAGTGGGGGCATCAGGAAGTCAGGCAAAGAAGAACCTGGCAGATACTGTGAGAAAGTGAAGACTGCTTTGGGTCATCATCAGAAACCTCACAGTTAGACTCTCAGCTTTTGCTCAATGGAGATACATTTCAGGTTGAGCCCAGATGACAGACGGAATGGCTTTCTACTCATTTCTACATTTCCAGAATTGTAACCAACACCTACTGTGACAAGTCAAATACACCTTCCCCTATGGGATTTACGTTTGTTAAATGTCCTTTGACATATGACTTCTGGCCCTCACCCTTATTTCCTCTCAGGTCCCCTCTTTTATTGCCTACATCTCCTCTTGATTCAGGTATCTTTTCTCTCAGTTTACAAGCAAAGTCCTTTACCTTAACTTTGCAAAGCTCTATGCTTCAGACCTCAGTTTGCTCAGATGTACAATGGGGACAAGAGTTGTCATTGAGTAGATTAAGGTCATATAGTAGAGTATAGTGTACGGTCAGTGGCAGTGTTTTTCTTTCCTAGATCCCTTTCTTTGGCAGTGTTCCTTCTAGGCCAGTCCTGTCCAGCAGGACAGCTGTTGACTGCAAGTGGCTACTATGTGACAGACATAGGTTATGTGTAATACCTGCAACCCTCCTTCTTCTCATGGTAACATCATCTCCATCATCTGGATTCATGCTGCATGTCCTTCCTCCTGAGACAGCAACTTTATACATGCCTTACAATGTGTGCAGCCACGCACTCACATGCAGTTGTAGTTTGTTCAGATACAACCGACATGTTCACATGATCCCTTCTAAGTGTGCGGTTCACTGGTCTTTAATATTTAACACACTTACACACCACCATGATATAATTCTAGAATGTTTTTATCTGCCCTTTATAGACACCCTGGACCCATTTTGTCACTCTCCCCAGCCCCTCCCTCAGGCCTTGGAAACTGCTGACCTGCTTTATGTGACAAACGGAAGCGATTTTATTTATCTCCGTGTAACTCGTATGACCAGTTTAGGAGACACTGTATCCATTACAAAGGCGAGAAGTCCAAGACACAGAGAGGTCACTGTGAACTGAGGTTACCTGTCTGTCATTTGGAAGAACTGAAGATTAGGACCAGAAGCGGTACAGCCTTTTAAAGTTCCAATATTAATATACACGGGTGCCTTCCCTAGCTTCCCTGTGAGCCAAGGAGAGAATCTGATGTGCATGTGCATCTTGTGAGATTGATACATGACCCACGACAGCTGAGCTATCAAATGTTGGGGGTGATCGAAGGGTGGCCTCTGAGTCCCAGGCATGGGTGTGACACACATCAGCTGCTATGCTGTTGTGACACAGGGACGTGGGCTCAGTAGATGTCAGCACCAACCACCATGTACCGTGAGCTGCCGTTCCCACCTGGGGCTATGCTGCCTTCAATCATGTTGTTCCTCCCCACAGGGACATTACTGGGCTCCTGGAGTTTAGTAGCAAAACCTCCTGGGTATGTTTCGGGCTCCAGGCTCCAGGAGTGCAACCGACTACAAGCCAGGAGAGATAGCACTTGGGCCCCAGTGGCGACTGGGTCACCAGAGTAATTTAAAGCTTGAATTGATTTCTCAGCTGGATACAGTGTCTGCTTCTGCTTCTTTTCACATATCACTTCATGTGGAAAATTAACAGGCAAATTAACCCTTGCCCATCTGGGGCTAGAGAGAAGCCAGGCCTTCTGCGTGTGATACAAAACAGGTTGAATACTGGGTCACAGCAGGAGGGCTGCCAGACCCAGGTATCTGGGACCCTTAGGAGCCATCACAGAACCATGTCAGTTGTGCTAGCTCTAGGTAGGGATTTATATCACTTTGAGGCATGTGGTTTGATGGTGACACTGTGAATAGGTGAAAAGATACACTGAACATAATGGTCCAGCTTTATCAGAGCATGGTCCCCCGACAAGGGCACCCCTTTGAGAATCCTGGAAGCAGCTCACTGACTTCCTGCTCCCGAGGGTCACTTGTGATGTCTCCTTTTGGTTTTTCAACTGTCATGTGCTTAACGTCCTCCAGTAGTACAGGTCTGGCAGGCTTCTGCCCCCAGCTCACAGGGTGCATTTTTTATTGTTGGCTTAGACTTTTCAAAGCCTACTTTAATAAGGGTTCTTAAATGCTTCAACTTCCCTTGTAGCCAATTACCCACCAGAGATAGCGGAAAAGAAAGGTTAATAGGAAATGGGGGTTATGAATTTGTTTAGAAATAGTTCTTTGGGGTTATTCAATTCTTTGCTGTCAGCTGTCCAGTCTTCTAGCAAAACACCAACACAAATCAGTCGTGGTAGTCCAGTCTGCTGGGCAATTACCAATCGTGAATCCCCAGTGGCAGTTCCATCCAGAAGGAACCATGAGTCTCCCCTTACTGGCTCAAGTCTAAGGAAGCAGCAAGAAACTGCCAGCATATCACAAGACGTTCTTTGGCAGTTACTCTCTACAGAGTCACTTTCTACACCCATGACAAGCCAATCCCAGCAACATGATGCAAGGCAAATCAAGACGAGAGCCTCATCAGCAAAGACCAGAGAGGTGGAGCAAGGGGAACCAATGCCAGAGCCTCCTTCCACTCTATGGAATTATATGTATATATGTATATATTCTTTCTAAACATCACATGTCCCCTCACATGTCTGCTTCAGCAAAACATCCTTTCATCTGTTTCTCTAACAAAACATTATATGATATAACTGAGTTTCCAAAGAAACTAAAAATTTCCACTTCATTTTATGCACTATGTCCTCCCTCTGGCACTTTCTTTTGGTCTTTCCTTGCTGAATCAGCCTAGGGACTTAGTTCTTTCTTTTTGGAATAAACTTCTCTTCCCTTTTCTCTGAATCAGAATCCTATTCAATTTAAATTTCACTTACTTGGGGAAGCATTTTCTGATTTCACACCTCCCACCTTGCACCATTATCTGGTTTTAGGTTTCTGTATTTTTTTGATCAACAGGATTTCTCAAAATGGTAATTAAATAATTAGTCTGTAATGGTTGACTTAATGACTGCCTTTCCTGATAGAGGCTTGGCTCTGAAGGCAGAGACAGTGCAGCCTTGCACACCCCTGTCACTAATGTCCTGTGCAGTCATGGATTAGGTCACAAAAACACATATGGGATGGTGAGTGTTATTCTTGGTAGGATGTTCTTTCTGAGACTTTTTTTTACTTAGATATATATTTCATAACAAACGATAAAGTCAATGTAAGTGGAATTGTAAGATATATAAACAAACATATATATATATATATATATTTTTTTTTTTCAGGCTTAGGTAAGAATTCACCATTTGCAATGTCAGAATTTCCTAATTTGCCAACTTAATGAAAACCAAATTAAAAATAGCATCAGAGATGGAGAGGGTTTGGCTGTAGTTCCCACAACACCCCAATTTCAGAGAAAGTAGCCAGAGCCAAAGCTTATGTCTATAGATCTCTTGGGCCCATCATCTCTAAAAACTGTTCTATAAAGCCATTTCATTCATATCTCTATCTCTATCTATCTATCTATCTATCTATCTATCTATCTATCTATCTACAGGCAAGGCTTTTAAAAAGAATTTTTAAAAGCTCAGTTACAGATTCTCATTTGCTTACAGAGAAGAGTTAAACCTCAGGGTACTGCACTGTCTATCATGATCAGGATCCTGCTGAGCTTCTCATCCCACAAAGCAGCAACACTAACTAGACTGGCTTCACTACAACTGTGACAACCTCCTATACATTCACAGCAAAAGGGAGAAACACAACAGGCACTGTAATATATAGTAACCAAAGACAGGCAAGTGCCAGTCCTTGCAGTGTTTGAAAGATCGGCCTGCCTGCCTGCCTGCCTGCCTGCCTGTCTGTCTGTCTGTCTGTCTGTCTGTCTGTTATCCATCTATCCATCCATCCACCCACCCACCTATCTATCTATCTATCTATCTATCTATCTATCTATCTATCTATCTATCTATCTACCTACCTACCATCTATTAATCCATCTATCTACCTATCATCTATCATCTATCATCTATCCTCTCTCTCTCTCTCTCTCTCTCTCTCTCTCTCTCTCTCTCTTTCTCTCTCTCTCTCTCTCCCCCACCCCTGTATTCCTCATTTGTAAGAAATCAGCACCTGCTGCTTCCTTAGTCTGGAATATTGTTTCTGCAGCTTCAGCCCCATGTTATTCTAATGTGCAGGTTTTATGATTTAATTAGTTATGGTGAGGCCAACGAGTAAAGACTTAAAAGATGGTTTGAGTTGGTGAAATGATTCAGCTTCTTTTTTTAAAAATAATTATTTTATTAGATATATTTCTTTACTTACATTTCAAATGGTATTCCCTTTCCCAGTTTCCTGTCTATAAGCCTGCATCCCCACCCCTTTCCCCATATGGGTTTTTCCCCATCCACCTCCCTTACTGCCCCCCCCCCCCCATGACATTCTCCTGCACTGGGGCTCCAACCTTGGCAGGACCAAGGGCTTCCCTTTGCACTGGTGCCCCAACAGGCTATTCTCTGCTACATATGCAGTTGGAGCCCTGTGTCAGTCCATGTATAGTCTTTTGGTAGTGGTTTAGTTCCTGGAAGCTCTGGTTGGTTGGCATTGTTGTTCTTATGGGGTTGTAAGCCCCTTCAGCTCTTTCAATCCTTTAATTCCCCTAAACCAGGTCCTGTTCTCAGTTCAGTGGTTTGCTGCTAGCATTGACCTCTGTATTGGACATGCTCTGGATGTGTCTCTCAGGAGAGATCTATATCCGGTCCTTTTCAGCATGCACTTTTTAGCTTCATCAATCTTATCTAGTTTTGGTGGATGTATGTGTGTGTGTGTGTGTGTGTGTGTGTGTGTGTGTGTGTGTGTGTGTGTGTGTATATATGGGCCACATGTGGGGCAGGCTCTGAATGGCCGTACCTTCATGCGCTGCTCTAAACTTTTCTTCCATATATCCTCCTATGGATATTTTTTGCCCCTTTCAAGAAGGAGTGGGAGTATCCTTCTTGGTCATCCTTCTTGAGCTTCCTGTGGTCTGTGGATTGCATCTTGGGTAATACGAGCTTTTTGGCTAATATCCACTTATCAATAAGTGCATACCAAGTGTGTTTTTCTGTGATTGGATTACCTCACTCAGGATGATATTTTCTAGTTCATTCCATTTGCCTATGAATTTCATGGTCATTGTTTTTGATAGCTGATTAATATTCCATTGTGTAGATGTACCACATTTTTTGTATCCATTCCTCTGTTGAAGGGTATCTGGGTTCTTTCCAGCTTCTGGATATTATAAAATAAGGCTGCTATGAACATAGTGGAGCATGTGTCTTTGTGGTATGTTGGGGCATCTTTTGGGTATATGCCCAGGAAAGGTATAGCTGGGTCCTCAGGTAGTGGAATGTCCAATTTTCTGAGAAACCTTCAGACTGATTTCCAGAGTGGTTGTACCAGTTTGCAATCCCACCAACAATGGAGGAGTGTTCCTCTTTCTCCACGTCCTTGCCAGTATCTGCTGTCCCCTGAGTTTTTTATCTTAGCCATTCTGACTGTTATGAGGTGGAATCTCAGGGTTGTTTTGATTTGCATTTCCCTGATGACTAAGGATGTTGAACATTTCTTTAGGTGCTTTTCAGCCATTCGATATTCCTCAACTGAGAATGTTTCGTTTATCTCTGTATCCCATTTCTTAATGGGGTTATATTTCCTGGATAGTTGTTGACTGCTAAGTACATTTAGTTCTCAGAATCACCTTGTGACTTGTCTATCAGGTCAGGTCATGCAGTATAGTCTTGCTACAGTGAAGCACAGTTCAACAACAGGAGAACTGTTCTTCTTCTGGCTTCCTTCCTGACTTCTCTCTGAGTCTTTTGTTCCCAACGCAGATATATCTAACTTTTAGGCTACTCCACTGAGCAAGAGACTTGCAGATAGATTGGTCAGGAGATTTTTCCTATGGTACAACAGGAGACAATGGTTATTTAGAAACTAAAGAAGTGGACACTCTGAGGACCTTATAGGAGTGAAAATTGACGTGAGATGCCAAAGACATTGGAGTTGGGACCCATGCCAGCCTCCATCCAGGTGTTTAATCCAAACCTCTCATAGCAATTTCATCATCTCATTTTCTGGTTTTTAAATCCTGTCCTATTCTGAGACACAAATTGGTGTTCAATTAGAAAGCTTGGACAAGGGGAAACCCTCTCCAAAGAGAACCGTGGAGGGAAACAATCTAACTCCTTCATTGGATGGAAACTAGGACATTGACTTTCTTTCTGCTAGGTTGTAGAGTGAAGGCCATGTAGAAAGCCAGCAGGGAGCCAATAGCAAAAGAACCAGAGTTTTTACTGACTTTTTGTCTTAAATTCTGGTCATATGACATAATCATTTTTCCTCTCAGTTTTAAAAGTCATTTGGTTGGCTTTTCAACTACAGCACAAATCCCTGGGACTGATTTAAAGGGGCAGAGGTAGCACAGTGGGCACAGAATAGCCCCAGCTTGCCTGTGTGTGTGTGTGTGTGTGTGTGTGTGTGTGTGTGTGTTTGCCTCGAATGTATATGGCAAAGGTAAAAATTGGGTGCCTTTTCCAGTATTTCTCCATGTTACATTTTGAGAATGGGTCTCTCACCTAATCTGGAGCTCTCCAATTTGGCTATCCTGTCTGGATATCTTGTGTCTACCTCCTCAGGGCTCAGATGACAAGTATATGCCACCATACCTGGCTTTATATGGTGCCAAGTGTCCACAGTCAGGCCATTATCATTGAACAGCAAGTGTTTTCTCTGCCTTTCTTTTGGGCATTTACTCTGTATTAAAATGGGCAGGTGATTATGTACTGATTTTTCTAAAAGTCAGATGAAATTCCATTCTGGATCTTCTGAGATTACATCTTTTCTAGGAACTCCCTCCCTCTAAGAGCTGTTGTGCTGCGGTGACAGCAACAGAAATCGATATAGAGGAAAAGTGGAAACAGACTTTCCTCTATCTTACAACCAACACCTTCACGTTGTTTCCTTTGCCCGTGCATCCTGGAAGTCCCTGTCCATGCAGAACAGCACAGAATGGTAATCAAAGGGCAAGCATCATTACTGTCTTTTGTCTTGTTTTGTTTTTTACTGAGGTGTGACATTCATGTTGGGAAGTGACTCATCCTTGTGACTGTCCCACAGCTCCAGACATCAAACATTTGCCTGGCCATTATTTTCTAATTTGCTTTTTAAAATGGAATGCTACACCAGAAGCATGCTATCCTGCTGTGTTTGCTAAGAATTGTCTAGGGTACTACATAGTCTCCAGGCTGTTCACTACTAAAGCTTTTGAAAATTTAATCAGATGTCTGCCTCACACATAGTTGGGCCAACCCCCATCATCAGCCATTAAGGTTGTTTATCAAACTCCTCCAACTCATAAATAATTCTTCAATGGTGGAGGCTGGAGAGTGGTAGCCCGAAGGCTGGATTCTGCTCACACACTCATTTAGCTCTGGCTAACGTGGTGTTGGCATACACAATGCTGTTTATCCCCATTCCATTTTCTAAGAGCATATTTGAGTTTGGTTGTAAACTTTAAAACCCCATTGAGCTTCCCTGCCAATGGTCACATCTCTTGCTTCCGTGAAAAGCACATCTGGTCTCCTGGGCTGAGTTTCTATCACTGCAGTGGCAACTACTGCCATCGTGTTGGACTGCGCAGAGGATGCCTTCCTTGAAAGGGACATGTGCTCTTGTTTTCTATTGTCCCCTAGTGTATTAGTTACTCTTTTCACTGTGACAAAAGTCCTTATAAAGCAACTTAAGTGAAGAAAGCTCTGTTTTGGCTCACAGTTGAAGAGAGACAACTCATTATGATGGGAAGTCATGGTAGCGAGAGAGTGAAGGAGATGGTCACACAGCAGAAAGCAGAGAGTGGTGCATGTTGGTGCTGGGCCCAGTTTCTCTCTGAAGTCCAGCACCCCAGCCACTCACATTCAGGACAGACTTTCTTGGTTTAGTTAAATCTGTCTGGAAACAGGCTGGAGAGATGGCCAGTGACTGCTCTTGCAGAAGACCATGCTCAATTCCCAGCGCCCACATGGTGGTTCACAACCACCTGTAACTTAGTTCCAGAGGACACAACACCCTTTTCTAGTCTCTGAAGGCATCAGGCACAGACTCGGTGCACAGACATACATGCAAGAAAAGATTCCGTACATATGAAATCTTAAAAATGAGGGAAAAAGCGAAAGAGAAAAATCTTTCTGGAAATATCCTTACTATCCATTGTTGGTGTGCTACTTTGGCTATTTTATTTGGTTCTAATATCTACCACCCTTCCAACCCTTATTCCACCCTGATCCCTTCCAATCCCCCAAAACTAGGTAGGAGAGAAAGAAAGTTAGAGGGAAAAGCAGGCATACACTTCTTAGACTTCTTCCTGCTTATTAGGGGTATTGGGTTCCTAGGGGCAAAACTAATCTTCATATTCAGATTATCCAGCAGACTAGCAATCCAGCAAATGCAACATCTGGAATCAACAACAGCAGCCAGCAGCAGCAGCAGCCGCCGCCGCCGCCGCCGCCGCCGCCGCCGCCGCCGCCGCCGCCGCCGCCGCCGCCGCCGCCGCCGCCGCCGCCGCCGCCGCCGCCGCCGCCGCCGCCGCCGCCGCCGCCGCCGCCGCCGCCGCCGCCGCCGCCGCCGCCGCCGCCGCCGCCGCCGCCGCCGCCGCCACAGTCTCTTGCAGGTCTCTTGAATTTATATCCTCTCAAGAGCCCCCAGAACTTCAAACATAAACTGTCTACAGCTGGCAAAAATTATGCTCCTCCTAGAGCACGAGACAATCATAGTCAACATCTGTAGACAAACTAAAGCAGCTGCATATCCCACACCTGGGATCAAAACAAAAACACAGTCACATAACATGACCATGTTTTGTTTTGTTTTTAAGAAACCAAGATTCTCACTACAATCCTTGGTGATTCTAACAAGGTAGCCAATAAAGATGAACCAGAATAACATGATCCCTGTATAAAACTCAGTAACACTGGAGTGTTTAGTAATCAACATCATCTTTCTGGGCCCAGAGGGCATCTGAGTTTGCCAATCTAGGCAAAATAGCTGCTCTTTTTCTCGGTGCCTCTGCACACAAGACTACAGATAACCTCAAGGAAATAATAAATACAAGCACATTCAGAATATCACAGCGTGATATCACAGAATATCACAGAACAGCTATTGTGTCTGACAGATCCTGATGACCATCACTGTTCATGACGTTGACTCAGTCAGATGAGCCTTCTGTGAGCCTCGATTTTCCTCAGGTTGCAAATGAAGTCAATGACACCCGCTTCACTGATTGACAACAAATGTTTAATAATTTTTTGGCATGCAGTAGGTGATCAATAGATAATAATACATTTAAAATCAGTGTAAGTGGTTCTTGATAGTTTGTTAATTTATCCAGTTCTTCGGTGTTCAAATTTATTTTTATAGGAATAAGATTTAATTTCCTGTGGACTTGCTGTCCATTCACAAGCTCTTCAGAGACACCTCTAAAGTGATAACAAGAGCAACAATAACATTCGTAAGTGGTTACGATTTAATAATGTTGTGTCAGAGTATATAAAGAGTGACCTTAATATTATGATTTAATTGGAACTGTAAATTTGAATATGCTGCTGGGCTTTGCCATGCTAAGGAGATTGGGTAGGAAATAGTTGGTCTTTAACCTCATTGTTTCCACCAAGGTCTCCTTAGGCCATCAGAAGCTCTCCTTGCCCTGTAGGGCTTTCTTCAGTTGTTAATAGAGATTCTTGGGAAACATTTCTAATAATGCAGAGGGGTTTGCATCTAGGATGCAGAGGATGTGAAGTATTGGCCTCAGGAGAAGGCCCTGGAAGAAGCTTTGCCTTCTCTTACTTATTAGTTTTCCTGCCTGTTGGAAACACTGAAATCCTCTCCTGCTTACAGGCCAGCAGAGACTGTCTTCCTTCTAAATGTCTGGTAGTTCATTTAACATCTTCCCTTCTAGGACTGTAACTGTCACTTGAGACTCCACAGTAGACAGGGTGGTCGGTACACATCTCTATTCCTGATTCTTGTGTGCCTTTCAGTTCAGTTAAGTAAAACCGAAACTGACCATGCATAGTTCGCAAGGCTCTGCATAGGTCTCTAGTCCCTTCCATTTCATCTGGATGGCACCCCGCTGTGCTCAGCGTGCTTCAGGACAATGCTCACCTTCCAAACCACTTTCACATGTGACTTGGCCCCGCCTGAATCCCTGATGTCATACTCTAGCCCTCCTGCCTTTGTGAGGTCAGCTTCTTTGGTTCTCTTATTGAAGTCATCTTTCATTCTTCTAAATGGACATAGCGTTAAACCAATTCCTAAAGTCATATTGCTATACACATAGATCATTGCATTTCTCAACCTTTGTCAGAGGAGCTTCATTTTATAGTAGATGGGGATTAGCACAGAGACCTGCTGATTAGTGTGTCGAAGTGCTCAGCCCCGAGTAGGATGTGTGTGTCATACATATCTCCTCAAGACTCAGGGATCTTCATAGAAGAGGGAACAGAAAGACTATAAGAACCAGAGGTGGTGGATGACTTTAAGGAAGCAATGATTTCTAGACACAAGAGAGCAGATGCATGCATGTGGACTCACAGTAATTATGATAGCACATACAAGACCTGTTCAAGCTCAAGCCAGACCAAACCCCAGCACCAGGAAGTCAGGGAGGTGGGCACAAGTCCCATCCTTAGCTGAGGAGTTATTGGATTTTGATAGCTGCTAGGGAGGGCAGAGTCAGGTTTTCTTTATCTGTAGGACCAGCAGTATATTGACGATGCTCCAGGGTAGGCCCCACATTATAGAGTAGTTGGCATACACAAACTTGGACTCACTGGGTTTAAGAAAGAGTCAGGAGAGTGAAGAGCAGGAGGAAGTCACATAATAAAATACATTGTATCAAATTCTCGGAGAAATAATTTTTTTAAAAGAAGATGCCTATTTGTTGAGGTAAATATTTTAAAAATTGACAATATTTTTTTTTTTATTAACTTGAGTATTTCTTATATACATTTCGAGTGTTATTCCCTTTCCTGGTTTCCGGGCAAACATCCCCCTCCCCCCTCCCCTTCCTTATGGGTGTCCCCCTCCCAACCCTCCCCCCATTGCCACCCTCCCCCCATAGACTAGTTCACGGGGGGTTCAGTCTTAGCAAGACCCAGGGCTTCCCCTTCCACTGGTGCTCTTACTAGGATATTCATTGCTACCTATGGGGTCAGAGTCCAGGGTCAGTCCATGTATAGTCTTTAGGTAGTGGCTTAGTCCCTGGAAGCTCTGGTTGCTTGGCATTGTTGTACTTTTGGGGTCTCGAGCCCCTTCAAGCTCTTCCAGTTCTTTCTCTGATTCCTTCAATAGGGGACCTATTCTCAGTTCAGTGGTTTGCTGCTAGCATTCGCCTCTGTATTTGCTGTATTCTGGCTGTGTCTCTCAGGAGCGATCTACATCCGGCTCCTGTCGGTCTGCATTTCTTTGCTTCATCCATCTTGTCTAATTGGGTGGCTGTATATGTATGGGCCACATGTGGGGCAGGCTCTGAATGGGTGTTCCTTAAGTCTCTGTTTTAATCTTTGCCTCTCCCTTCCCTGCCAAGGGTATTCTTTTTCCTCATTTAAAGAAGGAGTGAAGCATTCACATTTTGATCATCCATCTTGAGTTTCGTTTGTTCTAGGGATCTAGGGTAATTCAAGCATTTGGGCTAATAGCCACTTATCAATGAGTGCATACCATGTATGTCTTTCTGTGATTGGGTTAGCTCACTCAGGATGATATTTTCCAGTTCCAACCATTTGCCTACGAATTTCATAAACTCGTTGTTTTTGATAGCTGAGTAATATTCCATTGTGTAGATGTACCACATTTTCTGTATCCATTCCTCTGTTGAAGGGCATCTGGGTTCTTTCCATTTTCTGGCTATTATAAATAAGGCTGCGATGAACATAGTGGAACACGTGTCTCTTTTATATGTTGGGGCATCTTTTGGGTATATGCCCAAGAGAGGTATAGCTGGATCCTCAGGCAGTTCAATGTCCAATTTTCTGAGGAACCTCCAGACTGATTTCCAGAATGGTTTTACTAGTCTGCAATCCCACCAACAATGGAGGAGTGTTCCTCTTTCTCCACATCCTCGCCAGCATCTGCTGTCACCTGAGTTTTTGATCTTAGCCAATCGCACTGGTGTGAGGTGAAATCTCAGGGTTGTTTTGATTTGCATTTCCCTTATGACTAAAGATGTTGAACATTTCTTTAGGTGTTTCTCAGCCATTCGGCATTCCTCAGCTGTGAATTCTTTGTTTAGCTCTGAACCCCATTTTTTAATAGGGTTATTTGTTTCCCTGCGGTCTAACTTCTTGAGTTCTTTGTATATTTTGGATATAAGGCCTCTATCTGTTGTAGGATTGGTAAAGATCTTTTCCCAATCTGTTGGTTGCCGTTTTGTCCTAACCACAGTGTCCTTTGCCTTACAGAAGCTTTGCAGTTTTATGAGATCCCATTTGTCGATTCTTGATCTTAGAGCATAAGCCATTGGTGTTTTGTTCAGGAAATAAAAATTGACAATATTTTAACCCGCACTGGCGCCGGCACTGTTGGGCCACATGGCACTGCAGGGTGTCTTTATCTCAGCAGCTCCACACTGCCCCCAAGTAGTCTCTAATCCAGGCGGTCTGCCAGCTGATCCAGCATGGCATCTTGCCACACTGGTCCCTAGAGTTAGGTCTGGCACTGGGGGCCATATGGAACTAACCATAATTCATCTCTGATTAGTATCTCTCCTGGCGGCTCTCTACTAGCTGCAAACTCTCTGGTTCCAGCTACCAGGTAAAATCAGGGCTCTAGAAGTCCAGCATGAAGCTGGCCTATCTCTGCTCCCTGCCATGAACTCTGTCCATACGCTCAGCAACTGCCCCCTGGTAGTTAAAGTATAAACTCCCAACTCTCCGGTGACATCATGACTCAATAAACTGTAACCCAACAATCAGATTTACATGTTAAATTCTCAATCCACAATACATCCACACGATAAACTTACAACCAATTGGTAAAGATATAAACTGCCCACCTAGATAAGATAAACTGACCTATAGAAATCCATCCCTTTAGAAATATTTATAAGAACCTGTATCTATGTAAAGATGCATGGTGAGGATCATTTACTCCTGCCTCCATGTTGCCTTTCTGCCCCTTTTTGCCTCTTCCTTTCCTTCTATGAATTTGTTTCTGCCTCCCTTCCTTCTGATTCAATGACGGGCCTCATTTTATCTTGTGTCTGCCTTCACTTGCACAATGACATCAATCTACACCTATTCAGTGCTAGTGAGATGATTCAGTGTTTAAATGCTTGCGGTACAAATATGATGACCTAATTTTGGTTCCTTAGACCCTACCTAAATGCCAGGTGGGTTTTGGCCTTTGAGAGGGAGACAGCCGATTCCACAGTAAGCTGGCTAATGGGACTAACTGGATAGATGAGCTCTGTTTTGTTTAAAGAGTTCTTGCTTGATGGATCAGAGAGAGCAATCTAGGAGGATTCCAAACACCAACCTTGGGCTTTCACATGCATACACATGTGCATACACATCCACACACATGAAAAATGCATATACACATAATGCAACATACACACACACACACACATAGGAAAAGAAAAAACAAACACATCATTTTAACTTTGTCTGAGAATGCTGCCTTCTTTTCTTCAGCATCCTAGGCCTTCACACTCCCACATGCTCTGTATAGATTCTATGTGCTCTCCTGGTGCTGGTCTGTCTTCCTATCCTAGTGTAGGTTTTGCAGGGATCCAGGCAACACCCCTCTCACTTATCAGCTATATCCCAAGTGGCTATCACATTGTAGTGCACACAGCAGGCATTAGTGTTTGTTGAGTGAAGAAGAATGGCAATGAAAATGTGGGAAAAGTCACGGTCGTCACAGAAGGATTTTCCTGGGATGGATGGCTAGAAAGATCTCAATATAACCAGCTAAACCGGGATGTGGTAAATGTTTGTTATTGTTACTAGAGGAAAGGCTTGTAAGGGTCTGGAAAAACAGAGAAGTAGAAACAATTGCACAGTCCTTTTGTCTCTAGCACTGTCCAGGGAAGGCAGAGTTTCAGACCAATTAACACTTTTGTCTGGAAATAGCTCAGACTTTGATTTATCAACCATGTCTTGGGAGTTTGGTTATCAGGAATCAGAGCTCTTGAATTTGATCAATTCTGAGAGTGCTGACAGATCTAATCAGCTGGAGTTCTGCTGTGTCCTGGTCTCTTACTGGGATCAGCCTGGTGACTGACCCAGTCTCTGCTTGTCTCTGACCCAGCCTCACAGAACCCTCACTCCCAGGGATGGCTAATCTTCACTATCAGCTCATCTGTGTCAGGAAGCAACCAGAACACAGGCTGCAGGTCACTCCAGTCAGCCATTTTCTTGATCAGCTAACTTAAAACGGCAACTCATTCTAAATGTGGTACCCTTTGATGGCAGCTGATTTTTAGCTAGCAGGCTCAACTTAATTCTGTTGCTCTGTCATTCCTACACTGATAGTGGAAGCAAATTCTTCATGGTTCCAATGTAGATTGTAGACAACCAGCTCTCTAGGGACCCTCCAGGCCTTCAGCACCATATTGAGATGGCTGAGACACTTTAGCCATTGGGCTGGACAACTACAGGATTATTAGTTTCTCCTCTGTGAGACAGTCATTGTTAGACTACCTATACTTTACCACATAAGATACTTCAATAAATTACACACACACACACACACACGTAAGTGGGTGTGTATGAACATATACACATGTATTATATATTATAATAGAACACATATGTGTACATTATATAATATATTTTGTATTATTTCTATTCCTTTAGAGAGCCCTGATTAACACACTCATGCTGCTAAGTTCTGGTTACATCTGTTCTTTCATCAATTTCCAACCTTGGCCTTTCCTTCCCTCAGCTCAACTTCTACCTTCTTCCTATTTACTGTGTTTGTTTTGATATAATAAGCTCAGTGCACAGATTTCAATCCTAAGAATTTGTAATCCAGGGTATATCTTCATATCAATTGATTGACATTAAGCTTTGCCACCATAGAGGATATCTGACACTCCTTCTGGTAGACTATGGCATTAGACCAAAGCCCATCTCCATTAGGATAGATACCCAGGAAACAAAACAAGAAGGAAACAAAATTCATGGACCTGTGAAGTAAGACTTAGGGACATAGTCCTAGAATAATACTGGGTTTTAGACAAGAGGAGCATGATAAATGTGTATGTTAAGAATCCTATAAGAGAGAATTTCTAAATGTGGGAACTTTCCCTCTTAGACCCAGAGCGGACTAGTTCTTTTTCCATATTCTGGAAAACATTGGAGCAGCTACAGTTAGACTCAGTATTAAGCTCCTGGTCTTGGTACAGATGTTATTTTGAGAACCCAGAGATTGTTTTAGCACTCCCTCCTCAGTTCTGATAACTGATAAGAGAAGAAGACCGTGTAGCTGATGAGCACAGCCTGCGCTCTCAAGTCTAGTTGCAGATGTGTTATCATCCTGGACACTTGTCTGTACAATAAACCATGCAATCGTTATCGGTTCTCCTGACACCAAGCCCACTTCTCTTATATTTGAAAAAAGAAAAGAAAAGAAAACTAGCGGTAACAACAACGGTGTCATTCTAGATTGGCCAGGATAGGTGAGATCACAAAGACATGGGTACAAATTCCAGCTTGTATGTCTCTCTGAACATCAGTTTTCTCTTAGCTGTATTAAAACTGCAAGGTCATGGTGATGATTCAATAATGGTATGCAAAGCAAACTTCACCCCAATAAACATTCCTCCCTTCTCAAGTGTGGTGACCAGTACTAATGACACCCGAGAAATCAAGAAATGTTGCTTTAATGATGTAACGTCAGGAAGTGGGTGGCATGTGGGTGGTATTTTTAGTCGCAGTGTCTCCACATGCTCCTGACAGTATAGTATGGGGGTGGCTTCCTGGTTTGCCTGTGTGTAACGCAGCTGTACTTCACTACTCTGATCCAGTGTGATGAGCAGCCCAGCCCCTTTCTCTCACTTAGACTAGTAACGCCCCATTCAAAACGTCCACGAAGAAGAGAAGCCTTCATTGAGCTCTGCTCAGCTCTCTTAAATATTTCTTGAAACTACTCCATCTCTGGTCCCTTCCTTTTTCTTGTTCCTTCACCACTGTCACAGTTTAGAAACTCATCATTGCCTACACACGTCACTGTGCCAGCCTCCTGGCAGGTCCCTCTACTGCCAGGCTGTTCCTCTCCAATCTGTCCTTCCCACACAATCTTTCAGAAAGGCGCACATGATGCTGCTGTCCCGTTTCCTAGAAACCCTCAGTGGCAATGCGTTTCTGACCACAGTGGTTCTCGGTCTCTGGGGTGGCATCCATTGCTTTGTCACATTAGTGCTTTGTCAGAGTCAGCCATCCATCCAGCAAATATTTGTTGAACATCTACTGTGTCAGTTACTAGTGAGTGTTTGGGGCATAACGGGTAAATGTCTCCATGCTGTCAGAAACTTGTTAGTAACAAGGGTGAGAGCTCTCACAATTGCATGTAATTTATTTGACTATTATAGTGGATGCATTTTATTTCTGTAATA
The DNA here is from genome assembly GCF_021556685.1 of Rattus norvegicus. NCBI lineage: Eukaryota > Metazoa > Chordata > Mammalia > Rodentia > Muridae > Rattus > Rattus norvegicus. Next base: position 178,962,170 of record NC_141534.1, on the reverse strand, counting down.
ACATTACCCTAAATCACTTGCATGGTGATGTGCTTTGTGGTGGGGAATGGAGGAGGATTTATAGTAGTAAGGGAGTGTGTAGAAATCTGAGCATGCCTTTGGCAGAGAGATTATGGGCACTGTCATAGTTTATTGAAAGGAGAAAATCAAATACTGCTGCTTGTCTATAAGATACTAGTGGAAATTTTGTGTGTGTGTGTGTGTGTGTGTGTGTATGTGTGCATGCATGCATGTATGTGCATTTCTGTGTGTGTGCAGGCATGCCTGTGCATGTGTGCATTTGTATATATGTGTACTTGTTGCTCATGCACATGTGTACACATGTATGTATGGGTCAACCTCCTTTGTTGTTCTCCAGGCTAACACCTACCTTTCTTTCCTTTCTTCCTTCCTTCCTTTCTTTCTTTCTTTCTTTCTTTCTTTCTTTCTTTCATCCTTCCATCATTATTTCCTCTTCTCTCCTTCCTCTCTTCCTCTCTTCCTCCCTCCCTCTCCCCTCTTTTATTTTTTATTTCTTTCTTTTTCGGTATGATCTCTCTTACTAGCCTGTAAGCTAGGCTGACTGACCAGCAAGTCACAGGGCTCTGCCTGTTTCCATCTCCCCAATTCTGAAGTTGATTGTGAGGGATCAACTTCAAGTTCCCATGCTTGTAAGGTAAGCACATTAACGATGGAGCATCCTCCAACCTCTAGTACATGTCCCTCCAATCTCTTTATCTGGTCTTTCTTTGCCCTGCAGCTCATTCTTGACTATCTCTTCCTTGCACCATGTATTAACTGATCTCTACTACTCCAAGGCATTTGATAGAATTTTCCTTTCCCAACAACAGAAGCATTTTAGTTGAAGATGACTGCAAAAACATAAATCCAAGGCCAGAAGTCCCATCCCTGTGGGAAAAGATCTAAGTTAATCTTGCAAAATGAAAATCAGGAGTGACAGGGGAATTTGATGAGTCTATCAGGATGATGTTAATGGATTACATTTCTAGTACTTTATAGAGTCATTTCTTGGAAGCTGATGAAAATAGACATAGCTATAATAATAAACATGGGAGTGTCTTGGTATTAATAGTTGTTATTCAATCAAAAGTGTATAGATGCATTGCAGGGAAATAGTATGGAGGGTGAAGAGTAAAAAGACTCCATTTTATGCTATACTCAGGGAGAAGAGAATGACAAAAATGTGCTGTGGAAAGTCCTGTGCCACAAGTCCTGTGCCCTCAAAAGACCCCAGAAAAACATAGTGTTCCTGAATGAAATATAGTAACCTGCACATTACAATGTGGACTTGTCTTAGTTAGGGTTTTACTGATGTGAACAGACACCATGACCAAGGCAAGTCTTAAAAAGACACCACTTAATTGGAGCTGGCTTACAGGTTCAGAGGTTCAGTCCATTATCATCAAGGCAGGAACATGGCAGCATCCAGGCAGGCATGGTGCAGGAGGAGCTGAGAGTTCTACATTTTCATCTGAAGGCTATTAGTAGAATACTGACTTCTTGGCAGCTAGGATGAGAGTCTTAAAGCCCACATGCACAGTGACACACTTCCTCCAACAGGGCCACACCTTTTAATAGTGCCACTCTCTGGGGCACGGCATATACAAACCATCACAGGACATAAGATGGACCGATGTTTACAGCTTTCCATTAGTGCCACACGCCTAAGCCATCTCTCTCAGCACACACATCTCATAGTTCTTTCACCTGCTGATCTGAGGATCATGCATGGCATCAAAGACATGACAGACAAATGGCAGCAGCTCAAAGAGAGAAAAGTGAGACATCACAGAAGATTTCTTTTCTCTCCATTTCTGTAGAGGAATTTTAATCCAGCAATATGGCTGCTCTGGCAAGGGATCACATTCAAAGATATATTTCAGATGGAGTGCAGACACTCCGTGGACTACAGTATGATCTGGCTGAAATACAGACATGCTCTTAATACATACCTTTAATCCCTGATGTTGAAGGTAAGGTTAGTTTGTAGAGGGAAGCAGCCATCCTTAAAAGTGAAGTCTAATTGAGGGTCAGACAAAGTGATGAATCAGAGGAAGATTTGACAAAATTAGAGATAGAATGTGCCCAACTCACAGGAGAACAGTAAAGGAAGAAAGACTACTAAGAGCAGTGAGAAAAAAGGTGTGTGGTGTGGTGGGTCATGTGTGTGTATAGCAGTTTTTCTGTGACAATTTAATGGAGACAGGATACAGAGAGAACAAACTATATGTAGATGAAGACAAAACTAGCCAGAGAATGAGAAGGAGCTAGATTAGAACAAATTGCCAAAGTTAGTATGAGACCAGGCACAGCAATTCAGTCAGAAGCTGAGAAAAGCCAGATTGAATCAGTCAGCTTGGAAGATTATATTGTACAGAGGCTTAAAAGCTTCCAGGCCTAGGCCTAGGGATAGTTAGAAAAAAGAAGGAAATGTTCTGGACTCCGCCCAAGCCATGTATTTGCACATCTTAGGTACAGCTCTCATCTCATCAGAGGAAATAAAAGTGACATTTATACAAGTAATTTTAAAAAATTGAATTTCCAACAAGATAGATAAACCCTTAGCCAGACTAACGAGAGGACACAGAGAGTGTGTCCAAATTAACAAAATCAGAAATGAAAAGGGAGACATAACTACAGATTCAGAGGAAATTCAAAAAATCATCAGATCTCACTATAAAAGCCTATATTCAACAAAACTTGAATATCTGCAGGAAATGGACAATTTCCTAGACAGATACCAGGTACCGAAGTTAAATCAGGAACAGATAAACCAATTAAACAACCCCATAACTCCTAAGGAAATAGAAGCAGTCATTAAAGGTCTCCCAACCAAAAAGAGCCCAGGTCCAGACGGGTTTAGTGCAGAATTCTATCAGACCTTCATAGAAGACCTCATACCAATATTATCCAAATTATTCCACAAAATTGAAACAGATGGAGCACTACCAAATTCCTTCTATGAAGCCACAATTACTCTTATACACAAACCACACAAAGATCCAACAAAGAAAGAGAACTTCAGACCAATTTTCCTTATGCATATCGACGCAAAAATACTCAATAAAATTCTGGCAAACCGAATTCAAGAGCACATCAAAACAATCATCCACCATGATCAAGTAGGCTTCATCCCAGGCATGCAGGGATGGTTTAATATACGGAAAACCATCAAGGTGATCCATTATATAAACAAACTGAAAGAACAAAACCACACGATCATTTCATTAGATGCGGAGAAAGCATTTGACAAAATTCAACACCCCTTCATGATAAAAGTCCTGGAAAGAATTGGAATTCAAGGCCCATACCTAAACATAGTAAAAGCCATATACAGCAAACCAGTTGCTAACATTAAACTAAATGGAGAGAAACTTGAAGCAATCCCACTAAAATCAGGGACTAGACAAGGCTGCCCACTCTCTCCAAACTTATTCAATATAGTTCTTGAAGTTCTAGCCAGAGCAATCAGACAACAAAAGGAGGTCAAGGGGATACAGATCGGAAAAGAAGAAGTCAAAATATCACTATTTGCAGATGATATGCTAGTATATTTAAGTGATCCCAAAAGTTCCACCAGAGAACTACGAAAGCTGATAAACAACTTCAGCAAAGTGGCTGGGTATAAAATTAACTCAAATAAATCAGTAGCCTTCCTCTACACAAAAGAGAAACAAGCCAAGAAAGAAATTAGGGAAACGACACCCTTCATAATAGACCCAAATAATATACAGTACCTCGGTGTGACTTTAACCAAGCAAGTAAAAGATTTGTACAATAAGAACTTCAAGACCCTGAAGAAAGAAATTGAAGAAGACCTCAGAAGATGGAAAGATCTCCCATGCTCATGGATTGGCAGGATTAATATAGTAAAAATGGCCATTCTACCAAAAGCGATCTACAGATTCAATGCAATCCCCATCAAAATACCAATCCAATTCTTCAAAGAGTTAGACAGAACAATTTGCAAATTCATCTGGAAAAACAAAAAACCCAGGATAGCTAAAACTATCCTCAACAATAAAAGGACTTCGGGGGGAATCACTATCCCTGAACTCAAGCAGTATTACAGAGCAATAGTGATAAAAACTGCATGGTATTGGTACAGAGGCAGACAGATAGACCAATGGAACAGAATTGAAGACCCAGAAATGAACCCACACACTTATGGGCACTTGATTTTTGACAAAGGAGCCAAAACCATCAAATGGAAAAAAGACAGCATTTTCAGCAAATGGTGCTGGTTCAACTGGAGGTCAACATGTAGAAGAATGCAGATCGATCCATGCTTATCACCCTGTACAAAGCTTAGGTCCAAGTGGATCAAGGACCTCCACATCAAACCAGATACACTCAAACTAACAGAAGAAAAACTAGGGAAGCATCTGGAACACATGGGCACTGGAAAAAATTTCCTGAACAAAACACCAATGGCTTATGCTCTAAGATCAAGAATCGACAAATGGGATCTCATAAAACTGCAAAGCTTCTGTAAGGCAAAGGACACTGTGGTTAGGACAAAACGGCAACCAACAGATTGGGAAAAGATCTTTACCAATCCTACAACAGATAGAGGACTTATATCCAAAATATACAAAGAACTCAAGAAGTTAGACCGCAGGGAGACAAATAACCCTATTAAAAATGGGGTTCAGAGCTAAACAAAGAATTCACAGCTGAGGAATGCCGAATGGCTGAGAAACACCTAAAGAAATGTTCAACATCTTTAGTCATAAGGGAAATGCAAATCAAAACAACCCTGAGATTTCACCTCACACCAGTGCGATTGGCTAAGATCAAAAACTCAGGTGACAGCAGATGCTGGCGAGGATGTGGAGAAAGAGGAACACTCCTCCATTGTTGGTGGGATTGCAGACTGGTACAACCATTCTGGAAATCAGTCTGGAGGTTCCTCAGAAAATTGGACATTGAACTGCCTGAGGATCCAGCTATACCCCTCTTGGGCATATACCCAAAAGATGCCCCAACATATAAAAAAGACACGTGCTCCACTATGTTCATCGCAGCCTTATTTATAATAGCCAGAAGCTGGAAAGAACCCAGATGCCCTTCAACAGAGGAATGGATACAGAAAATGTGGTACATCTACACAATGGAATATTAATCAGCTATCAAAAACAATGACTTCATGAAATTCATGAACTGAAAAATATCATAAGCGAGGTAACCCAATCACAGAAAAACACACATGGTATGCACTCATTGATAAGTGGATATTAGCCCAAATCCTCGAATTACCTTACATGCACAGAACACGTGAAACTCAAGAAGGATGACCAAAATGTGAATGCTTCACTCCTTCTTTAAAAGGGGAACAAGAATACCCTTGGCAGGGAATAAAGAGGCAAAGATTAAAACAGAGACAGAAGGAACACCCATTCAGAGCCTGCCCCACATGTGGCCCATACATATACAGCCATCCAATTAGACAAGATGGATGAAGCAAAGAAGTGCAGGTCGACAGGAGCCGGATGTAGATCGCTCCTGAGAGACACAGCCAGAATACTGCAAATACAGAGGCGAATGCCAGCAGCAAACCACTGAACTGAGGATAGGACCCCCGTTGAAGGAATCAGAGAAAGAACTGGAAGAGCTTGAAGGGGCTCGGGACCCCATATGTACAACAATGCCAAGCAACCAGAGCTTCCAGGGACTAAGCCACTACCTAAAGACTATACATGGACTGACCCTGGACTCTGACCTCATAGGTAGCAATGAATATCCTAGTAAGAGCACCAGTGGAAGGGGAAGCCCTGGGTCCTGCTAAGACTGAACCCCCAGTGAACTAGATCATTGGGGGGAGGGCGGCAATGGGGGGAGGATGGGGAAGGGAACACCCATAAAGAAGGGGAGAGGGAGGGATTAGGGGGATGTTTGCCCGGAAACCGGGAAAGGGAATAACACTTGAAATCTATATAAGAAATACTCAAGTTAATAAAAAAATTGAATTTCTACACAATATATTTTGATCATGTATTTCCATTCCTCCAACTTCTTCAGATCCTCCCCACCTTCCTACTCACCTAAGTTTATATTCTTTCTCTTAAAAAATAAGATATAGAAACAGGAAACAAAACAAACAGAAAACAAGAAATAAAAAACCCACAGAAACACAAAAATAAAAACAATCAAGCAAAGAAAAACAATAAGACAAAAATGGTTAAAAAAAAAAAAGCCGAAACAAAGTAAAAAGTCCGCAAAAATACTTTTGGTTTTGTTTTCTGTTGGTCAACTACTCCTGATCATGAACCTGCCCAGGAATGTGTTTGATACATCCAGGGACAATCCATGTGAGAAAGCTGATGTTCCCTTGGCCAGTGGTAATTAGTTGCAGACAGCTTCTTGGTTAGGGGTGGAACTCTGGAACCCTGGTCCACCCTGTTTGACTTGACCTTGTACGTGTTTTCTGTGTGCTACCACACTCTCTGTGAGTTCATATGTGCATCATCAGTTTTCTTGTATCTAGAAGAAATTTTGTACTTGGAGTCATCCCCCACTATGTTTCTTTCAATCTTTAAGTCTCCTCTTCCACAAAGAAGAGCCTGACAGGAGGGATTTGATGAAAATGGTCTTAAATTTGATGAGGACATTCCATTTAGGACTGAGTGCTCCAAAAGTCTCTCACTCTTGCACATTGTCTAGTTGTGGGTCTCTGCATAATTCCCATCTCCTGCCTGAAGAAGCTTCTCTAGTGTTGATTGAGCAAAGCACTGATTTATGTTTATAGCAATATGTCATTTTAGTGCTATGTTTTTATAGCAGAAGAGTAGTATTAGGTTTTTGCCTAGGCCCATGACCTATCTAGTCTTAGGTTCTTGAAAGTTTTAGCAGTGCCAGATATGACTTGCATCTCGAGGGGGCCTTAAATTTAACTTTTAAAAGGTGGTTGGTTACTCCCCTAACCTTTGTGCCACTATTGCAGTAGTATATCTTGCAGGCAGTTTGCTATTGTAGGTCACAGGGTCTGTAGCTGTGTCATATTGATTATTACTTTTCTCCTTCAGCGTTGTGCAGAGTACCTTCTAGTATGATGAATGTTATCAGTAGGGATAAAGCTTCTAGTTATGAACTGGCTTGACCTTTCCACGTTAACTGCACATAAATGCTTTCCTTGACAACAGGGTCTCATCAGGTCCTGAAAGCAACTGATAACTTTGGCAGATGGGGTTCCATAGGACCCTTTTGGCTAACAAATTAACAAGATGTAACCCATTCCTGGAATTGGAGGTTTTACTTGATGGCTTAAGATGTCTATTTGGGGCATTGTCTCCCTATTATTTGATGACTTCATTTATATTCATATATGTACATATTTTAGGAAACTTTCACAGTAGTGGGTTTCTGTATAGTTTCTCAGATTACCGGTAGTGTCATTTGAAAACACTATATTCCTTCTCTACATCCCCTCTTTTAACCTTCTCTCCTACTCCCTCAGAGTAATAATGACCTCATAAAAGAATCAGGAAATGTTTCTTCAGTTTCTATTTTGCAGAATACTTTGAGGAGTATTGTAATTAATTCTTCATTGAAGCTTTGATAGAATTTTGCACTGACTCCATTTGATCCTGGACTGTTTTTGATTGGGAAATTTAAAACTACTGTTTTTGTCTTGCTAGGGGTTATGAGTTTGCTACATTTCTTAATTTATCTTGATTTAACTTTGATACACACACACACTCGCGCGGACACACGCGCGCATACATACATTTCATACATTTCTTTTAGGTTTTCCAATTTGAAGTATGCCCTCATCATTCTCTGAACTTCTTGGTGTCTGGAGTAATGTTCCCTCTTTTATCTGTAATCTAATTAATTTTGATCTTATCTCTCCATCTTTTGGTTATCTTGCCTAAAATTTGTCAATGTTTGTTTTTTTTAAAAACCAACTCTTTGTTTCATTGATTTGTCATTTTCATTTTACTGACTTCAGTCTTCCTGTTGGCTATTTCTTCTTGTCTACTTTGTGTGTTATTTCTTCTTCTTGTTCTAGAGCTTTCAGTTGTGTCTTTAAGTTACTACAGTGAGATAACTTCAGTCTGTGTTTGCTTTGTTTTTTTTTCTTTCTTTCTTTCTTTTTCCCCCCTATCTTTATTAACTTGGGTATTTCTCATTTACATTTCAATTGTTATTCCCTTTCCCGGTTTCTGGGCCAACAACCCCCTAGTCCCTCCCCCTCCCCTTCTATATGGGCTTCCTCCCCCCATTACTGCCCTCCCTCCAACAATCATGTTCACTAGGGGTTCAGTCTTGACAGGACCAAGGGCTTCCCCTTCCACTGGTGCTCTTACTAGGCTATTCATTGCTACCTATGAGGTCAGAGTCCAGGGTCAGTCCATGTATAGTCTTTGGATACTGGCTTAGTCCCTGGAAGCTCTGGTTGCTTGGCATTGTTGTACATATGGGGTCTCGAGCCCCTTCAAGTTCTTCCAGTCCTTTCTCTGATTCCTTCAATGGGGGTCCTATTCTCAGTTCAGTGGTTTGCTGCTGGCATTCGCCTCTGTATTTGCAGTATTCTGGAGTGATCTACATCCGGCTCCTATCGACCTGCACTTCTTTGCTTCATCCATCTTGTCTAATTGGATGGCTGTATATGTATGGGCCACATGTGGGGCAGGCTCTGAATGGGTGTTCCTTCAGCCTCTGTTCTAAACTTTGGCTCCCTATTCCCTCCCAAGGGTATTCTTGCTCCCCTTTTAAAGGAGTGAAATATTCACATTTTGGTCATCCTTCTTGAGTTTCATGTGTTCTAGGCATCTAGGGCAATTCAAGCATTTGGGCTAATATCCACTTATCAATGAGTGTATACTATGTGTGTTTTTCTGTGATTGGGTTACCTCACTCAGGATGATATTTTCTAGTTCCACCCATTTGCCTATGAATTTCATGAAGTCATTGTTTTTGATAGCTGAGTAGTATTCCATTGTGTAGATGTACCACATTTTCTGTATCCATTCCTCTGTTGAAGGGCATCTGGGTTCTTTCCAGCTTCTGGCTATTATAAATAAGGCTGCGATGAACATAGTGGAGCACGTGTCTTTGTTATATGTTGGGGCATCTTTTGTGCCATGAACTTGCTTCTTAGAACTGCCTTCATTGCATTAGATATGCTATGCTTTCATTCTCATTCAATTCTAGAATGTTTTAAATTCCTTCTTGACTTCTGTCTTGACCACGTTGTCATTCAGTTGAATTGTTCAGTTGTTCAATTTCCATGAGCATGTACACTTTCTGCTGATTTGTTGTTATTGATATCCAGCTTTAATACAGGGTGATCAGAAAGGATGCATAGTGTCATTTCATCTTTCTTGTATCTGTTGAGACTTGCTTTGTGTCCTAATATGTGGTTAATTTGGGGAAAATTTCCATGAGCTGCTGAGAAGAAGGTATCCTCATGTTAGAGTGGGGTGCTCTGTAGATGTCTGCAAGGTCCGTTTGACTTATGTGTTATTTAGCTACAGTATTTCTCTGTTTACTTTTTGTCTCGGTGACCTGTCTGTCACTGATGGTGGGAAACTGATGTCCCCACTATCACTGTGTGAGGGTCAATATGAGATTTTAGTTGTAGTAGTGTATCTTTTATGAACTTGGGTGCCCTTGTGTTTGCTGCATATTATACTCTTGGTGACTTTTCCTTTAATAAGTATGCAGTGTCCTTCTCCATCTCTTCCGATTAATTTTGGCTTGAAGTTTATTTTGTCAAATATGAAATTTGTTACACCTGCTTGCTTCTTGGATGTATTTGCTTGCAACTCTTTTCCCCATCCTTACTGTGAGGAAATGCCTGTCCTTGGTGGTAAGGTTTGTTTCTTGGATGCATCAAAAAGATGTATCCCATTTTCTATTCCAGTGAGCTAGTCTTTCTTTTTATTGAGGAATTGAGACCACTAATATTGAGATTTATTGATGAGTAAAGTTGATTGAGTCCTATTATTTTGTTGTGGTGTTATAGATGTCCTCCCCTTTGATTTACTGCTCTTAGATTACGTATTCCTTGTATCTTCTTGTCTTTGTGGGTGGGTGCTCTGGTCCTTGGTTGCTGTTGTCCACTTTAGATTTTAGGCAAGTTGTAGAGTTCTTGGTAGAGAGTGCTTCTGCAATTATGTGGTTGCCACAAAGAAATGGAGATGATGTAGGAGGAAAGGCTGAGTCCCAGCCCAGGATGGTCACTGGAGTACCTGGTAGAAAATGTTTCCATAGATGAGTAGCTGACACTAAGGAATGGAGATGTCCTAGAAGGAGAGACTGAGAGGGTCCACAGGAAAGAGCTTGGGAGACCCTAGGTCTGAAGAAAAAGATGGAGTTCCCTGGGAATGAAAGAGGAGTGGGAGGAGAAGCTCCTGCAGGCAGACTGCAGCAGGACTAAGAGTCAGCATGGAAAGACAGAGGCTGCTCTTCACTAACTTTTATAGAAACACATGATAGGAAAATTCCAAGATAGCACAGATATTTCTGGACAGGAGCCAGTGGAGTATGTTTGGATGGAGTGTCTCTGATGTTGTTTCTTTCAAGAATATTAAAAATGGTGGTTAATTGATGTGCCAGTGTAGGGGGATACCCATGGGGACCTCCACCCTCTCAGAGGGTTAGGTGAGTGGGGTAAGATTGTTGGATTGGGTGACCGGGAGGAGGGGCAGTGAGCAGCATGTAAAGTGAATAAATAAAAATAAAATGAAAAAAAATAGTGGTTGAGAGTTAATCAGGACACAATCCTCTCAGAAGTAAATAAGAACTGAAAGATACCGTAGAATATGTCTAAGTGGAAGCAGAAAACAGAAGAACATGAAGCTCCAGGCAGTCAGTGAGGAAAAATAGAGGAAATTGGCCAAGAAGCACAAGCCTGTGCTTCTGATCTAACTTTGGGGGACTGTGTTGGAAGGTTATTAAAAACACGACACTTTACGAAGGTAGCCCCCATCTCTGTCTGGGCAGCCATAAACAGGGCTCAGCAAGTTCCCTCTAGAAGGGCTGCTATAAATTATTTTGGAGCTTATTGTTGTGTGGTCTCTTTCTGGTCAGAGAGGGAATGCAGGGAGGGCCTGTTCTGGGGTGACCCTCACTTTGTAATTAACCCTTCTCATTAGTGGCTCACTTGCACAGTACGCACATGTTTGTGGTTATGTAACTGCCAAGCAGGGCTGGGCGAGTCATTTGTTGGCATCCTAATTGTGTCCAATCAGAGAGAAATGAATTGCAGCAAGAAGAGTAATGAGCAGAGGAGACCCTGGCAGCCATCCACAGGGTCCACCCTGTCAGCTGCGAAGCCTGGCAGTCAGGGTTGAAGCAAAGCTCTGTGGTAGACAGTGCCCCCTCGAGGAATGCTGAGGGGGCTGGGAGGAGATTGGGCACAGGGAAAGAACCTTTAAGTGAGAGAGAGGAGGGGGAATTTCAGCCCTTCCTTTTCTGATGAACTCTCAAATTTCTCTCCTTTCTGTTTTACTTCTTCTGATCCCCAAGAGCCTCCAATGATACCTGAGCCTTCATCCTAATCAGAGTTCTCTAAAGAGAGAGACAGACAAGAGTATGTGTCCATATAAAAATGAATGACCCGATGTATACAGAGATACATATACACATTACACACACACACACACACACACACACACACACACACACACACACACTCTATATACTGTTCATAGATCTGGGTGGATTTGGTTTATCATGAGGTATTGGTGAAGAAGTCCCTCAGACTGCTCTCTGTGAGACTGGATATCCAAATGGCCAGGAATGCTGTGCTGTAGAGTAAAGATCTGAGCGTAGGAACTGAAGGTGGGAGAGTAGTCATATCCCAGCCCCAGTGGCTGGGCAAAGAAAGAATGGATTCACCTTCCTCTTCCCTCTTTGTGGGGTAGGGGCTTACTACATTGGAAGATGTCCATTCCTATTGAGGAGAGCCATCTGCTTGCCTAGTCTACCAATATAGATGCTGCCCTCTTGCAGGAGCTTCATATGCATCCTTTAGTCAGTTTGGTACAATGGATTCACCATCGTAGTAGTAATGTGAACTGAGGAAAGTGAGGAGAGGGCAGGGCAGGGAACCCAGAGGAAGTGAGTTGAAAGTAGAGGTCAGCAGTGATTTATATAAAAAGGAAACAGGTTCCCTGAGCGTTTATTCTCCATCTGCTTGGGTTTACTGCAGCTGCTCATAGTGTGGCAGCAGAGCCATTGCTGGTGACAGACCTTAGATTGCACGTGTATCGGATGCTGCTCTGGGCATCTTAGCAATAAGAACTCCAGTGCTGACTGATGGCAGGCTTGGGAACTCCAGAGCTGTAAGAGTGCACTACCGTCTATGAGGGAAATTAGGAGGAATAAAAATGTCATACAACGAGATTGGCTCTCTATAGAAATGTCCTAAGAGTTAATAAAATGGACAGTTAGTAAAAGACAGTCAGTAAAAAGGAGTTGGGAGTAGTACTGAGTCCACCAAGCCTCAGCCAAGCTGGAGAATGCATGTCTTTTCATTTTTTATTTTATTTTTTTGCTTGTCAGTTTTTAATTTTTTGGATTTTTTTGAGAATTTCATATATGCATGTGATACATTTTAATCAAATCTATCCCTCTCCTCTAATTCCTCTCACATCCCCAATCCCTCTTCCAACTTAGATTTTGTTGTTGCTGCTGAATCTACTGAGTCTACTTCATGCCTCCCGTGTGTGCAGAGTGTAAGACTGTCTACCGCAGCGTTAGGAGGACAGTCTCTCAGGGGCCTTAACTATGGAGAAAACTCTCTTTCCCCTGCAGCCATCAGTGGCCAATAGCTTCTCAGCTGGGAGGTGGGATTTCATGAACCCCTCCCTAGTACGTGATTGGATTTTAGCTGGCTTGATTTTGTGCAGATCTTACTCATGTATTTCTGGCTACTGTGTATACATGTCCTGTCATGTCCAGATGGTACTGCTTCACTATAAATATCCACCACCTGTGGCTCTTAAAATCATTCTGCTTTCTCTGCCATGATGTGCTTTGCAGGAAAGACTTGACATAGAAGTCCCATTTGCGACTGAGTCTTCACCACTGTCTCTTATTCTCTGAACATTGATCAGCTGTGGGTCTCTGTATCCATCACTATCTACTGTAAAAGGAAACTTCTCCAATGAGGACCAGTCTATGGGATAAGAACTTAGTTTACTATTATGTCCATTTACTGGTATTAGGCTCTTCCCTAGACCACTGATTTTTTTTGGTCCAGTTAACCGTACTAAGCATGAGTTCTGTTTCATGAATCTGGCTTCAACACAACTAGGGAGTGCTGGGTTACTTCTATAACACTCATACCACTATTGTACCAGTGGGCATTTCTTGACAGGTCAGTCACATTATATCTCAGAGGATCCTCAGCTGGCTAAGACTGTCAATTACTTTCCTCATCCCAGTAGCATTCATAGAAACATCGAGCACTGTGCAACATAACCAGTTAGAGATAAAGTTTCTGTAACAGTGGCTTTCTGTATGACATTCTCTAAGGTCATTAGAGTTAGTTGTCCTTCTACACATTCACTCCTACTTTGCCCTCACACCAAGACCCCCCCCCCATTTAGCTCTTATTGTTCCATTATTCTCTTTTCTTCTTTATACCATGTGCTTTAGCCTCTTTCATAGCCCCTTACTAGTTTCCTTCTGTCCCTACTCCAGCTTAAACTAACAATTGGCGATAGCATCCACATACGAGAGAGCGCATGTGGTGTTTATCTCTCTGGGTCTGCATTACCTCACTTAGAATGATTATATCCAGCTCTACCCATTTACCTGAAAGTTTCATAATGTTTTTGAGTTTGTATATGGGGCTGGGGGTTGGGGGATCTGCCTGTTTCTACCTCTCCATTGCTGGAATCAAAAACATGCCACCATTACCAACTTTGTTTGTCTGTTTGTTTTGAGAAAGGATTTCTCTGAACAGCTTTGGTTCTCCTGGAACTCTCTGTAGACCAGGCTGGCCTTGAACTCAGAGATCTGCCTGCCTCTGCTTCCCAAATGCTGGGATTACAAGCATGCTGCCAGTCCCAGCTTTTGTTCTGTGGTTCTTAGAATGGAACCCAGCTCATCAAACCTGAAAGTGAAGCACTTTGCCTACTGCACCATTGGCCCAGCCAAAGAGTGCCTGCCTTTAGTGTCCATGCCTTGGCTACAGCTGGAATAAAATAATGGGTGATATAAGAGGGCCTGAAAGACAGACCAAGTTCTCTTGATCCAGAAAAATAAACCTGTTGTAGCAAGTATGCTTTACAAAAGTCTGCCATGGCTAAGTGAAAGGTTCATTAGAGCCACGAGCTTCTTCTCCTGTACTCACATACCCATTCCACAGGGTGTCTATATGGCAGACATGCTGATTAGTACTAATTTGGCTTCTGGTTTAGTAGCAAATATAGAGTTGTGCAAGGAAGGCCCAATGGGGACGGCGTACTATTATAGGCTCTGAGCAAGGGAGAGTGACAAGAGATAAAACCAATGAGAAGGCAAGTCCTAGAAGGGATAGAGCCCTTACAGTGTGCTAGGGAACTTGGACCCTGCCTGAGGGCTGCTGTGGCAAGCAGGAATTCGATTACAACAACAACAACAACAACAACAACAACAACAACAGCAACAGCAACAACAACAGCAACAACAACAACAGCAACAACAACAGCAACAGCAACAACAACAACAACAGCAACAACAGCAACAACAACAACAACAGCAACAACAACAGCAACAACAACAACAGCAACAACAACAGGAACAACAACAACAACAACAGCAACAACAGCAACAACAACAACAGCAACAGCAACAACAGCAACAACAGCAACAGCAACAACAGCAACAACAACAGCAACAGCAAAAGCAACAACAACAACAGCAGCAACAACAACAACAGCAACAACAACAGCAACAACAACAACAGCAACAACAACAACAACAACAACAACAGCAACAACAACAACAACAGCAACAACAACAACAACAGCAACAGCAACAACAACAGCAACAACAACAGCAACAACAGCAGCAAATCCCTACTTGAATAGCCCAAAGTCAAAAGAGGAATGTATTAGTTTGGAATCTAAAAGAGGAATGAGTACCACATCCTGACAAGGGTCAAAGATGAGACTTGGCTCAGAACACCAGGGGTGGGGTGTGGGGGTTTGGGGAGTTCAGGGTGGGGTCTAGAACATGGACACAATTTAGTGCTTTCCCTGCCTCTTCCTACACTGGAGCTCCTGCCTCTCTTGCTCTACTCCAACTTCAAATGTTAAACAAAGCAGGCCCCTATAGCTTCTAAGATTCCCTGCACATAGCTTCTATCACTGGACAGGGGCTTGGTACAGTTCCTGTCCCTGGCCAGACACCCTGGAGAAGTTTATTGTCCCGTTTAGGTCAACTGTCCACTAGGACAAAGTATCTGTTTCTGCAAGTGGAATTCGCCATCTCACGCAACTTTGAAGACTGGGTAGGGCGAGTTGGGTATTAGTGCAAGGATGTCCCCTGAAGCATGGCCCGTCGAACAGCCTCTGAGTTACAGATCAGCTCCCTAGGCTAAGTATCCTCACACTGGAGAGGAAGTCTGATTCTGTAAGGGTCAATGACTGATTAGTGGGCATTGTATATAAACAGCTTTGAGGAGAGCCTGGCAGATAATAATCCTATCTAAGTGTTAACAATAGATGTTGGTGTTATAAAGATTCATTATTGGGCACTCATAGCTAATATTCAGGGTTCTTAGATCCTGTCAAGGCAAGGACAGCTTGAGCTCCCAGTCAACACCTGCCACCCCTCATTTGATGCCTCTTACGTCTTCATCTCCAGTGACAGGAGTTTGATGGCTGTCAGGACCTCCTGTTAGTAAGTAATGGCAAGTGTCCTGCAGGAACCACATTTTGCTGCTGCCATTCATTGCCAAACAATGTTAGACACCCAATACGTAGCCGATAACAGTGAGTGATAAATTAAAACTGACAGGGGAATTCTTCCCATTATTCCTGCATCTCTATTTGAATAAGCTAAGGTTTTCCCACCAAACTTTTTGATACCAGTAACATCTCAGTGGATCCTCTAACAACAGTCCTGACAGGCAGGATTTCAAACAAACATTAATTAAGTCTCTTAACTCCCTAGTAAATCAGTGCACCATATGGCAATTACAGGGGGAAAAAGAATAATTATGAGGGGTAAGAAAATTTTAAATGATTGCTTACTTTATCACAACATGAAGATCATTTGCATACATGCAAATGGGTATTTAGAATGTGGGTAAGACTGAACAGACTGGATAATGTCTAATGAGTCATAATTCTGTCCTTCCCAGGACAGATGGTCTTGGTCTGAGAATACTAGGTCAGACTTTGATGCTCTCAAGGGCAAAGGTCTGAATTTATTTGCTGCATGCTGTCCCCAGTTCTTAGACTAGCAAAACCCTGTCCAATGTCCTATGATGGTAGGCAAGTTCTATGTCTCACTGTCCAAAAGAAAAGCCACTAATGGCTACTATGACAGAAAAGCTAAATTTTTAATATAATTTTAGTTACCTTAAGTAGCACAGGAGGTTTGAGTTTTTAGATAACGACTCATGCAATTTCAAAGGGGATACATAGGAGTTATTAACATATCATTAACCAGTCTATAGCCTACTGCAGGTGCAGGTGGTTATCATTGTAAGTTGCATCCTTTGTTTCTCCAATCGTTTCCCACAGGTCCATTGTTCAGGGCTGTGCCATGGGCTGGCTGGTTTCACTGGGAAGCCGTGGAATCTGTAGGAGGTGAGACTTAGTGGGACAGTCTAGGTTGCTGGGAATGCCCTTGGAGGAGATTGTCAAGTCAGCCATGAGCTTTCATGGGCTCTTCCCTAATGTAGTATGTGTCTACATACCTGAAGCAATGGAGCCAAGTGACCATGGAAACTACATAAAATGTAAGCCAAGTAAAACGTTCTTTCCTGTAAGTTGGTTATTGTCTTAGTTAGGGTTTTACTGCTGTGAACAGACACCACAGCCAAGGTAAGTCTTATAAATGACAACATTTAAATGGGGTTGGCTTACAGGTTCAGAGGTTCAGTCCATTATCATCAAGGTGGGAGCACGGCAGCATCCAGGTTGGCCAGGTGCAGGAGGAGCTGAGAGTTCTACATCTTCATCTGTCTGGCTTCCAGACAGCTAAGGTTCTTAAGGCCTTAATGCCACAATGCCATGCCTACTCCAAAAAGGCCACACCTACTCAACAGGGCCACACCTTCTAATAGTGCCACTCTCTGGGCCAAAAAAATACAAGCCATCACAGTTATAGTCACAGAAATAGTGGCCAGCACAGAAGTGAGAATCATCAAACACCCAGAATCCTGAAGGGAAACAAAACAAAGCAAAACCAACCCAACGAAGCTGGAGACTTCACAACGCCTCACTTAAAACGTACCACAAAGTCATGCTTACTGGCAACTACAGCAACAACAAGAACCAAATACCAGGTACACAAATGAATAAAACCTAACAGAGAACAGAGGAATTAGCTTGTGTTCATGGAGCCAAGAAAGTTTGACAGTGATGTTGAGAAGATTTGCAAAGAAAAAGCAGTTTCTTCAGCAGACGATGGTAGTGCAACAGGATAAAAGCAGATTCCCAGAAGACTTGCAGATAAACCTATAGCTCTTAAACAAAATGAGAGCGCACAGAGACCGTCTGAGCCATTTACATGGCTGGGGTAGGCAGCCATTTACATAGGACCCTAAAGGCACAGGCAACAGAAATGAAAACAACAAATGAAAATCCATTAAACCAAGAAGTTTTGCAGAGCAAAGGAAACTTAGCAGGGTCAAGAGATGACTTACAGGGTAGAAGAAAGAGTCTGTAAATAAAAAGGTTGACAAGAGACTGACATCTAGAATATGAAGAGGCTCAAAAAGATGAACACCAACATTCCCAAACAATTGAATTTTAAAATGGACTTGGGAGTCTGATGCCAGCCCGGCCTAAATAGCAAGTTCCAGGCCAGCCAGGGCTAGATAGTGAGGATCAGTCCCAAGAAAAATAAGAATGAAATAGGCTGAAGGGGCTGGGGATGTAGGCTCAGTGGATAAAGCACTACATGAATGTGAAGGCTGCAGTTCAGATCCCAAGAACTCAACTTAAAAAGTCAGGTTGGTATAGCAGCTGTTTGTGATCCCAGGGCTTGGGAGGCAGAGACAGGCATGCCCAGAGAAAGCTGGCTGGCCAGATAAGCTGGAATTTACAAGCTCTAGGTTCTGTGAGAGAGACCATTTAAACAAAATTGTTCTCAGTGGAGAAGAACTGAGGAAGATACACACAACCACCTCCAGCTTTGACATGATATGCACACACATGCATGCTAACCCCTCCTGACTGTGAACATGTACACACACAGGCACACATGCCACACACATACACACAAAATAAAATAAGATAAGATAAAATAAAAACACGGATTTGGATTTAAGAAAAGACACTGCTCACTTGGAGTCCCTGGGGCAGTGTATAGTAACCAATTATGATCAGAAGAGCAGATTCAAGATGTTCCAAAGTGAATATTCTAGTCCCAATGAATACATGAAAAAATAATGCTATCATACTTGGCCTCATGGGGATGCAAATCAAAACTACCAGGAGACAGCATCACACCCCAATTACAGTGGTTGTCACAAACAAACGAGCAAGCAAACCCTCACAAACCAAGAAATAACAAATGCTGGCAAGAATGCAGAGAAATGGTGAATCTCATACACAGTTGTTCTAAATATGAATGAGTGTGGGCATTACAGAAACAGTACTGAGTCCCTAGAGCTAAAACTGGGACTTGTATATGATGTAGCAATTCCACTGCCACATCTATGCCTGGGATGCCTGTGGAAAGGAATCAGCCATGACTCAGGAAGACAACAAGGCCAGTGTAAAGGAATTTGCAAAAGGAAGTTTGGAGTTTTCTCTAACGGTGTAAGACAATTGTTTCAAGGCTTAGAGCAGAGGAGTGACATCAGAATAATGTTCTAGAAAAATTTCACCACATAGTGTGGGTAATGACTTAGAGGGAATGAGAATGGAGATAGGGCACTGCTCAAAAAAAACCAGCTTCCTTGGCCGCCTTCCATGGCCACCTCTAATGCAGGGTGTGGCTGGCAAGGGTGCAGTGTGAGCAAAGGCAGAATGGCCAGGGTGAAGGCACTGGGGAGCTTCAGGGAGAGCAAGGGGCTATCTGAAACCAATTAAGCAGCACCACCCCTGGGAATGAGAGACATGCTTGCTCAGGCGCCCCTGCTTTCTCTTCCCCATCCTCTCTCTGTGGGCACCACCCTTTCTCCGGCTTGCCTGTACTGACAAGATGGTGTAGATGCCCAAGGCTTGGATCAACCTTTCAGACTTCCCAGGCATCTGTAGCACTTGCTGTCACATGACATCCCTTGGGCAGTGCAGAGATATGAAGTAGGATCTGAAGAACTGATTGCAGTTGATGCAAACCAAATAGTGTAGTCCTCACTGAGGTAGGGGGAGGAGGGCGAGATTGTAGATGAACCTATATGATTAATTGTTCCTTTATCATCATGCCTGACTCATTAAAAGCATGCTTAGCTGATAGGCCAAGTATTATTGAACCCAAAGTGATTGGGTAGCTGGGAGGTATCAGCCTGTTTTATAAATTGCATGAATATACCTCTCAGTCAAAAGTTGTATGTCCCCTCCCTCTCCTCATTTCCCCTCCCCCAGGGAAAGAAGCAGAGCTAATAAGAGATTTCAAGAAGCCACACTGGAGACTGGAATGGAAACACACCTTCCTTCTCTTCCTTCTCCTCCTCCCCTTCTTTTTCTCCTCCTCCTCCTTCTCCCCCCTCCTTTTTCTTTTTCCTCTCCTTCTCCTTCTTCTCCTCCTTCTTCTTTGTGTTTTGAGACAAGGTTTCTTCGTATAGTCCTACCTGTTCTGGAATGGCCTTCAACTCACAAAAATACGCTTGACTTTGCTTTCCAGCTTCTGAGATTAAAGGCATGTACCACTACCACCCACTCAGGACACATATTTGTATGATATGTACAGTAATGCCATGGGAGGCAATGGGTTCCTGCTGTAAAAGAGTAACACAAAGAAGGAAAAACTGATCTGAGCCATAGTTCCAGAGGTGTTAGTCCTTCCTGGTGGAGAGAGTGTGGAAGAACAGAGTCACTTACAGCATGGTGACCAGGAAGCAGAGAAAGACTATGGGAAGGAGTCAAGCAAGGTCCATCTCCCCAGAACTTGCTCATGGCGATCTGCTTCCTCCAACTAGGTCCTACCTCTGCTCTTTACTGACTCCCAATAGTGATGGAAAATCACAAATATACCAGAGACTACGTCATCACAGCAATTTTCATGATCTGGTTATTTCACATACCTTGGTGTGCTTCACTCATAATCTCTTGGGTGTTTCTCAATCTAACCAATTTGATAAATGCAATTAATCATTACACCTGCTATCAAAGTTACAACCACAAAAGCTTGGTCACAGCTTGGGGAGGATGTTAATAGGGGGAAATAACACATAGAATAGACAGGACCAGGCCACCATCTACATTCTCTACCACATCATCTAAGTTAATATCAGCTATACTGCAGTGATGCTGTGTATGAAGCTTAGGAAGAATGGGGACACACCACAGAAGCATGTAATCCAGACTTTTAGAAAGTTGAGGGGACCACTGAGAAGACTGTACAATGACTAGGATCAAGTATGTGCATGGGGGTAAATATTGAGGATGCAGACTTTGCTTTGTAATTTTTGAAGAAATAGCCTGTCCTGATTGCCAGTGATGCTGAAGTTAAGAGACCTTGACCTATAGTCAATTAACAATTTCTGTCTTGGGATGAAATGCCTCATGCTACTTTAACTGTTTGACTGGGCTATTTTTGTTTACACATTTTATCACACACACACACACACACACACACACTACACACTACACACTACACACTACACACTACACACTACACACTACATACACACATGTCTGTGTGTGCATGTGGGCATGAATATGGAGGTCAGAAGTCCTTAGAAGGGGTCCACATTTGAAGTATTTTTTAAAATTAATTTTATTTTATTTATTTTTAAATGTCTTTATTATTTTATTTTATGTGTATGGATGTTTTGTCTGATGCAGGTATGTATACTACTTTTATTCCTGGTGCTTGTGAAGGTCAGAAGAGGGTGCCTAATCCCTCATCCCCTGGAACTGGAATGACAGATGGTTGTGAGTCACCAGGTAGGTGCTTGGAATTGAACTTGGGTCCTCTGCAAGAGCATCCAGTACTCGTAATCACTGAGCCATTTCTATAGCCCCATTAATTTTTTTTATTTGTGAAACAGGGCCTTTTACTAGTCTCCCAAATTGTCTAGGCTGGTTGGCCACTGAGCCTTAGGGACATGCCTGTTCCAGCACTGGGGTCATGAGTATCTGCTATCATTCTATTCCCAGCTTTCCCCTCAAATGTGCAAACTCAAGCCCTCCTCTGTGCAAGGAAAGCACCTTACAGACTCAACTCTCTCCCCAGCTCCTGCTTCCAAACTTTCAGATAGGATCTCCATCCATCAATTATTACATCTTTTTAAAAACAAGGTTTAAGACATAGCAGTGTAGAAAAGACAGCAGGCCTATGCTTCGAAGTACTGATAATTTGATATTGAAGTCCTGGGGTGGCAGTGGGAGATTCATTACTGATAAATCCTGCTCTTCCTACTTCTGGGCATCTTCTGGAGATGACACTGCTCAGTCATGGACCATGACAAGTACTGCTCTTTGTCCCCTGTAGAACCTCCAGTTCTCCTGGTTGGTCAGAACTTACTGAGAGGCACGGTTGGAACTTCACCATTTATGGGTAGAGAGGGTGGAAAATGAGAAAGAGATTTATAGGAGGTATTAAGGACCTCTTGGCATTTAGGGGGAAAGATGAAATCTTGACCTGGTTTCCGTGGCCAAATTCCAAGAATATGCTTACAAGTTTGGATTCTCTCACTTGAGTAATGTTCCCATAAAAGTTCAGTTAAGTGTTATGAGAACTGAAGCTCAGTTTTATGATTAACTAAACCTAACTTTATTTGCCATAATCTTTTATACTACAGGTTTTATGGGCACATCCAACACCCTTCTTTGTGGTTGTTTGAAAGTTTATCCTGCTTCAGTG
This sequence comes from Rattus norvegicus, assembly GCF_021556685.1. Taxonomy (NCBI): domain Eukaryota; kingdom Metazoa; phylum Chordata; class Mammalia; order Rodentia; family Muridae; genus Rattus; species Rattus norvegicus. The sequence continues at coordinate 178,940,021 of NC_141534.1, read as the reverse complement.
TGCTGGAGAGAGGGGATGATACAAAACTATCATGGGAAATAGAGATAGATCATGAGTTCCAATGCCCGTTTAATTTTCTGTGTGACCCAGGTCACTTACATAAAGTCTCTGAATGTGTTTCATCATTTGTAATAGAGGGCCACATCTGTCTTATAGAAAGTTCTAGACACAGAACTGACACAAAATACAGGATCAGTATTCATAACAGGCTCTCAGATGTTATTTTCCTTTATATTTTAAGTATTTGTGCTATAGTATGGTATTTTATATGCATTTAAACAATCAAAGACTCAGTATAGTCAAGGAAGTATATAAGGTCACATGGTCACTCCTTTTTCTGTTTGATAGCAGTCACTAATATATACTCTTTTAGAAAAGAAATCTCCAATACAGTTTAGTGTCATAGTCCTCCCTTTAACTACATTTTAGCTTTCTATGAGTTCAGTTATTTATAGCAACTCAAGATAAAAAATTATTAGGAGGAAAATTCTAAAAAGTAACTCATGATTCTTAAATTGGATAGTAGTCAGACATTTCATCCTGATGGGAATCACGCCTTAGTCCAGTGTAATCCCACTGTATATGCTACCCTCCCATTAGCCACTCAATGTATCTGATCAACTGCTGAAATGTGCTTGTATTAAAGTCATCCTTATCTTATTTAAGAGAACATATGCAAAGGAGTCACCAAGGCCTAACACCAAAGGGCAGATTAACTCTGGTTCTTTGTGGTAGTACTACAGTATGTCCATGAGTGCACATACATGTACACGTACACATCATACACATACACATAGAAATTTTGGATCATGGAATGTAACATATGTCCCACAGTTAAAGGAATACTATTGAACCATTAACTGTATTTTTCATGCTATCCACTTGGTTTCAAAACTTACTCATGATACACGCCTTTTATTTTGTGTCCTTTCACCTGTATCCCCCATTTTCCTATTCTCATCCTACCATTCTTCTTTGTTAATAACGCTTTTTATCTCCTCCCCTGCTTTCCAGTTCTCTCTCCTCCTTGGTCCTCACCAACTCTTCTTTCTTGTTTTCTTCCTCCTCCTTTTCTTTTCTGAGACAATCTGTAGCTGTAGCCCAGGCCGACTTCTAATTCCCAGTCTTCCTTGCCCAGTGGGTTGGGACTAGAGGTGTGCACCACTATGCCCAGTTGTTTCCTCTCTCTATGCTGCCATGTCTTAGGTCTTGTGAAAGTTCATTCCATTTGATGGTTATAAATCATAGTAAAACGAAGAAGGAAAAGGCCTTGGTAATATAGTTTATGGTGAAGAGGCATAATACTGTGTCTCATCAGACAGGAATTCTAAATTGACTCCAGACAGAATATACATCCTGTCTCTTTTAGCACCTATTTTCTTCTGAAGATTTGTGTAGGAATGGAAAAATTGAAAAACACATTTCAACAGTCACATTCCTGACCAACCCTGGACATTTTCAGTGCTACAAAATTTTCATTTATAATCTTTGTTGGAAAGATCCTGGACTAGATGAGAGTTTTTCTTTTATACACATTACCAGGGCACCTCAATAAGATGTTGCTGTTTCTCTAGATTTAAAAGATGGGCATGGAAGTAGAAGGAGAATTATCTGGAAAGCAGAAGAGGTCAGGAGATGGGGAGTGTGGACAGGAGAGGGATTGGGGATGTGACTGTGATCAAAGTACATTGTCCTCATGTGTGAGATGTGTTGACAGGAGAAGGATTGGGGATGTCAATGTGATCAAGGTACATTGTCCTCATATGTGAGATGTCTACTACGGCTGATTTTGTGCAATTAATATATGCCATTTAAAAATGAAAAAAAAATATAGGTTCTTTAGGCCACGAGGAAGCTTCATGGTCACCATAGTAATGTGTGTGATGGTGAGATGGGATGCTAGCATCAGGGACCACCAGTCTCTTAAAGGCCAGCATTCAGCACGGGGGAGTTGTTGGATCAGGATTTATTCAAGGGATGGCAATCTTGAGAAAATGGAAGAGGTTATTACCTCCCAGCTTCATCTTGGGGGTTTCAGAGCCCGAAGGGCTTTCATAGTAGGGGAAGGAGGGAGCAGAGCTGTGAGTGATGGGCAGAATAGGCTCTCTAGTTGTATGTCTCTTTTTGGTCCTGTGGCAGGAACAACACAACAGATCTCCATGTCTTGGATCTCTTAAAGCTACAAACATCAAGTCAAATATCGCAGCAAGTTACACCCTTGTGTTTACATTAAAGGCTTAGGAGAGGTGTGGTTAGCACATTGCCTGGCTTCTGTACATCTAGAGATGATGGGAAAAGACTTGGGTGGAAGAGAACCAGGAAGAATAATAACCTGGTGGGGCTCTGCCAAGGACAACTCTCAAAGAGCTGCCCTGTGCCTTTAGCTCTCCAGAGAAACAAGCTTCATAAGGAAACCTGGCAAATAGAGGCTTGCTTAAGATGTGGCAGCATGGGCAGTGACAGGGATGTTATTTGTGTCTGTCTAAGGCTTTCTCCTAATATGGCACTTGCAGAGGGTCACCTGCCTCTGTCTTGACCGATTGGCAGCAGAAGGATGCAGGGAATTTGGCTTCTCTGTTTCCTGGCCATCCTGGGGACCACTGGTGCTAGCCTACCTTCACATGGCCCTGTTCTGTTAGAACAATGGACCACAAGTTCACCATAAAAACACAAGTCCTTAAAAGGTGTGACTGGAATGACAAACCAAAGCCAACAGGGCTCCTGATCAGCTCCCACATGGCAGGGCTGTTCAGGACAGGTAAGGTGAGGGTGGGGGTAGTGGTGGAGGATAGCTCGCCACATAACTGTAGATGGCCTCTTGAGATGGGTTCAGCCAGAAGGTAATCTGGGCTTTGCACAGCAGCCAGGGAGACTTGTCACTCTGTAGCACTGCAGTTACCTTGACAAAGCAAGGCTGATTGGAAATTAAAATGTGTGCAATCGTGTGGGGAGTGCTTCCAAGAAGAAACAGAATCAACTTAGTGGCACCATGGAGACTCTCACAGATCAATACCAGATGCCAGGATTTAAGGAAGCCACAAGGCTCCTGTCTTTCTTGAAGCAGAAGACTCAGTGCTTAGTTCAGGTAGAGTGGAGCTATTTCAGGAGTCACTGCCAAACCTGGGCAAAGTGGTGCAAAAGGGTCATAGTGGATACAGACCTAGTGTGGGGACCGTGTTCAACATGTGCCCCATCATTCTCTCTGCATCTGTTTGTGTCATCCACAGTGTGTGAGGGGCATCTTCAAGTTGTCCTTCCGTCCCAAATCAATCGTGTGTGTGTGTGTGTGTGTGTGTGTGTGTGTGTGTGTGTGTGTGTGTGTGTAACTGGAACCATGTCACCTTACATAGTAAAAGGAACTTTACAGGCATGATTGGGGAGATGAGGCAACAAGGGCAGCCTGGAGTGTTTGAGCAACTCTCATGGACCTGCAAGTGCATTACAAGAGGAACTCAGAAGGAATACAAGCCAGAAAAAGGAGACAGTGATCCAGCCTCAGGCTGGAAGATGGAGAAAAGCACAATGCACAAGGAGCATGCAGCCTTGGAGCCGGAGGAGAGGAAATGGGGGCAATGGAAGCTTCTGGCCCCTAAGCAGCCTGCCAGCCTCTTGGTTTCGAACTTCTCACCTCTATAGTGGTAGAAAATGTATTTTTACTGTTTTAAGCACTAAGTAATTTTGTTTTACCAGGTATAGGGAACCAACACACAAGCACATATAGAAAGCACAAATTAGTAATATTCAAGAGTTAGGACATTCATGTGTATACTAATTTTAGTGTGTACTCATTGTACTAAGCAATAGGTTTCACAGAGACATTTCCGTTAAGCTCTCCGATGCTCTCTGATCTTATCCTCCAGTGGTCTCGTCTCCCCCTCACCATTTCTCCTCCTTTCCCCACACCATTCCCTCTGCTTTCGTGTCATGTATGCATCTGCAGGTAAGCATATTGTATAGAATGAAGCCAACTTGCAGATAGGACAGTGATTATGACTAAACACTCTGCTTACCCCTCTAGGCTTCCCAGCGTTGTGGCCTTGGGTGAGACACATAGTTTCTTTGTATCTCACTTTCCTCCTCTCTCAAATGATGGTGTGGTGTCGTTTCACAGGACTACTGGGGAGATGAAGTGAAATAATAGATCCCAAACACACTGCCACGTCAGATAATAGTATCCTGTTTTCAGACGAGAAACTGAAGTTGTTCCTCATGACTGTATGACTTCAGTGAACTGGCTGGGGCTGGACCTACGCAGTCTTACTCCAGAATGTTCTAATACCATCCTGCCTTGTCACATGAGGGATTTCATGATGGGGCTGGAGAGATGTCTCAGGGGTTAAAAGCACTTGCTGCTCTTGCAGTGGACCAGATTTCAGTTTTCAGGACCCGTGATTGGCAGCTCACAACTGCAGAGCTCTTTGTATCTAGGGGATCTGATGCCCTCTTCTGGCCTCTGTGGGTACCTGCACACAAATGCCCATTCATTCATTCATTCATTCATTCATTCATTCATTCATTCATTCACATTCTCTCTCACACACACATTCAGGTACACACAAAAATTAATTAAAAATATTTTTCTAAAAGGGAATGTATTCTTCCCAGCCCTGAATATTCTAATATGTAACAAGGTGATCTCATTAACTATTATAAACATCAATGCAAACAACAAGCGATGGCGTCATACAATGCATGTACTTTTGTAATTTGTACAGTGAACTTTATTTTAAATAAAGGATAACATATCGATTCGTTTAACTAAAGTGAAAACGTCTGTTGACCACCACCGTTAATCCCAGTTGTCTCTCTTAAGATAACTACTGTCTGAGTTCGTTGTACCCCACTGGGTCTTACTTGGGATATCTTTGTATAGATGCCATATACATGAGGCTGCAGTTACAGTGCTCCATCATTTGAGTTAGAGCCGCCCTCTTGCACAGTGGTATTATGCTCTAAGGATTATTCTGAATCCTGGCATTGCGTCTCTGAGATCTATCTGCACTTCAGAACGCAGCGATGCTGTAGACCTCGTAGTTGCTGAATTGCACTCTGCTGCATTATATTTTCCTATTCCATTATTGGCAGACCTTTGGGTCATTTTCAATTTCTTGCTATTAGAACGCTTCAATTAGCTTTCCTACCCAGGCTTCTCCTGTGCATGCAAAAGTAGTTCCCTGGGTAGCAATAGGGACGAGGAAATGCCAGGTCATAGGGTAGGTGCCTTTACAGTTTTAATAGACCATAGCAAAGACTCCTTGAAGTTGGCTGTCCTCATTTGTATTTTATTTCCTCAGTAGTGTTGGGGGCAGGGCTTTTCTCACTATAAACCACTAACACTTGACTTCATCAGTGTTTACGTTTTTGCAGAGTGATGAGTGAAAATGGGATCCTTTTGTTTTTGCTTGCATTGGTAAACCTTTGTCAGTGGCTTTTGAGCAATTTTACAAGCTGCCACTTTGGTCTTCTCTTCAGGTCTTCTCTTATGTTTCTTGTTGCTGTGAATGCCTGAAAGAAACAATGTAATGAAGGAAGAGCTCACCTTTGAGGGTGCAGCCATGGGGGTGCATCATGTTTGAGCTTGCCCTTGAGGGTGCAGCTCATCATGGCAGGGATGGGTTGGCAGCAGGAGTCATCCATGGTTGTTGTAGTGGAGCTGTGGGGTAGTTTGCCTGAGTCTCAGAGATCCAGGAAGCAGCGACCAGACTGAAAGTTGAGTTGGGCTCTATTCCTCAGTGTCCCCGCTATGACCCACCTCTTCCAGACAGATCCCACCTCTTAAAGGTTTCATGGCCTCCCTAAATAATGCCTCCATCTGGGGGATAAGAGCTCAACAAATGACCCCATGGAGGACATTTACTGCCAACAACACTTTCTTAACGTGGTTTGAATGTGAACTGACCCTCACATATGCATGTCGTCTCCGGATGATGGCACTGTCAGGGAAGGCTCTGAAACTCTTAGGAGGTGGAACCTTGCTAGAGGAAGTGGATTGCTGGGCGTGGGGCCAGTCCAGAACAAAAGTGAGGTTGCAATGTGTCCAAACTATGAAAATCTCATCCTGAGACTGGCAGGAGTAGGACTGTTTCCTTATTGCGCTGGGCTTGCATGTCCCAGCATATGCAAGCAGTACCACTCTCACTTCTGCCACACCTGAGGTAGCTACGTAGCCTAGTGGCTAAATCACAGTTTAAGCTTCCTCTCTCCCTACAAGGACATGTCTAGCAAGCACCCAGAATTTCTCCCCAGGCACATGAAACATTTTTGGCACCTCAGCCCCAGCCAGTGATGTACATTCACCCCTAAAATCCCTTCCCACTCCCCAAGGTTTATAAAGCCTTGTTACCTCCAATAAAAGAGCTGTTCCACAGAAAACCATCGCTGAAGAAGGTTATTTCTCCCACACTCATGTCAGTGGGATCCTATGTTACCCACGCTCCCAGCTAAGGTTCATCCTTTCCAGTTCAGCTCAGTATACAACAATGCCTGGATACCCCAAGGGCAGAAGCAACCCAAGCCAGCAACTGGAAATGGGATTGAGGTGACCCGCCAGCTTCCTGCTCTTGCTGCCCTGCCTTCCCTGCTATGATGGATGGTATCCCTTAAGAAGGTAAAGAAAACAAACCTTCCCTTCCTTGAGATGCTCTATCAGGTGTTTTGTTGTATAGCAAGAGGAGAGATGAGCATGCCTAACCGCTTGCTTATGTGCTTGTCCTAACTTTTCTTGTTTTGTTTATTCTCTTATGGTTTGTAGGGTCCTTAGCCCTTCTTTCTGCCTGAAATCACATAGCTCCACTGGTGTTTTTGGTGGTGATTGCATAGGATCCAGACTTGCACACTGCCTCTACTGAGGTTTGGACCTAAGGTTTGGACCACAGCCGCTCTTTTCTGTGTTACCTGTAGCTCATTGCTGGACACAATGGTAGTGCTGTGCTGGTGACACGGACTCATTTGAATGGTGACACATTTGAATTGGAGAATAGTTGGAGGAAGCATTGTAATTTCACTGGGAATAGTGGGAACATCACACTGGGTCATGCTGTGAATGCCAGGCACTGTGCTAGCTGACATGTATTGTCTCATTTTAACCCCTTCCAAGAATCTTGAAATTACTCTTAAGAACTGCTTGTTTAGATTCTGAGACTTTTATTCATGTATGCAATGAAATACGATCATATGTACTACTATTCACACCTCCTGCTCCCTCTGCCTCTCCCCAGCACCTCCTCCTCCTAACTTCATGTTTCCTTTTTCCAGGATCTAAACCTCTTAGTCCAATTAGTTCTGCCCATATATATGCATGAGTATGGGGCCGCCCACTAGAGCATGGGAAACCAACCTGTGGCCACACTCTCGAGGAAGAATGATTCTCCCTTCCCCTAGTAGTTAGGTGACAATAGTTCTCTGTGATGGGTAGATCCTGTAGGTCACCTCCCCACTTATGAAGGAACTATGGCTGCCTTGGTCTTGTGCAGGTAGCCATAGCTGGTGTGAGCTGTAGGCACACTAGCCATGCCTGTTCAAAAGGAAGTATGTTACAGAAATCTTCCCTAGCCCCTGGCTCTCACAGTCTTTCTGCTTCCTGTTCCTGGATGAAGCATTGCTTCTCCTGAAGATCTTGAGATTGAGCGATTCTGAGTAGCTGGTCTGTGTATATAGGACTGATTGATGAAGAAGCCGGGACTAGAAGCCCTTTCTCTGTCTCTAGATGCGAGCTCCCCACCCCCTTCATCTTTATGCCCACACAGTGTTGTCTCCTGGTGCAGAGGCAGGTCTGCAAACAGTTGGCATCATGCAGCCTCCCAAGTACTGATCTTCCACATTTGCTCTCGGTTCAGTGAACAGGTAACAACATTTGTAATTAATGCAGTAAGTCTCTATACAGATGCGTTAGAGCAAGGTAATTTTACAGACTCCTAAAAAACTGCTGGCTTTCTTAAGGAAGCTAAATATTTCCTTTGCATCCATAGTTATGCGTCTATAAATAAAGCACAGCTGTGATGTAGTGGAGTGAACACTGAATTTAGGATCTGAAGTTGGGGAAACCATGCTCTCTGCATCTTCCCGAGGCTGCTGTGTGACTGTGGGCAGGTTTCTACTCTCTCTCTCTCTCTCTCTCACGGGGTTCTGAAGACCAACGTGGATGACTGTAAAAGAGCAGCCCCGGCCCAGGATGTGTGATGGAAACATAACCCGAAATCGTTCTTGTGCTCTGAGGATATTTCCAGAAAGAGATTTCAATCCGATAAGCCCTGGCACACTTCAGAGAGCTTGATCAAGGCTCAAATTTTACTGTTCCCTGAGACCTCCAAAGTCATACTCTTGAGAGATGCCAAGTGCATTCACTGCCAAGAATGTACACCCATTGCCTGTGGCACAGAAAGGAGAAAGCTGGCTTGACCTGTCCTTGCACTAGAACGTTGTTACATGTGTTTTGTACTATTTTGCACATGCAGAGTCTTGCCACTCATAGGTATCATTGATGGGACATTTCCTACATACTGTCAAGTATCTCATTTAATTATCACTATAAGGGTGTGGACCAGTCCTCCTATCCCTGTGAGGCATTAAACAATTAACATGAAGGCTAGCAGGAAAGTTAGGAAGGACTACATTGAGTAGATAGGGAAACTGAGAGCTGCTTCCTGACTTCTTGACCTCAGCTGGTGGGAGGGGGGCCCTTGCTAAATTAGGTGCTTATGCCCAGCTGCAGGCTTTGGCTGGGAAAACCTGTCCTCTTGGTACATTAAATAGCATATACTCTTAGCACATTAAATCTGGCCTGTGGTCCATGATAAATGCTCCTCTCAAAGCATCAGGAGGGAAAGACTAGGTTGCAGTCACTCTATCTACCTAAGATATCATAATATTTTTCCAGAAGTCCTAGGGAGCCTCTGCAGATGGAAAGATCCCACTATCTTTCTGTGAGCACTGCCTCCCCCATGCACAGAGGAGGTGGTCGCCCAGCTCTGCAGAACCTCTGTATCGTACCGCAGCCACATAGCTCTGTCTCTGACACACGCTGAGGCCGCGATCATTTTTTCTGTTTTAGCTGCCTCCCGACCATCTTATTCACAATATAAGCTCCAAATGGCCTGGAACTCGCCTTTTATGGCCTCTGCCAGATTAAACATTTAGAGCATAATACACCAGCTTCAACAACAATTGCATAGTCTTCCAACCAAGCAACATATTGATTTCAATTTAGACAATCACACACATTTCTAGGTCTTCAGAGACAACGGGATTTTAGTTGGTCAGGGGCTCATAGCCCTGCCAGTTTCTCACTTGGGACTAGGAGAGCCTGGAGGTCCTGAGGTGGGGAACACGGGCTCCTTTGATGCTCTGTATTTTCTCGATTGGAGTTAAGAGGAGTTTAGCCTCTTCACGGACACTACTGCAGAGTAAACGGGAGGAGGGTCATGGCCATGGTCACTGTCTTTCTGGTGAATGACACATGACATTGGGCAGGTCATTTCCCTCTTTAGTGCCCAGGCTTCTCCCTAGTATCTGGGTAATGAGGACATTTAATTCACAGAGCAGATGTGACTATTAATAAATCAAATGCTGGAAGATCTTCACTAAAGTTTTAGTTGCTAAAATTGAGCTGCCTGCTAAGGTCCACGTTGCTGTTGTTGTTGTTGTCGTTAAGCAACTAATCGTGGCAGAATATTTCACTGTCGAAGTAGAACTTTTTTTTTTCTCCAAACAGATAGATATTTGTTCAGCCTCCATTGCATGAGGAGAATGGAGCCTGGCATTTTGTGTTTGGGCAAAGTTAGTAGCTGTGGTGGCTAATAGTGAATGTCAACTTGACAGCTTCTAGAGTCACTCAGGAGATCAAATGTTGGGCATGTCTGTGAGGGATTTTCCAGACTGTGTTAACAGAGGTGGGAAGACCCAGCTAACTGTGGGCAGCATCATCTTAGGGCCTGGAGTTCTGGACCAAATAAATATGGAAAGAGAGCTGAGTGCCAGCATTCTCCTCCCTCTGACTGCAGATGAGACATGACCAACTGCCTCACACTCACTCCTGCCACCATGACGTCACACCATACTGGGCTGTGCCCTTGATGTGCAGCAGCATAAGCCCTTCCTTCCTTAAGTTGTTTTCATCAGGTGTTTTGTTGCAGCAACAAGAAGGTCATCAGTATGGGGACTGGTGGTTGACAGCTTCATCTGCTAACCAGTTGCAGGAATTTAGTCACAGCATAAGACCTCACCAGAGCATTCATATACTCATTCCACATTCATGAGCAGAGGTCCTCAGGCTGTGTCAGGCTCCACTCGGTGCCGTAACCTCATTGTGAGTAAGTCAGCTCTCACATTTAAGGTACTCAACCGCAAGGTGAAAGACAGGCACACAAAGCTAATTTGCTTGTAGCGCTCTGATAAATGTTCCCAGAGAGCACCCTCCAGGCTATGGAGAGCTGTCTGAGTTCCCTTATTTCCTTTAAGTTGGTTAGTTTGCAGTTCCCAGCCCAAATCTGCTAGGGGCTGCAACTTAAATCCAGTGGCTTAGGCACACCACAAGAGGTTGTGTCTTGACTTGTGAAAGAGGTCCTCACATCAACATGTCATCGGGGAGGAGAAGCCAAGAGAGCGAATGTTCAACCTCAGTGGAGTCAGCCCTATGTAAGATGACCTTCCGAAAGCTCAACCATTACCCCATGGGGAGGCTGGAGCACTTTGCAGAATATGCTTTCATTTTAATCCCAGGTATGGAGATGTGTGGCTGCTTTGGACTGTCTACAGCCGACGACTATGATTTGCCTTGTGCTCTAACAGAGGCATGGTTTTGTCAGCTGCAGAAAGCTTCTGTGATTGAGTGTGTAAGTTGGCCAGACTGTCATCCTGAGAGTTGGCTGTGTTGAAGATTTCAGAGACACTCCCTGGAAACTTTAGTCCAGTTTTGAGGGCAATTATGACCACACCTGCCACTAACATCATGACTTCTGACTTCCAAAGGCTGATATGACTCCTTTTCAGCAAAGACAAACTGTGATGCTTCCTAGATCATCTCTCCTGTGCTTTTCCCTCAGCCAAAGTAGACAGCACGTTTCCAGAGTTTCTTTGAAAAGCCTGTGATCAGCAGCCTGGAAACTATGCATGTGAAAAACAGTCTTCCTATGGGGTCATCCTCCTCCTCAACTTCTTCAGCATTTCCCTAATTCAACCACAAGGGCCCTTGACTTCAGTCCATTGGTTGGGTGTATGTATTTGCATCTGTTTCAGTCAGCTGCTTATTGAGCCTCTCAGAGAACAGCTTATAGGAAGATCAGCAGTCTCAACTAACCCAGACTCCTGAGGTCTCTCAGAGTTAGAGCCACCAACCAGACTGCATATACTAGCTGGTATGAGGCCCCCAGCACATATACAGCAGAGAACTACTTGGTCTGGCCTCAGTGAGAAGAACTGTACCTAATCGTTGAGAGACCTGAGGCCACAGGGAATGGGGAGGTCTGGTGGGTGGGGTGGGGGGTAGGGGCATCCTTTTGTAGACAGTGGGGAGGAGGAATGGAATGAGGAACTGTCAGAGGGCAAACCAGGAGGGAGAAAATGACTGGACAAAAAAAAGTTTAAAGGTAAATATTTTTAAAAATTAGAAAAAAAGAGAAGTCCCACACCCGCGGATCCCGGCCCGCAGCAGCTCTCTGCTCCCAGACCCGGTGAGAGAGAGACCCAACCGCCTGGTCAGGTGGGCACTCCTGAGGCTGCAGAGTGGAAGAGACCACCAACACTGCTCACCCCTGCCCACATCCCTGGCCCAAGAGGAAACTGTATAAGGCCTCTGGGCTCCCGTGGGGGAGGGCCCAGGAGCGGCAGGACCCCTGCCAGAGACACCGCCGGACCCTGAAGGAAACAGACCGGATAAACAGTTCTCTGCACCCAAATCCCGTGGGAGGGAGAGCTAAACCTTCAGAGAGGCAGACAAGCCTGGGAAACCAGAAGAGACTGCTCCCTGCACACACATCTCGGATGCCAGAGGAAAAAGCCAAAGACCATCTGGAACCCTGGTGCACTGAAGCTCCCGGAAGGGGCGGCACAGGTCTTCCTGGTTGCTGCCGCTGCAGAGAGCCCCTGGACAGCACGCCACGAGCAAACCTGAGCCTCGGGACCACAGGTAAGACCAAATTTTCTGCTGCAAGAAAGCTGCCTGGTGAACTCAAGACACAGGCCCACAGGAACAGCTGAAGACCTGTAGAGAGGAAAAACTACATGCCAGAAAGCAGAACACTCTGTCCCCATAACTGACTGAAAGAGAGGAAAACAGGTCTACAGCACTCCTGACACACAGGCTTATAGGACAGTCTAGCCACTGTCAGAAATAGCAGAACAAAGTAACACTAGAGATAATCTGATGGCGAGAGGCAAGCGCAGGAACCCAAGCAACAGAAACCAAGACTACATGCCATCATCGGAGCCCAATTCTCCCACCAAAACAAACATGGAATATCCAAACACACCAGAAAAGCAAGATCTAGTTTCAAAATCATATTTGATCATGATGCTGGAGGACTTCAGGAAAGACCTGAACACACTTAGGGAAGCACAGGAAAACATTAATAAACAAGTAAAAGCCTACAGAGAGGAATCGCAAAAATCCCTGAAAGAATTCCAGGAAAACACAATCAAACAGTTGAAGGAATTAAAAATGGAAATAGAAGCAATCAAGAAAGAACACATGGAAACAACCCTGGATATAGAAAACCAAAAGAAGAGACAAGGAGCTGTAGATACAAGCTTCACCAACAGAATACAAGAGATGGAAGAGAGAATCTCAGGAGCAGAAGATTCCATAGAAATCATTGACTCAACTGTCAAAGATAATGTAAAGCGGAAAAAGCTACTGGTCCAAAACATACAGGAAATCCAGGACTCAATGAGAAGATCAAACCTAAGGATAATAGGTATAGAAGAGAGTGAAGACTCCCAGCTCAAAGGACCAGTAAATATCTTCAACAAAATCATAGAAGAAAACTTCCCTAACCTAACCTAAAAAAAGAGATACCCATAGACATACAGGAAGCCTACAGAACTCCAAATAGATTGGACCAGAAAAGAAACACCTCCCGTCACATAATTGTCAAAACACCAAACGCACAAAATAAAGAAAGAATATTAAAAGCAGTAAGGGAAAAAGGTCAAGTAACATATAAAGGGAGACCTATCAGAATCACACCAGACTTCTCGCCAGAAACTATGAAGGCCAGAAGATCCTGGACTGATGTCATACAGACCCTAAGAGAACACAAATGCCAGCCCAGGTTACTGTATCCAGCAAAACTCTCAATTAACATTGATGGAGAAACCAAGATATTCCATGACAAAACCAAATTTACACAATATCTTTCCACAAATCCAGCACTACAAAGGATAATAAATGGTAAAGCCCAACATAAGGAGGCAAGCTATACCCTAGAAGAAGCAAGAAACTAATCGTCTTGGCAACGAAACAAAGAGAATGAAAGCACACAAACATAACCTCACATCAAATATGAATATAACGGGAAGCAATAATCACTATTCCTTAATATCTCTCAATATCAATGGCCTCAACTCCCCAATAAAAAGACATAGATTAACAAACTGGATACGCTACGAGGACCCTGCATTCTGCTGCCTACAGGAAACACACCTCAGAGACAAAGACAGACACTACCTCAGAGTGAAAGGCTGGAAAACAACTTTCCAAGCAAATGGTCAGAAGAAGCAAGCTGGAGTAGCCATTCTAATATCAAATAAAATCAATTTCCAACTAAAAGTCATCAAAAAAGATAAGGAAGGACACTTCATATTCATCAAAGGAAAAATCAACCAAGATGAACTCTCAATCCTAAATATCTATGCCCCAAATAAAAGGGCACCTACATACGTAAAAGAAACCTTACTAAAGCTCAAAACACACATTGCACCTCACACAATAATAGTGGGAGATTTCAACACCCCACTCTCATCAATGGACAGATCATGGAAACAGAAATTAAACAGTGATGTAGACAGACTAAGAGAAGTCATGAGCCAAATGGACTTAACGGATATTTATAGAACATTCTATCCTAAAGCAAAAGGATATACCTTCTTCTCAGCTCCTCATGGTACTTTCTCCAAAATTGACCATATAATTGGTCAAAAAACGGGCCTCAACAGGTACAGAAAGATAGAAATAATCCCATGCGTGCTATCGGACCACCACGGCCTAAAACTGGTCTTCAATAACAATAAGGGAAGAATGCCCACATATACGTGGAAATTGAACAATGCTCTACTCAATGATAACCTGGTCAAGGAAGAAATAAAGAAAGAAATTAAAAACTTTTTAGAATTTAATGAAAATGAAGATACAACATACTCAAACTTATGGGACACAATGAAAGCTGTGCTAAGAGGAAAACTCATAGCGCTGAGTGCCTGCAGAAAGAAACAGGAAAGAGCATATGTCAGCAGCTTGACAGCACACCTAAAAGCTCTAGAACAAAAAGAAGCAAATACACCCAGGAGGAGTAGAAGGCAGGAAATAATCAAACTCAGAGCTGAAATCAACCAAGTAGAAACAAAAAGGACCATAGAAAGAATCAACAGAACCAAAAGTTGGTTCTTTGAGAAAATCAACAAGATAGATAAACCCTTAGCCAGACTAACGAGAGGACACAGAGAGTGTGTCCAAATTAACAAAATCAGAAATGAAAAGGGAGACATAACTACAGATTCAGAGGAAATTCAAAAAATCATCAGATCTTACTATAAAAACCTATATTCAACAAAATTTGAAAATCTTCAGGAAATGGACAATTTCCTAGACAGATACCAGGTATCGAAGTTAAATCAGGAACAGATAAACCAGTTAAACAACCCCATAACTCCTAAGGAAATAGAAGCAGTCATTAAAGGTCTCCCAACCAAAAAGAGCCCAGGTCCAGACGGGTTTAGTGCAGAATTCTATCAAACCTTCATAGAAGACCTCATACCAATATTATCCAAACTATTCCACAAAATTGAAACAGATGGAGCCCTACCGAATTCCTTCTACGAAGCCACAATTACTCTTATACCTAAACCACACAAAGACACAACAAAGAAAGAGAACTTCAGACCAATTTCCCTTATGAATATCGACGCAAAAATACTCAATAAAATTCTGGCAAACCGAATTCAAGAGCACATCAAAACAATCATCCACCATGATCAAGTAGGCTTCATCCCAGGCATGCAGGGATGGTTTAATATACGGAAAACCATCAACGTGATCCATTATATAAACAAACTGAAAGAACAGAACCACATGATCATTTCATTAGATGCTGAGAAAGCATTTGACAAAATTCAACACCCCTTCATGATAAAAGTCCTGGAAAGAATAGGAATTCAAGGCCCATACCTAAACATAGTAAAAGCCATATACAGCAAACCAGTTGCTAACATTAAACTAAATGGAGAGAAACTTGAAGCAATCCCACTAAAATCAGGGACTAGACAAGGCTGCCCACTCTCTCCCTACTTATTCAATATAGTTCTTGAAGTTCTAGCCAGAGCAATCAGACAACAAAAGGAGATGAAGGGGATACAGATCGGAAAAGAAGAGGTCAAAATATCACTATTTGCAGATGACATGATAGTATATTTAAGTGATCCCAAAAGTTCCACCAGAGAACTACTAAAGCTGATAAACAACTTCAGCAAAGTGGCTGGGTATAAAATTAACTCAAATAAATCAGTTGCCTTCCTCTACACAAAAGAGAAACAAGCCGAGAAAGAAATTAGGGAAACGACACCCTTCATAATAGACCCAAATAATATAAAGTACCTCGGTGTGACTTTAACCAAGCAAGTAAAAGATCTGTACAATAAGAACTTCAAGACACTGAGGAAAGAAATTGAAGAAGACCTCAGAAGATGGAAAGATCTCCCATGCTCATGGATTGGCAGGATTAATATGGTAAAAATGGCCATTTTACCAAAAGCAATCTACAGATTCAATGCAATCCCCATCAAAATACCAATCCAATTCTTCAAAGAGTTAGACAGAACAATTTGCAAATTCATCTGGAATAACAAAAAACCCAGGATAGCTAAAGCTATCCTCAACAATAAAAGGACTTCAGGGGGAATCACTATCCCTGAACTCAAGCAGTATTACAGAGCAATAGTGATAAAAACTGCATGGTATTGGTACAGAGACAGACAGATAGACCAATGGAATAGAATTGAAGACCCAGAAATGAACCCACACACCTATGGTCACTTGATTTTTGACAAAGGAGCCAAAACCATCCAATGGAAAAAAGATAGCATTTTCAGCAAATGGTGCTGGTTCAACTGGAGGTCAACATGTAGAAGAATGCAGATCGATCCATCCTTATCACCCTGTACAAAGCTTAAGTCCAAGTGGATCAAGGACCTCCACATCAAACCAGACACACTCAAACTAATAGAAGAAAAACTAGGGAAGCATCTGGAACACATGGGCACTGGAAAAAATTTCCTGAACAAAACACCAATGGCTTATGCTCTAAGATCAAGAATCGACAAATGGGATCTCATAAAACTGCAAAGCTTCTGTAAGGCAAAGGACACTGTGGTTAGGACAAAACGGCAACCAACAGATTGGGAAAAGATCTTTACCAATCCTACAACAGATAGAGGCCTTATTTCCAAAATATACAAAGAACTCAAGAAGTTAGACCGCAGGGAAACAAATAACCCTATTAAAAAATGGGGTTCAGAGCTAAACAAAGAATTCACAGCTGAGGAATGCCGAATGGCTGAGAAACACCTAAAGAAATGTTCAACATCTTTAGTCATAAGGGAAATGCAAATCAAAACAACCCTGAGATTTCACCTCACACCAGTGAGAATGGCTAAGATCAAAAACTCAGGTGACAGCAGATGCTGGCGAGGATGTGGAGAAAGAGGAACACTCCTCCATTGTTGGTGGGATTGCAGACTGGTAAAACCATTCTGGAAATCAGTCTGGAGGTTCCTCAGAAAATTGGACATTGAACTGCCTGCGGATCCAGCTATACCTCTCTTGGGCATATACCCAAAAGATGCCTCAACATATAAAAGAGACACGTGCTCCACTATGTTCATCGCAGCCTTATTTATAATAGCCAGAAAATGGAAAGAACCCAGATGCCCTTCAACAGAGGAATGGATACAGAAAATGTGGTACATCTACACAATGGAATATTACTCAGCTATCAAAAACAACGAGTTTATGAAATTCGTAGGCAAATGGTTGGAACTGGAAAATATCATCCTGAGTGAGCTAACCCAATCACAGAAAGACATACATGGTATGCACTCATTGATAAGTGGCTATTAGCCCAAATGCTTGAATTACCCTAGATCCCTAGAACAAACGAAACTCAAGACGGATGATCAAAATGTGAATGCTTCACTCCTTCTTTAAATGAGGAAAAAGAATACCCTTGGCAGGGAAGGGAGAGGCAAAGATTAAAACAGAGACTGAAGGAACACCCATTCAGAGCCTGCCCCACATGTGGCCCATACATATACAGCCACCCAATTAGACAAGATGGATGAAGCAAAGAAGTGCAGACCGACAGGAGCCGGATGTAGATCTCTCCTGAGAGACACAGCCAGAATACAGCAAATATAGAGGCGAATGCCAGCAGCAAACCACTGAACTGAGAATAGGTCCCCTATTGAAGGAATCAGAGAAAGAACTGGAAGAGCTTGAAGGGGCTCGAGACCCCAAAAGTACAACAATGCCAAGCAACCAGAGCTTCCAGGGACTAAGCCACTACCTAAAGACTATACATGGACTGACCCTGGACTCTGACCCCATAGGTAGCAATGAATATCCTAGTAAGAGCACCAGTGGAAGGGGAAGCCCTGGGTCCTGCTAAGACTGAACCCCCAGTGAACTAGTCTATGGGGGGAGGGCGGCAATGGGGGGAGGGTTGGGAGGGGAACACCCATAAGGAAGGGGAGGGGGGAGGGGGATGTTTGCCCGGAAACCGGGAAAGGGAATAACACTCGAAATGTATATAAGAAATACTCAAGTTAATAAAAAAAAAAAATTAGAAAAAAAAAGAGAGAGAAATGTAGCCTAGACTCAGAAGCTGTGCAGAAACATGCACCACCCCTTTCTTGCCTATGCAGCAGCAGACTTTGTCTTCTCAGATCAGTCTGGAGACTTTCCTCCTATGTTCTTTTCGTTATTTTGTCTTTTTCTTTTCTTCAGAGCAGAGGACTGAACCTGGGGCCTTGCGCTTGCTAGGCAAATGCTCTACCATTGAGCTAAATCCCCAACCCCTCTTCCTATGTTCTAAGACCCCTTTGTGCTAAACACTAGGCCCTGGAAAGAGTGTCTCCCATGCAGTGCTTTCTCAGAAAATTACCATTATTTGTGGTTAGAGTGGGGTGGATTGGTAATACTGCTTGGCCCAGGTATCAGCTTCAATTATCAGGCTGCTGGTGAGAGACCCAGACAGGAAGTGCCAGGCTCTATCAGCAGCTAAAAAGTGACCGGAGAGTCCCAGAGAACTACCAGAAGTAGAATTAAGGGTCTATGAAGATCTGTATGAGCTAAGAAGGTGAGAAATGGAGGGGCATTAAGAGGCTGCAAAGAGCCCAGACATCAAAAGCAGGAAGTTGGAGAGGATCTGACCAGACTCCAGCCACTCAAGAGAACCCCAGATCTCATATTGCTGAGGGCCCTGACACTGGCCACCAGGTCCTCAACCTCAGATTTTTAGAGCCTCTGGCTTGATCACCTGGTTTCTCAAGACTTAGGTTCATCAGTTTTCAGATGTGAAGTTCTAGGTCCTGAAAAAGGGTCTGATTTTCAGGCCTGGAGTCATAGCCAGTGACTCTTGGGGACTAGAGCTGTAAGTCTGTGACTTTGAAAGCCCAGCCCACAAGCTGTAGAGTTCAGGACCCCCAAAAGGAAGTGAGCTGCTCTTTGCTGGCTCATGATTTCCAACTGCATACAGCAAAGGGTCCTCAGCTGTTTTGTGGGCAGTGCCACATGCTCCCTATCACCCTGTTTTGTGGGCAGTCCCACATGCTCCCTATCACCCTGTTTTCTCATCTCTAGAACGGGGGTGGTCACCTCAGTGGATCAGATTGCTTTGAGAATTAAGAGAATGAATGAATGAATGATTTAATGAGTGAATGAATAAACACACACTTTAAAATAGTGCCAGTCACAATTGCTATGGTGCCTTTTCCCAGATGCTGAATGCTATGTAGCTTTTGGTTTTCTCCATATGCATTTTCCTGCTTGCCATTATCCCTTGTCCTTGTTAACTGGCCTCTGTTCACAAAGACTTCTCTTCCAGACTCTTCCAATCTCTCCCTGGCTGACTCAGACCCCCCAACCCCCAACTTGATTCAAGAATCTCACTGAAACCTCCCATGATGCCCTGGCTGCACCCCACTTCACACTTCAATCCTTTCTACAATCCCTTCACAGCCGGTTCTCCTCACATGATCATGATGCTCATGGAGACAGGCGAACTCTTATTCATTTTTAAAAATTGCCTGCTGTTTTCCTGGTGACAGGTGTGGAGAAGGAAAGAGGTAAAAGTTTGTGGGCTGGAAGATATCACAGCACTAACAAACCCCTCCATCAGAGCTTGCTGCGGACAGATCCGTGACACCTTTCTCCTCAAAAGTGTTTATTCTGAAACCAAGAGGCCTGTATGGAGGGTAAGCTGTCAGACCCCAAGTCCATTGCTCATCTGCTGAAGGGCTGTTACAGGCAAGGTCTTGGCCAAGGTTGCCTATAAGGTAGGATAGCCAGAGGAAGAACAAGGGATACAAAGTCCCGACTAGGTGAGCATTCTACTCTGTTGGTCTGTTGACCTCTTCCTGACAACAGTTCTGCCCATTCTATCCCATCTGCTTCCTGGGAGCCTGGGGGAGCACCAGCCCCTCATATGCTGTAATTAACTCAGGGTCCTGGGTTCAGGTGACCAGGATACAGCTGTGGGCTTCTTTCCCCTTCCTGTTAGGTGACAATACTGACAGGCTGTTGGCATCACCTCTCTAGGAAGGAAGGCATTGCTGGGTGAGCAGATCACACCACCACAGGGCAGCGACCCTCTACCCTGGGTGCCTGTTGGAATCACCCAGGGAACTAGAATATTCCTGAGTCTCTCAGGCCAGGAAATCTTTTGCAGAATGTGTGTGATTAAAAAGGCAGGTAGTGGTAGACCCAAGCCTTAGTAACTTTTAGAACTGACCATGTAGTCTCGTGTGCAGTAAGGTGGAGGACCTCTGTCTGTGGGGCTGGGAGGAGAGAGCATCAGAATGCCTAGTTACATACGAGGCCCCACGTGCTTCCTTTTAAGAATGAGCTTCAGAACCAGCTGCTCTCCCACCCAGTGTCTTCTCTGCAGGTGAGTGGCTGTGGCAAGACTCAGACCCTCTGCCTGAGAGTAGTATTTCCCCCCAAGATAATTCCATAGGCAGACGATCACATGATGTGGCGTGTTGGGCGGCACTCTCTCAAGAAGCCCATGACATTCATTTTCCATTGAGAAAACTAAAATTAGAGGTTTGTGATGTGCTAAGAGTCTGCAAGGCAGGCTGGCGGAGCAGAAGTGCATGTCTATGTCTGGAAACAGCTGGAGGCTTTACTTAGCCCAGTTTTCTGCTGTCCCTGGATGTGAACAGACACTGTAGGGTGCTTGTCTTGGGGGGAGGGGCTAGGAGTGGTTGATGTATCTGAGGGGCCCAGCTCCTTGCTTATGCTCCCTTCCTCCTCCACTTCCCCCTTCTTTCTGCTCTCCACTCTCCTTTCTTCTTTTTCTCCCCCTTCTCCCTCCTTCCCAGTTTCCTTCTATTTCCCTCCTTTCTCCATTCCTTTCTTCCTTTATTCATTTTTCTTCCTGAATAATGTGAACAAAATATATAAAATTATACCCATTGGGGAATTCACAATCAACTAGGGGAGATAGACACCATGAATACGAAATTAAAAATTATAAGCAGGGTACCCCAGGGAAAACTTGACCTTTTACACTGGATGGGGAAGGTAAATTTTAAGCTGCTCCTACAGAGTAGGAAGGAGCCAGTCGTTTGGAATGATGGGAAAGACTTTCCTAGGATGAAGGAAGAGCGTGGGCTCAGGCTGCATGTTGGGAGAATGCTTGCTTTCACTTTAATGTCTTCCAGAAGATTCCCTGGTTCCCTGCTGTCTGTCAGGCTGAATGCTAAGAGTAAGATGTAGAGAGATGGATTAGTGATTTCAAAGCACTGGCTGCTCTTGGAGGTATTCAACGCCAAGATGGCAGCTCACAAGCATCATAACTGTAGTCCTATAGAATCTCATGCTCTCTTCTGGTGTGCAGTCATACATATAGAGAAGTCATTCACACACATGAAATATAGGAATAAACCTTTAAAAAGACAAGCTTGTAGAGACAAGATCTGGAAGCTGGGCTGTAGATCAGTGGCAGGGTACTTGGCCAGCATAAGCTTAAAACCTAGCCCCATGAGATGAGAGCTGGACACAGTGCAGCACACACGTGTAGTCCCAGCTATGCATATCCTTGGCAGGTGGATACAAGAGTGTGAGGCCAACATGGACAACAAAGCAAGAACCCATCTCTTCCAAGAGATGATAGAACTGAACAAGGCATGGTTCCTATGTTCTCAAGGAACTCCTCGTTCAGTGGGGGTATTGGTCTGTACAAAGTACAATAAGCAAATTTCAGCAGAACCCTTGGGAGAGAAATTCACTTCTTTTCAGTGTGAAAAAGGTATATGTGAACAGAGTCTCAGCAGACACAACTACGGTGTGAAAGAGGGCAGACGCTCACTAACATCTGGAGAGAATTTTCTATGGGAGTCGGTGAGACATTGCCCTAGTAGCCAGGTATTGGAGATCTACAGTCAGTGAGGGTCAGAGTGCTTGACAAGGCCAGAGCTGCAGAGGAAAGCATGTGAGGGGGTTATGGCTGGATTCTGAACTGCCACATGAGTGGCACAGGGTTACCAAGCAACAGGGGCAACTAGAGAGGAAGGTTCTGTGCTGCCAGATGAGGCTACAGTTCCCATGGGACCTTGGTATGCTTCTTTCCTTCTCAGCCCAAGTTAGCTGTGCCCAAGTTCAATTCATGCACAGTGGGGCTCCAGGGTGCCCAGGCATCAGGTGGTTCTTCTCTCCTGGCATTTATGCACAGCTGGCACTTCAGCAAGAACCTAAAGTCCCTCACGTCTATTCTTCCTTTTTCCTGGGGGCAAAATCACTTCCAGATTGCTTCCTTTAAATGGAGGCCAGTAAGGGGATAGTGACACAGTAGACGCTTCTGTGCTGTAGCCCAAACACATCTCTGCAGGATGCCAGGGGGCTAGGGCCTGGGCACACCAGCTCCAGAGGCTCCAGGTGCTTTGCTGCAACTTCCTACAGGTGACCTTGTGTGTGCACGGTAATAGGTGTTTGTTGGGAACAGCTAAGAGAAGTGTGTACGGGTCTGAAGAGTATTGTGAGCCATGTTGGGATTTGAACTTCGTCTCTGAGAGATGAGAATGGGGAAGGATTTCTAGAATCGGCGGTGAGGGGGGCCATGATCAATTGTGTGTGTCTAAAGCATTTTCCTATTGTCATATAAAGAGAACAGACTGTGGGGGAACACTGAACTTTATAGAGATGTTGGCTCCAAAGGGAGACATGGGAGGGTTGTCTCTTATGTCGCCTTTGTCATCCTCAGATTCTGTAACATGGCCGATATTAAACAGACACTTGATAAACAGATGTGAGGAGGCTGCTGGGGCATGATGTTTAAACTTGGCTGGGGTTCTGGGAAGGGAGAACACTTGGAGATACTAAAGCAGTCTAGCACCAAGGACACAAATTTCAGATTTTCATTTACTGAAAATAATAGTGGGGTGACAGTCTCTGGTTTCTATCTTAGACCTATGAGCTGTCGGCTCTATTCTATTCTCCTGACCATGTAATCATTTTTCTCTTGGCGCACTCAGGGACACTGTAGCTTCTTGGTGTGGCCAGTGGACGGATTTCTTACTGATTTGACTATCATCAGGCTGGAAAAGCTACAATCTGTTTATTTCTGACATTTTTGTTTTCTATTTAAAATGGAAAGGCAGGACAGGGGTGGAAAGCACTTGTGCTACAAGTGTAAGGAGTGGAGTTTTGATCTCAGAACCCACAGAACAAGCCAGGAGTCCCTGCCAAGACCTGTGACCCTGGCTCCAAGTGGATGGATGCATGAGGATTCCTGGGTCTTCCTGGTGTGTAGCTTAGCCAGCAGCAAGCCTTAGGTTTGTGGGGAGAGCCTGCCTTAAAGGGAAAGGCAGGTAATGATAGAGTGCAAATGTCTCTTCAAACCTCTGTGCACACACATGTGTGCACACATTCACACAAATAGAAAACCTAAATAATAACACAGAAGGGAAGGACTTTGACATAAACTTTTCTCTTGGATGCAGCTGGAATTCAACCTCTTACTGTATGGCTGCCCTTTGAGGATCTGTGCTAGAGAGTCTGAAAATGAGTTCTCTACCTAGGTGAGCCACTGGCTTCAGCTCCTACCTTTTGTATTTTCAGGATAGTTAGGACAGTCATGACCCTGAAGCCTTGAGCACAGTTTCTACAGTGAATCAGTCGGGTTCTTAGTTCTAAGCCTCAGAAATAAAGTGTGGCAGATCCAGGCGGAAAATAGATCTGAATATCTTATTATGGCAAACACACCCACAGCCTGAAACAGCTGGGATTTCAGCCCATTTTAAAGGCACAGTTCAGTGGCATCAACAAGGGTCACAGGGCAGTGGGGACATCACCACTGTTAATTTCCAAACCTTTCTTAATTCTCCAATAGAAGTCACTGCACAAGGTAGCAATCCCACCCTCCCCTTACCACCACCCCTGGGAACCCATATTCCACTCTGAACATGAATCTGGGTATTCCATTAAGTGGGATTTTACAATTTTAGAATTCTAAACCTAAATTTAGAAATTTAGAATCTAGGGCATGATTCAGAACTCTTCCTGCCTTCCTTTTGTACATGATACACACACACACACACACACACACACACACACACACACACAGACACACACACACGCACAAAGCAGGGTGGGAGGATGGTGCATAAATGTGTGTGTGTGTGTGTGTGTGTGTGTGCATGTGTGTGTGTGTGTGTGTGTGTGTGCTCGCGCGCGCGCGCGCACGAGTACATGTATCCAGAGGCCCACATTGGCCGTCTTCCTTGATTGTTGTCCATATTACTTTCATGACAGGGTCTCTCACTGAAGCAGAGCTTGTGGCCTGGCTGCCTCCATAGTGCTTAGTGCTGGGTTTACAGATAGGTGCCACTGTGCCTGGTGTTTTTATTGGTAATGTTTTATTTTAGCACTTTTATTTTATTTTATTTTATGCATATGGATGTTTTGCCTGTATGTAGTGTGTCTTTACAGCACATGCATGCAGTGACCACAGAAGCCAGAAAAGGATGATGGGTTCCTCTATGACATTTGGAAGCTGGCATGTGCTGGGAATTGAACGTGGGTCCTCTGGGAGAGCAGTCGATGCTCTTAACCACTGAGCCGTCTCTCCAGCCCTGAACTTATGTTCTTACGCTTGGGCGATAGGCACTTAACTAATTGAGCCAAATCCCAGGCCCTAGAACTTGATTCCTTTTCAGGGTTGAATAACACTTCATGTATATGTATACTTGAAGTTTTTTTTTTTTTCAATCCAAGGGAAGGAATTTGTGAAAGCTGTTGCATAGATTCTACAAACATGGCCTGGAGCCCACATAGCCAGTGCGGAGCCCTGGCTGGTGATCATAGGGGAAGTAACCGAGTCTCAGCCTCTTGCTTATAAAACAGAAATAAAGAATCCCGTGCTGTGCACATTTCAGATAATGCACACAAATCACTTAGCACAGACCAAATCACCTCCATGAAAACAGTGCTTATGAATACTATTTTATTATTATGGCCTGTGAAAACATGGCTTTTGCTTCCTCCTTGTACAGAATCAAGTGAACGGACCCCTTTCTAAAACATCTCCTAAAAAAAAATGAACCCAGGTTGCTGTTTTGAATGTATTCCCAATCCCTGCTTGTAAAGGTCTTCTGAGGGAAAGTGATGACTCCCCTCCTCCTGGAGACGGAAACTTCCTGGGTCCCTTTGGCCTAACATCCTGTTGACAGAGGCTGGCTTTAAGGTTTCCTTTCCAAGTATAAGCTTGAGTCATGGAAACGCAGTGGTGCCAGGTGGCTGAAGGCTATACTGATTAGAAGGAATAAGATGGCATTCCTTTTGCACCTGTGGCCATTGATGCTAACTAGATCCCCAAGGAGCTGAGCCCTTGCCATGGGAACCAATTACAGAAAGGGAGGGTGTTATGGTGCTGTTGAAGTAGACCCACCTGGTTTCTAGTCTGGCTTCTGCCATTTACAGGGCAAGCACCTTGTTTGATGGGACAGGGAGGGGATGCCCACAAAGGAGAAGAGAGGAGGACAGCGTCCAGCAGAGCCACTGTGGGAGAGGCAATGTGGGACAGCACTGTAGGGCTGGCACCTCTAACTCAGATGTCTGTGGTGCACTAGCCTGTCCTTCCCATAACTGTGCCTCTCTTACTTAGGACATCCTGCAGTGGGAGACTTTGGTGTGTCTTAAATTATATCCTGGGCAACATAAGCCATTTTCATGAAGGGTATAATGTACGTTGAACATATCCCAGTTCCCCCTTCCCTCCTTCCCTCCTCTTTCACCCACTTTCTTCTTTTCTGTTTCTTCTCTTTTCCCTCTCCTTTCGTATCATAAATACCTGTGTGAGTCTTTGTGTCTGTTAAACCTAGGAGTCATAAATGAGAGAAAGCAAGCATCATTTGTCTTTCTGAGACTGGTTTAATCACTTAATCCAATCTTTTCTAGCTGTGCTGTTTTCCTGCAAATGACTTAGTGTCATTCCATCCCATATGCAGGACCCGTTGTCTCCATTCGGCCTCTGCTGTTGGTTGCTTCTCTACTTGCCTGCCATGAATAGCACTTTGGTGACACGCAGTGTGCTGGTATCCCCGAGATATGTTGACCTGGAGTCTTTTGGGGGTAGAATAGATGGGTTGTGTGGAATATCTAATTTTAGTTTTTGGTGTGTCTTTTAAAGTCACCCTTAGCAACTGAGGAGCTGGGCGATTTTCCCTTCAGTATAGTTAAGGTTTGATAACTCTGGGCAGAGGCTCCCAATTGGCAGGCGTAACCTTGAGAGGTGGTTCTATCCCTGTTCCTAAAATGTTTTATTCTCTCCTGAGACATTTTTTGGTTATTGTTGTTTTGTGCAGAAACAACCTTGTTCTATCAGAATGACCTTCACTCATAGTTGAGGTACCCTGAGAATTCAGACGTGCACATTGCATTTGGACTTGGCTCTTGCCTTGGGGTGCAGCAGAGAACTAGCAAGCTGTTGTCATGGGCATCCCGGGACCACTCTATAGTGATTCTCTCAGGGGAGTGGTTACATCTGCTCTGGGGGCTGCACTGATGTGATAATGATTGTATTAATGATGGCCTCTCACACCCCAGCCCTCAGTTACTCTTTTAAAATCCCTTGTGTGTCTGCCAAATGATGTACCCCAGCTCCAGATGTGGACACATTTGGACTCCGAGAGTCACTGGCTACCAGACCGCCTATTGTGAACACAGACTTAGACATTGCTTGACTAAGAGGCAGCCCCTTTTGGTCAGAATCTATGTTTTCTGAGCTGGTCCAGGGGTCCATTTACTTCCTGACTGTGTACTTACAAAGGAGGGAGCTCGCAGTAGCTCCTACTGACTTAGTGTTGTTGTTTTTGATGTGGTTGCATGAAGGCTACTTGATGGATTCTCTGCTTCCACCCCTCTCTTCCTCTGCAACTCCAAGCAGGAGCAGGGCACTGCGCATGCCTGGTAGGCAATGGGGCACACAGGTGGCTCATTGCCTTATGCCCTAGGGCTGCAGTAAATTGCTATTATCTGGTTTCCAGCCTCTGGCAGAGATGGGGAGGGGAGGCCGAGAAAGTGACATTTCTGTAAATAACCACACCTGGTTCTGAGAGCGGTTGGATTGGCATGTCCCTGTAGCCTCATCAGTTTCCATCAACCTTTTGCAGGGAGAGCCCCAGGGGAGAGACTGTCTTCACACCCTTATGATTATTTATAGCCACCTTATCTTGTCCACACTCAGGGGGTTCTGGTTCAATTGGCAGCAGCCTCCTTCCATGTGGGCTTAGAGTCTTCCAGGCCCAGTGGAATATATTACTTAGCCCTGCACTAGACAGACTAGAGGGCGTAACAGCCATTGAGTCACAGTGAGGAAAGGAGGAAGTGGACGAGGAGACTTGGGTATGAGGCCTGAACTCTCAGCTTTGTGTATCTGTCTCTCAGGGCCAATTAGCTGTCCAGTGTCCGGGTTCAATGACCGTGCTTTACAAGCAAATGGCCTGGACTCATTACACTCTGACGACTGTTTACTTGAAGCTTCTATCTCAGTTTTTCATCTGTAAAATGGGATAATGCTCCCTCTTGGGGTTATTGTGAAGTTGGAATGCAAGAGATCTAGAAGTCCTATGTCCAAAGAGGGTTTGACAGTTAAAGTTTATTATTAACTTGGCCGTATTTAGAATCAACACAGAAGCATACCTTTGGGCAGTTCATGAGCATGTCTCCAGAAATATTTAACTGAGGTGGGGTGGGAGAGCCCATCCTTAATTTAGGTGGCATTGACCTGTTGTGGGATTTTCATCAGAGAAGACTGCTCAGACATTGGTTTAAGCCAATGAAAGTCTTTATTAGCCTGCCTGTGACTACGCTGGATGTTCAGGATCCACGTGTACAACTGAGCCCTTCTCAGGGTGAGCTTTTAAGCACAAAAACCATGTCCTGGGTTGACATTCTTCAGTTAACAAGAGCAGTCAGCCAGAAGCGGAACTACAGAAGCCAAAAAGAAAGGTTAGTGCACTGAGAGACTTTCCCATAACTTTCTACATTGATCAATTAGGCCTTTATTGTAGTTGTGGCAGGTGGTGCTGTGTGCTGAGTTCTACAGTGTGAATGGCACTTTCACCATGGTAGTGTGCTACTTGATTTTGCTAAGGTCTGGGGGCCTACTAAGGTCTGGGGCTGTTCCAAACCCATGGCTTCAAATCCAAGACTGAATAAAAAGGGGAAAGTGAGCAGAGTACGCGAGCGATCGTCTCTCTGCTGGCAATGGATGCAGAATGAGCGGCATGCGGCAGTCTTGACACCGTGTCTTCCCACCGGGCAGGATGCATCCCTACTCAGATCACAAGCAAAATAAACTCTTTCTTTCACAAATCGCTTTGCATTGGGTATTTAGTTACAGCAATAAGGAAAGTAGCCAGTGTAGAGGGCTGGCTCATAGGACGGTTTTTCTTGTAAGACGGCCCACCGAAGGGAGGGGCCTGCCCTGAGTGGCAGAAAGCAAAGGCCACATTAGGCTAAGTTGCCTGCACTAGGTGTGTTTTCCTGCTCAGCTGCCTCCTTCCAGGTTCTTCTATTTTGCTGAAAGTGTATCATCACTCAAAACTTTATTATTCAAAAGTACACAAACATGCGGAACGAGCACATTAAACTCTCAGATACTTACCGCTCAGCCCAAGTGATAAACTTGAGCCTGTGTGTGTGTAGGGGGTGGGGGTGGGGTCATGGCTCAGTGGATAAAGTGGGTTCCTGTCTGTCAAACATGAGGACTAGAGTTTGGATCCTCAGACCACACATGAAAGGGGGTGGGGTGGGTGTGGAAGTGGCATCTGCCTCTAATCCCAGCAGTCAGGAGAGCTGGGTTCAGCAGGAGGCCCTGCCCCAGGAAAGGGAGTGGAGAGCAGTCAAGGAGGACACCCTGCATCAACTTCCAGCCTTCACACATGTATTTATGCCTGGATGTATTTATGTCTAAGAGACAAAAACATCTTAACAAGATCATGCCACTTTCACAACGAAAAACACTTGACATTTACATTATTAAATAGGATTCAATAATTAAATATTTAGAGAGTGTCAAGTTTCCCCAGATTCATTTTTCCCCCAGTTGGTTCATTCGACTCTAGGTTTACACAAGATGTACACATTGCGACTGACTGTTTTCCCTCCTTGTCTCTTCTGTGTACAGGTTGTGCAGTCTCTTTTTATACTCGTGGAACTATTCTGAAGAGGATAGATCTTGTCTCATTCTCAACATAAGTATATTAGTTACTGTTTTCAAGTTGTTGAGACAAAAATACCGGACAAAGAGACTTAACCGAAAGGCTTATTTTGGCTTACAGTTGGAGGGTCCAGTGCAGCAGGTGGAGAGGTTTTGGCCACTGGGGTATGAAGCAGCCGCTCGTACAACTCCTGCAGTCAGGAAGCAGAGGTGGATGGAGCCTGGTCTTCAGGTTGATATCTCTCTTTTAGTCATGCTGGGATTGCAGCCCATGGAATGATGCCAGCCACATTTAGGGTGGATCTTCCCACTTAATTAACTTAATTTATCTAATATATAGTAACACAATTTATAGAATATCTTATGGGCATACCCAGAGGCTTGGTTAGGTGGCTCTAGGTTCTGTCAAGCTGACTGACAATCGGTGTTAACCCCCACAATAGGACTGTGTCCTTATGGTGTCAGGGAGCCATCTTTTCATAAAGTGGGACTTCCTGTAGTGCGTTGGTCTGATTCCAATGCAGTTATTTTTGTACGCGTGCACTGCAGGCACTGTCACAAGCTTCCACCAGCCGGAATGTAATGTTTGGTTGTCTCTGTCACTGATGTTGAAGCCAGTGATCATCTTCACCCAGATTCATTATTTCCTTCGGGGTTTTCAGAAGCAGTTTTCCAATGCTCCCACCCTTACTTGCTCCGGGGTCTCTCTCAATGGGGAAATTATTTCACTATCAACCTTTTGGTTGCTTTATGATAAAGAAAAACAGGTCCAGTAGTGGTGGCACATGCCTTTAATCCCAGCACTCTGGACACAGAGTCAGGAGGATCTCGGAGTTTAAAGCCATCCTGGTCTGCAGAGAGAGTTTCTAGATAGCTAGGGCAACGTAAAGAACCCTGACAGGAAGACAAAAAACAGAAACAAACAACAAAAGAAATAAAAGAGAAACCAGTGGCATGCTTTTTTTGCATTTAACGAAGAGTGTTCTGGTTGTCTCATATATTCTGGAGGTGGCCAGCAGGTTGCCTTGTTTTATATTTTCATAAGGAACTCATGGATACAGACGTAGTCAAGTGTTTCAAATCTGTTCGCTCTTACTGTTGAAACTCAGATTTGACTTTCTCACGCCTGACATGAGGACAACTTTTCTCATCTGCTCCCTAAGTTCTGGCATGACCACAACCTCAATTGTCACAGATAAGTCCCTCGCTTTCTGGAAAGAAAACCTGTCCACGTTTGGAATGGACCACTTAAGAGACAATATGTTTATACTGGTATTTTCAGTTCAAATTACAATTATAGGACTTAAAAAACTTTAATTTGATTTTGAATCTTTTGCTTTTATGCCAAAGATTTTGATGTTTGTTTTGAGACATGGTTCCACTTTGGAGCTGTGGCTGGCTGGAAAGCACTATGTTGATCCAACTGGCCTCAAACTCACAGAGATTCACCTGCCTCTGCCTCCTGAGTGCTGGATTAAAGGTGGGTGTCATCTCTCTAGGGAAAATCTTATTTTTTTTTCTTTTTTCTTTTCGGGGTTGGGGACCGAACCCAGGGCCTTGCGCTTGCTAGGCAAGCGCTCTACCACTGAGCTAAATCCCCAACCCAAAAATCTTATTTTTAAACAATACTGTAATTGCTTCTATGCTTTATTATCTTCTTGGAACACGCAAACACACACATGTACTTATATACTTACACACACATACACATACACACATGGATACGTACACACATGTGCTCCTTTGCATATGGTATGCCTGTGTGTTTGCGCATCGACAGTAAAATTGGTTACCGGAAATAGCCACTTTTATTTTTCTTGGCAGGATTTTTCTCTGTATCTCTGACTGTCTGGAAATTCACTCTGCAGACCTGGCTAGCCTCAAACTCAACAATCCACCTGCCTCTGTCTCCTGAGTGCTGGGATTAAAGGCCTGTGCCACCATGCCTGACAAGACATAGCTTTCAGTGACTTCACACGCTTCTCACCAGAGCTACACAGCTGAGTTAGTGTGGCTCGAAGCAGTTACAGCAGCCTATCTCTGCATCGTTAAGCCATCATCTCGATGCAGTTAAACTTATTTTATTTTGCCCTTGATTTAAAGAATTGCCTTTTTCATCTGACTTAACATTATTTGTAATTGCCTCAAACATCCCTATGGTTCCCAAAACAAATCTAGAGAGCAAAGTATTAGCCAGAGAAATATAGATTCTATCCCAAATTCATCGTTTTAATCTTTACCTTTAGCTGACAATTATTTATTTTAGAGCTTGTCTTTCCATTGCAGAACCATACAGGTGCCCCCTCCCCCTCAGGTCAGTGAATACTTGCTGTATGTAATGGAGCCCATCTTGCTTATTCTCCTGATCCTGGATTCGTAGCCATGTGCAGACATGCTCTGCACTCTCTCCTGAAAGTGCATGCACAGTATTCTGTGAATTCTTATTTTCTGAGAAACTGGGTGTTAGGACTTAAATAGACAGATCTGGGAGTGGACACGGTCAGCTCAAAAATAGGGCTGCACTGATGTATGGATAGATTCTGAGAATATTGGCATTGGGACAATACTAAACCTCCAATACAGGAATGAGGATGTCCCCGCATCTGTGTAAGTCTCACTTAAGATCTGTGGAAAGAGGAACGCCAGTGTGTATCTGCTCTCTTTCTTCCCTCTTTTTCACTTAGGCTAAGACCCCAGGCATGGGGTGCTGCATCTTTCCTCTCAGTCAAGCCTCTCTGGAAACGCCCTCATGGACACACAAAGAAGTGTGTTTCCTAGGTAGCTCCAAACCTTGTCAAGGTGACCACGAAGACTAACAGTCTCAGCAGCTGAGACGCTGTACAGTTGCATTGTGGGTGTTCATGGATGGTTAAATCTGCCTCTCAATATTTTCTAGTTGGTGGTTGCTCTTATGAATGACGCTTTCCAGTGTACTTTATGGTTGCTTATGACAACTGTGGAAATGTGATGACTATTTGTACACTGACCTTGGTCCTGAATTTCCTCTTCTGTTTAGTGGATGTAGGTGTTCTATGTGCACTGCCATTTGCGTCTTGCTCTCTAACCTTTGTGCCTTTGTTTTCCTCACTGGACAGTCTACGACCTTCAGTTCAATGCAGAATAGAGGGATAAGTGCTGGTTTCCTTCACTGACTCCTCATCTTAGAGGAGCCTTCTACCGCATTTATCTCAAGTGTGACGTTTTTGTGGTTACTCTTTAGCAGACCGTGGTGGCTATACAAGGGCCCCTTACCAGTTTCCAGCTGTGGGGAAACATAGTGATGACAGCTCTGAAGTTGT
Source organism: Rattus norvegicus (assembly GCF_021556685.1). Lineage (NCBI taxonomy): Eukaryota > Metazoa > Chordata > Mammalia > Rodentia > Muridae > Rattus > Rattus norvegicus. Next base: position 178,907,578 of record NC_141534.1, on the reverse strand, counting down.
GTCTTCAAACCCACCACCATGTCTGCACTGAAGCCGCTCTTCCCACAGTGTCTTCCAGCACATGCTCACAGACACGGGAGTCATCTGTCCTGCCACATAGACTTGAGGATTCCCTCGTTACTACGGTTGGCCACTAAGACTGCATTGTGGTTTCAAACTGCTCCATACCAACCACTCTCTCTTCTTCCCTTTGCTGGGACACATTTGCTCTGTGTCCTGACAGCTCATTTGTCCTGAAGCTTTTTTGCTGTTTTTTTTTTTTTGAAGGAGCAATTCTCCTAATAATGCATGGTGGTTTGAATGAGAATGGCTCCCAACGGGCTCATATATGTGAATACGTGGCCCTCAATTGGTGGAACTGTTTGGGAAGGTCTAGGAGGTGTGGCCTTGTTGGAGGAGGTGTGTCACTGGGGGTGGGCTTTGAGGTTTTAAAAGCCCAAGCCATTCTGTTATTGTTTTCTGCCTCATTCCTGTGGATGAGGATGTGAGCTCTCAATGCTTGCTCTAGTGCCATGCCTACATGCCTGCTGCCATACTCCCTGAAATGATAATCATGGACTCTAGCCCTCTGAGCCCCAAATTAAATATACTTTTAAAGTAAGTTGCCTGTGTCTTACCATAGCAATAAAAGAGTAACTAAGACATAATGTTCTTGCAAGACTAGTTCTGTTCTGGAGTCCACTCTCCAGAAAGATTATTATTAACTAAGAGATCAAGAGATTCTTGAGTGTGTGTGTGTGTGTGTGTGTGTGTGTGTGTGTGTGTGTGTGTCTGTCTGTCTGTCTGTCTGCAATAAAAGAGAGAAGCCTGATAGAACATAACTAGGTGGCAAGGGTGCAGTTGGGATGACTCTTGTGTGTGGATTGAGGCTTGTGTGTAGGAGTTGTGGCTCTTACAGGACTGCAGTATTATGAGACCTGGTTGTTGGACAATGAGACTAATCCTGTTCCTTCTGTACTTCGTCAGGTATTTCTCCACACTGTTGTGGTGCAGCCAGTGGCCCTCACTGGGACTGCATTTCCAACACACACACACACACACACACACACACACACACACACACACACACACACACACAGAGAGAGAGAGAGAGAGAGAGAGAGAGAGAGAGAGAGAGAGTAAGTATCTGCATGCCCCTGCCCATGTGTCCTGGACAAGGGAGAGATGATAGTTGCTTTTCTTGTTGCTGCAACCTAACCAAAAGCAACTTGAAGAAGGAAGAATTTATTACGGCTTACAGTTAAAGAGGATGCACTCTATGGTGGCTGGAGAGGGAAGCCAGCTGATCACACAGTCAGAAGACAATGTGCAGGAAGTGAGGCAAGGCTACACAATTTCAAGGCCCACCCCAAATGACCCATCTTCTCCAGCAAGGCTCCGCCTTGTAAAGCTTCCCTAACTCTCAAACAACACCTCCAGCTGGGACCAACTACTCACACACTGGAGGTTAAGGGCTCTTTTACAGTTAGACCACAGCGGGAAGCTTTTGTGAGTGAGCAAAGGTCTTCATCGAGGCTCTATGGCAACATGGAGTCTTGAGAAACCTTCACCTTGTGAGTTGGCATCTCTCTGAAGATGGGGGAGGCCATAGGTCCCCAAGCAGAGGGGAAGACACTTGCCTGCTGACAGCCAAGTTGGACTCACCCACGACTGTTGATGCTACATCCTGTCATCCTGCAGGCTCTGAGCTCTGTCTTACCTCCTCCTGAATAGACGGACAGGTGGCAAGCCTCAAGAGGTACCTGGCAGACAATGGAGGCAGAGCTGAAATGATGGTGGTTAGGCCTCCCAGATAACAAAAGACTCCTGGCACTTGTGCGACTGGAGAAATCTGTGCAATGTATGAAGCTTTCTATGGATTCCAAGGGGAAAGGAATGAGAATAGGGTCAGATTGGAGCATGGAAGGTGGCCTCACCCACACGTTTCTGGTACATCATACTGGTCCTCATAGCCCTGAGATTCCCTAGCAATCCAGCACCACAACACAGCCAGACATCATATATATGGGTTTCCCATCCATAGAATCCACCAATTATGCAATGTATGAAAAATTTATATCACACACACACACACACACACACACACACACACACACACTTTTTATCATTATTCCTTAAGCAGCATAACGATATACATTTACATTGTACTAGATATTGTAAGTAATATAGAGATGAATGATGGAGATACACACAGGAAATCAGCAAATTTAATGCTATTTTGTTTTAATTAATATAGTATACTAGGTTACGTTAGGCTGTTTTCATACAAGCATTTAAATATGTGTTGACCCCATTTCCCCCTCTCCCACTGTTGCACTTTACATGAGGGACTTGAAGATCAGCAGATTTTGGTAACTGCAGTGGGGCATTCCTAAATCAGTCCTCCACAGACACTGAGGGATGATGAAACTGAGACACTGTGACAAGACCAAGACACCAAGGCTTTGCAGAACATGACACTGACGAGATGGGACTTGACAGTCTCCCAATTCTATACCCTGAGATCACAGCTTGGTCTTATTAAAATCAGTGCTGCACATCAGCACAGCACTGGAAGGGTGAGCTGGTCACATGACCCTGTGGCCTCTCTGCCTCACCTGGCCATCTCATCCTCTGTATGTCACAGTACCTCAATGCCCAGCTCACGCACCATCATGTGGATGCCGACCCTGGTTGGTTTAGATTCAGTTCCTTGCCTGAATCTCACCGGATGAGTCCAGATGTTTAGAAACACCACAGAGAGCAAATGTCTGAAGGAGTTCCTGTGGTGGCAGCCTTGTGCCATGGAGTGAGGGCAGAGGACTTCTTTCCTCACCTTTGTTCCTCTCAGCACCTAGTGGAACTTCACAGGGCGGGAGTGGGGCACAGATAATCAAATGACTGTTGGGGATGGGATGGAGTCAAAGGGATGAGATGACCTTGAGAAATTGCACATGGCAAGTGTGTGACACTGGTTTCTTTCTCTCTGTCTCTTGTATGATGTTTGAGAAGTAGAGCCGGGGTGCTTGGGTGTCCTGGACACTGTCATATGGCTAAGAAATGTTTCCACAGTCCGGATGTGTAGCCATCACAGTCAGTACTCACTCTGACCTGCTCTCCTTAGTTTGTACCTGTCTGGCCAGCATAGTGAGGAACACAGGTAGGAGTAGGACATGTCCCCCTGCCTGTCTTTTCTCATATGCATCCATTCTTTGAGTGCCTAGAGGAGCTAGTTGGTGGTGTCTAAAGTTCTTGGGAGCTAGTGGTCAGCTGACCTGAGTGACAGTCTGTCTGTGAAGATATCTGGGGTCCCAGCTAAAGAGACACAAATGGAACCTAGTCTGAAGCAAAAATAGGGAGTAGCATGAGATGGGAGGTGGTTAATTGTGTTGCTATCATTTTGCTTAATTAAATGAGACTCTCAGGGATGCGCAGAAGTAATTACTCTTTTGGCATGTGCCCCTTTCCTCCTGCTAATTTGCTCCTGGAATCCACCTCCTCTAGTCCTGGCTGGCTGTTTCTGTATCTGCATCTCTTCATCTTGCTGGCTTGCTCAGAAACTACCCTGGTTTGGAGCACAGAAAGTTGTCTCTTGGACATGTGTGGCCTTGAACAGATGGGACCCATTAGAGAGTAAACCCAGAGCCTTAGCCTGAAGCCCCAGGTTATTTACATCACCTAAGAATGAATCCACCAACATAGAGGTTTAGATCTGTAATTCACAAAACCGAAAGGTAGAAACTATGCCTATCCACCAATAGATAAGCAGCTGGATAACACGTGGTATGCATATGCAATGGAGTATTACAGTAGCTGAAAATGGAGTCCTGATATGTTCTGCAATGTGTATGAATGCTGAGTGAAAGAGGCCATAGTAAAAGCTCAAAGAGTGGATGATTTCATTTCTGTAAAATATTCACAATAGGTAAATTCATAGAGGTCGGAAACACACTGGTGATTACTATAAGATTTGGGGTAGAAAGGAGCAATTGCTCTAAAGATGTATGATACCTTAGTCCACTTGGTGAGGCTGGGTACTGTATAAACAATAAAGTATCATCTGGTTCCTGGTTCTGGTAACTGCAAAGTCCCAACAATAAGGTTGTTGGTAGAGAAGGGAACAAGGAGCAGGGAGGGTCCTTGTGTGCAATCTGATCATGTGATTAAGTGGCCTGTACCACCTGTTCTTGTGCAAACTAACCCCATCTGTGGAAGCTGCATTAATCTACTCGAAGCGCAGTGCCTCTGTGGCATAATTCTCTTTTTTAAAGACCCCAGATCTTAGTATCATTACATTGAGAAATGAAGCATGAACATGAATTTTGGTAATGATAAGCTACATTCAAACCATAGCCAGGCATTTCCTTATAGGGTAATGAATACATGGAACTAGGTAAGACTGTAATATATAACGGATGCTATTGAACTCTCCTTTTCTGTCCACCATGATATGCAGTGCCTACAGAGGTCAGAAGAGAGTGTCAGACCCCCTTGGAACTGGAATTATAGACCCATGTGGATTCTGGGAATTGAACCTGGGTCCTGTGAAAGAACAGTCAGTGCTCTTAATCACTGAACCATCTCTCCAATCTTTCTTTTTCCCTTCCTCCCTTCCTCTCTTCCTCTGTTCTTCCCTCCCTCTTTTCCTATCTTTCTCCCTTCCTCCTTCCATCAGTTCCTCCCTCCCTCCCTTCCTATCTTCTTTTCTTTTTTGAGACAGGGCCTTCATATGCATTTCTTTCTTTTTTCTTTTTTTCTTTTTTCCTTTTTTTTTAACTTGAGTATTTCTTATTTACATTTTGAATGTTATTCCCTTTCCTGGTTTCCGGGCAAACATCCCCCTAATCCCTCCCCCTCCCCTTCTTTATGGGTGTTCCCCTCCCCATCCTCCCCCCATTGCCGCCCTCCCCCCAACAATCTAGTTCACTGGGAGTTCAGTCTTAGCAGGACCAAGGGCTTCCCCTTCCACTGGTGATCTTACTAGGATATTCATTGCTACCTATGAGGTCAGAGTCCAGGGTCAGTCCATGTATAGTCTTTAGGTAGTGGCTTAGTCCCTGGAAGCTCTGGTTGCTTGGCATTGTTGTTCATAAGGGGTTTCGAGCCCCTTCAAGCTCTTCCAGTTCTTTCTCTGATTCCTTCAACGGGGGTCCTATCCTCAGTTCAGTGGTTTGCTGCTGGCATTTGCCTCTGTATTTGCTGTATTCTGGCTGTGTCTCTCAGGAGAGATCTACATCCGGCTCCTGTCGACCTGCACTTCTTTGCTTCATCCATCTTGTCTAATTGGGTGGCTGTATATGTATGGGCCACATGTGGGGCAGGCTCTGAATGGGCGTTCCTTCTGTCTCTGTTTTAATCTTTGCCTCTCTATTCCCTGCCAAGGGTATTCTTGTTCCCCCTTTTAAAGAAGGAGGGAAGAATTCACATTTTGATCATCTGTTTTGAGTTTCATGTGTTCTGTGCATCTAGGGTAATTCAAGCATTTGGGCTAATAGCCACTTATTAATGAGTGCATACCATGTGTGTTTTTCTGTGATTGGGTTACCTCACTCAGGATGATATTTTCCAGTTCCAACCATTTGTCTATGAATTTCATAAAGCCGTTGTTTTTGATAGCTGAGTAATATTCCATTGTGTAGATGTACCACATTTTCTGTATCCATTCCTCTGTTGAAGGGCATCTGGGTTCTTTCCAGCTTCTGGCTATTATAAATAAGGCTGCTGGTTGGGGATTTAGCTCAGTGGTAGAGCGCTTGCCTAACAAGCACAAGGCCCTGGGTTCGGTCCCCAGCTCTGAAAAGAAAAAAGAAAAACAAAAAACAAAAAAAAGTAAGGCTGCTATGAACATAGTGGAGCACGTGTCTTTTTTATATGTTGGGGCATCTTTTGGGTATATGCCCAAGAGAGGTATAGCTGGATCCTCAGGTAGTTCAATGTCCAATTTTCTGAGGAACCTCCAGACTGATGTCCAGAATGGTTTTACCAGTCTGCAATCCCACCAACAATGGAGGAGTGTTCCTCTTTCTCCACATCCTCGCCAGCATTTGTTGTCACCTGAGTTTTTGATCTTAGCCATTCTCACTGGTGTGAGGTGAAATCTCAGGGTTGTTTTGATTTGCATTTCCCTTATGACTAAAGATGTTGAACATTTCTTTAGGTGTTTCTCAGCCATTTGGCATTCCTCAGCTGTGAATTCTTTGTTTAGTTCTGAACCCCATTTTTAATAGGGTTATTTGTCTCCCTGCGGTCTAACTTCTTGAGTTCTTTGTATATTTTGGATATAAGGCCTCTATCTGTTGTAGGATTGGTAAAGATCTTTCCCCAATCTGTTGGATGCCATTTTGTCCTAACCACAGTGTCCTTTGCCTTATAGAAGCTTTGCAGTTTTATGAGATCCCATTTGTTGATTCTTGATCTTAGAGCATAAGCCAATGGTGTTTTGTTCAGGAAATTTTTTCCAGTGCCCATGTGTTCGAGATGCTTCCCTAGTTTTTCTTCTATTAGTTTGAGTGTATCTGGTTTGATGTGGAGGTCCTCGATCCACTTGGACTTAAGCTTTGTACAGGGTGATAAGCATGGATCGATCTGCATTCTTCTACATGTTGACCTCCAGTTGAACCAGCACCATTTGCTGAAAATGCTGTCTTTTTTCCATTGGATGGTTTTGGCTCCTTTGTCAAAAATCAAGTGCCCATAAGTGTGTGGGTTCATTTCTGGGTCTTCAATTCTGTTCCATTGGTCTATCTGTCTGCCTCTGTACCAATACCATGCAGTTTTTATCACTATTGCTCTGTAATACTGCTTGAGTTCAGGGATAGTGATTTCCCCTGAAGTCCTTTTATTGTTGAGGATAGTTTTAGCTATCCTGGGTTTTTTGTTATTCCAGATGAATTTGCAAATTGTTCTGTCTAACTCTTTGAAGAATTGGATTGGTATTTTGATGGGGATTGCATTGAATCTGTAGATTGCTTTTGGTAAAATGGCCATTTTTACTATATTATTCCTGCCAATCCATGAGCATGGGAGATCTTTCCATCTTCTGAGGTCTTGATATGCATTTCAAATTGTCTCAAAACACAGCAATCCTCTGGCTTGAGGCTCTAAAATGTTGAGATTACAGTTGTACACTACCACAGTCAGCTGAAATTTCCATTAAAATTTTAAACTTTGTTTTATTTTGGGGTGTGTGTGTGTGTGTGTGTGTGTGTGTGTTTTGCCTGTATGTATATATGTGTACCACGTGCATGCCTGGTGACTGTAGAGACTAGAAAAGGAAGTCAGATTTTCTGGAACTGGAGTTATGGACAGTTGTGAGCCATGAGTGGGTGCTGGGAATCACACCTGGGTCCTAGGGAAGAGCAGCCAGTGCTCTTAATCACTGAGCAATCCCCCCTTCTCAAGCCCCAAATTGTTTTATTGTGTTCTATGGTCTCATCTCAGTAAACTGAGACCAAATAAACCATCTAGCATACAGCAAGGCATTGCATAGAGACCCATCTAGGTGGCAAAGGGTTCAAAATCATGCTGGTAGTCACCTCTTTCTTCAACTTGAGTGGCTTTCCATCTTCAGACATCCCAAATGAGACAGAAGGAAGCCTCTACGAAGCCATGGCAAAAGTCTGGTGATAACCAGACATGGTTCTAGCACCATCTGGATGAACAGAGTGTGAAGAGGCTCTGGGGCAGCCCAGAAGAGAGACACTCAAGACCTTTGTTTGCTATGGAGGAGGGACCTGATTTTTAATCCATTTTTTTCCCTCTGACCTACAAAACAAAATCAATCCTAGGATGCATAATTAAATAGCAGTGTATTTTTAGAGAAATGGCAACATTCTACTCATGCACTTTTAAAAAAAGTTTATCCTTTTTTTCTGCTTAATTATAAAAGCAGCATAATACTCATTATAGATTGGGACGTGTAGAACTGATAAACGGGAGAAATCACTTATCCTCCCATGTAGAAGCAGCCCCATAACCATTTCGTGTAATTATTCCTTAATGCTTAATCTGTGCCCGTTATTCAAATAGCTAAACCCATGTATTACCCATAAATTTTCATCAATGTTTTCTTCTGCTTTCATAGCATAAGTTCTCTTCTAACGTTTTAAAAAGATTTTGTGTGTGTCATGCTATTGGATGCACCGGTATTCCAGGGCAGGGGGGTACAGCCTGCTGAAACACTCAATCTTTAGATGCCTTGGTTGCTTGCCCCTCTGAGTGAATAAATACGGAGATAGATACTGAACTGCAGGCCATGGGTTTGGGGAAGGGCAGAGATCTTATGGGACTGCATGAGTGGGGTTTCAGACACTTTTAACCTTCATTGTTAACTTGATCAGACTTACAGTCGCATAGGAGACACATCATTAGGTGTGCCTGTCAGGACATTTTCTGAGAGGCTCAACAAAGAAGGGAAGGCCCACCTCGAATGTGGGTGCCATCATTCTGTGGGCCAGGGATTCCAACTGAAGAAAACCAAAACAAGCAAACAAGTCAGAAAAGGCACGCTGAGCGCCAGCATCTATCTCTCTCTGCTTCTTGATTACAGATTCAAGGAGACCTTGTGCTCCTGTTGCTCTGAAGCCCACCATGATGGGCTGTGTCCCCAAAACTGTATGTTAAAACAAGCCCTCACGTTGATTTTGGTGGGCAGTTTGTTGTAGCAACAGTACAAGTAGCTAATACTGACCAAGTATGATGTTGGGAAGGTAACACTGCTGTGTGGTCATAATTTTGTGAAAATATGAACTCCAAGATGTATGCACCCTGTGTGGTTAACGGAAGGTAATATGTTCTCATCTGGAGTTTTTCAAACCTGCAATGGTTCCCATGGCATGGTTGGGAGCAAAATATCAATGGTCCTCTAATCAAATCCCACACAATAAATCACATGTTACTGAAAATGGCAGAGCCTTTGCTCCAAGCAAGGTGAGAATGGCTATGAGACTCCCCTGTGGAGAAATGGGCCACTTTTTGTTGATGGGGGAGATAAAGAGTCACCACCACCTGCACCAATGGTTCACTCCAGGCATGGTGACTTTGCCTTAGGAAGGACTCTACAGGGATAACTCTGGCCATGGTGGCTCCTCTCTAAAACAACAGCTCTCGTGGGTACTGTAAAAAGATTTAATGAGATAAGAGGCATTGGGCCTGGCTTGATTCGGGGACATCTGTCCTCCTTCTCTGAGATGACGGGTGAGGGTAAGGAGCAGCTTGTTTTTGTCCTTGCTAAAGAGAATGTGAGCTCTGGTCAGAAACAGCCAGTACGGTGTGCCTGAGCATACTGGCCCAGCCCACAACCCAGGCCTCCAGCTCACACGGTCTCCAGCAATTCCAGTATGATTCTCTGATCTCTCTACAGGTGCATATCCTGTTCCCTGACAGCCTAACGGACCCTTGAACTTTTAAAGTGCCTGTGGTAGGATGTGATATTTCAAACATTTATCTAGAAAAGTAGCTATTAGTCACACTGATGAGTGGCTTGTTAATGGATCAGGAGCATTAGCTGCAGGTGGTGGTGACTCATTATCTCCCCACATCAACGAAAAGTGGCCCATTTCTCCACAGGAGAGTCGTATGGCTTCTCATCTCGCTTTGAGCAAAAGGCTCTGCCATTTTCAGTAACATGTGATTTATTGTGTGGGATTTGATTAGAGGGCCATTGATATTTACTCCCAACCAATGCTAAGAACTGAATAAAGGGTGACATTGACTCAGGGAAAGGGGCTAATAGAGCAAGTCAGCCGAAAGACACAGGACTGGTTTGTCTCTCAGTTGCAGGCTGCCCAGGACCTGTTCTTACCCAGCCTTTTGCATTACTGTGACATTAAGGCAGGAAGGGTTATTACAGCTCATAATTTTAGACATATTTGAGTTCATCACAGTGGGGAAGGTCTACCAGATGTTTCCATCTGTGGTACCATAAGGCCAGGCCAAGAGGCTGTTCACACTGGCCGACCAGGAAGCCAAGAGAGCTAGACCAGGACCAGACCAGCGTTGGATATAACCTTCAAAGCTTATCTCGGTTGCCTTATCCTTCATGCTGCTTAAAGGACTCTACAGCTTTAAAAATAGAGTCATAAATTGAGAGCAGGGTACTCAAAATATAAGTCCATGAGAGATATTCTAGAGTCAACCTATAAGGACTCCAGTCTCATGCCTTCCGTCCCCTAGTTTCTAGTCTGTAGGCCAGCATTGAGTGTGTGTGCCTGGTGATACCTTCTACTCTTTTTGTGCAGGATGCAAAAGAACAGCTCACTTCTGTCCTTTCAAACCTACAAATGCTACACTATAGGTCATCCATGGCCCTCGTATTAGTTGCTTTTCTATTGTGGCAAAACACTGTGGCCAAGCAGCTTATAATAGAAAGTGTTTAGTTGGGCTTATGTTTCAGAGGGTTGGAGTCCATGATGGTAGAGCAAAGTCATGGCATCAGGATCAGTGGAGAGTGCATGTTCAGATCCATAACCTTGAAGCAGAGAGAGAGAGAGAGAGAGAGAGAGAGAGAGAGAGAGAGAGAGAGAGAGAAAGAGAGAGAGAAAGAGAGAATCTTGAAGTCTCAAGGCTCACATCCAGTGACATACATCCTCCAATGAAGCCATGCCTCCTAATCCTTCCTGAACAGTTCTACCAACTGGGGACCAATTATTCAAATACATGAGCCCATGCGGGCATTCTCATCCAAACCACCCAGTCCCTCTGTCATCTTTGATACTAAAGCCCCAGAAATTGTTCATGGAGTCCTTAGAGTAGGAGGATGCTTGGTGACTTTTAGTTGGCCTTTGGGGATTTAAGCAGAGAGAAACACACACACACACACACACACACACACACACACACTGGTTTTATAAAAAAGGGTCCACTAGCAAGAGGCTGTCCCTCCTGTCCCTCCAAGGTATATTGAGAGTGTTAGGAGAAGATCTCTAGGTGACTTAAACCCACCTCAGCCTTCTTCCCTCCTCCCTGTGTAGAGTTCATGTTTTTTTCAATTATGTCCCCGTTTGCTCTTTTAATGGCGGATGTTACTATTAGGTGCTTACTGAGCATCTTCATATCTTATTTCATTTAATCCCAAGATCTACCCAACGGAATACATAACATTATTATTCTCTTTGTCCAGATTTGTGAACTGAAGTCCAGAGTGGCAAAGTGATCTGCTGAAGTCACAAAACTAACGGGTAGCAAGCCCTAGCTGCCTGACTTCCTCACCCCCGGCCTACCATTTTGCCTACTATAAGTAGTATGTAGACAGAAGTCAAGGACTTCAGTGTCAGATTAGTTATGGCCCAGTGCCCAGCTCTGCTTTGCAGGCTATATAATTTGGGTGGGTCATTTTGTGTCCTCCTGATGGTAACGGCAGCTGCAGTAGCAGCTCAAGACTGGGACTTGCTGGAGCCAGAAATGCTCCACTCTCCTTGCTTGTTTAGCTGCAACATCGGGGGCTCTGTGTGAGCCGAGAAGATGCCAGGAGACACTGTACCTGCACATCACCCTTCACATAGAATAGGAATGAAATATTAGCTAACAGGGGCCTCTGGTGCCCTACTTGCGAGAACTGATGAACTGAGATAGCTTAGACTCTCCAGTGTCTTTGATTTTCACCACAGCCATACACGGTCTGATCTACAAGGTTGCATGTCCTGTTATGCAGCACAGAGCCTGACACATACAAGGTAGCCCGCAAATATCCTCGGTATGAGCAAGCCAAGGGCCAGCTCCAGCCTGTGGGACTCACTTTGTCTTTAATGCTCAACCAGGACAGGAAGAGTGTTTTCTCCTGTTAGTAGTCTGGAATTCCAGCCCACGTTTATGGTGGGTCTTCCCATTTCACTTAACCCAACCTAGAAACTCCCTCCTTCCATGTACCCAGAACTCTGTTTCCTAGATTCTACCCAGTTGACAATCCTGACTGTGCAGAGCTCGGCAAGCAACCTGAACACTTAAGAGTTTTCTTAAGTACAGAGTGAAGCTGCCTGTCTACCATCTCATGAATGCTTTCAGCTCTCAGAGGCTTCCTTGGACTCTGGTTTAACAGTGCTATCTCCTCCCACTACACTGATAAAGAAAGTAAGTCACAGAGAAGTTAATTAAGTTGAGTAATTTGCTACTAACTAGAAACAGGGTAAAAACCTAGTTTGAGATGACTCTAGAATTTGGCCTCTGAGTCTCCATGACAGGCTCTTGAGTGAGTGGTGGCCTCGTCTACATTTCAACATGGTGTTGGAACTGAGTACACAGTGGACATCACAGAGCTGAGAGCACAGTGTTGCAAACTTTAATTGTGTTTTGCAGAGCACAGGTCACCTAAAAACATGTGGTGAGAAAGTGCTAATTTATCCTGGAATGGATCCACTAAGCCTATGGCTTTGATTTCTAATTGTCTGAAGCGCCTTTCTAATCTAATGTGATCCAGAATGTTAATGATCCAGAAACTGCAGGCTGGTGCTGCGGGGTGGTGAGGAGTGAGTGTTCCTCTCCATCTTCTTTTCTGTAGGTACTGCGAAGTCACTGCTGCCACTCACACTTTGAAGTCACTGCTGCCACTCACACTGCGAAGTCACCGCCTGCCACTCACACTGGTCAGCAGCAGTTACTGGCATTAGTAACTGTTTCCTCAAAACAGTAGAATTGTAAGGCAAGAAATCAAGCTAGGAAGATGGAGATGGAGCCAGGGTGAGGAAGTCTGACCCTACAAAATGGGTGGGGGTCCCTGCTGGGTCTTACAGGGGAGGGGGGCAGGGAGGAAGTGTCCTTAGGGCCCTGCAGTTGGGCCTCCTTTGTTTGTTTTAGTGGGGTTCAGGATTCTGTGGATCTACTGCTTCACTAGGGGCAAGCAAAAAGGAGGGTCACTTGAAACATGAGAAGGATAAACTAGCTTGGAGGGCAAGGGTGGAAAGGAAAAAGGGAAGAGGGTACTTTCTTCTTTCTCTCCATACTTCCCCTTCAGATGGCAAACAGCTCTTCTAGACGATGAAATAACCCAGCTCTGTCAGCTTCTTTGAGAGATGTTGGTGGAGCCCAGGCCTACCAGCTGCCCAGTGGGCAGGAGAGTATAGGGTTTGTCTGGAGGAGAAAGCATAGTGACACACTCTGTGGACACAGAGTCCTAACCGTGCCACAACAGGTGCAGCATCTGGAAATCATCTCTGTTGATCTTTCCATGCTGGTCGGGGCATTGTGCTCTCTGATTTGTTGAAAGTGTAGTTCTCACAATAACCTGTTCTGTTTAAGAATAAGAACAGCCCTACTCCTCCCCATGGAATTCAGAGAGCTAGTCTCAAATTTGAACAATAAAAAAGCTAACTATAAGCATTAAATATTATCTCCCTCTTTGTATTCATGTGTGCACTAATAACAAACCCAGACCTGCTTCAACTGGCTCAAGACAAATATATCAATAACATTATCCTGCACTCTGAGGTTGCCCTCCCTGTTCCTGGTCCCAACCTAGCCCCTCCCACTACCTTCTTTTTTATTTAGTATTGGTCTGTTTCACTTCCTGAAAAGCCATTTCTCCAAAAGGACTCCAGGAGCCTTTCTGACCCTCTGTCGCTGGGTTTCTATTGGCCACACTGAGGGATTCCTGGGCTGTCCCATTGTGAACTGGCTGATAGTGCTGCCCCAAGCCAGTTGCACTGAAAGCTGAGATTGCCCAGCTGCAAGCCAATGCACTGGGAAAATGTTTGTACATTGATGTCACATGTTCCTGGAAACATGGCTTAGTAATACCAGTATGACAGCGCCCATTGCTGAGGAAAGACCTTCTATGACAATGTCATGTGTAGTAATTTCCTGTAGGTTTCATCCTGAGGAAACACTTAAAGCAAATGATCTGCAGTGAGGGTAGCACTGTGGCCTGCAGTGAGGGTAGCATCCTGTCCTAGCAGCTTCTATTATGGCCCCTTCTGGTCTTAGACACCCGCTCCACTTTGAGAGTGTTTTATACAAGCTAGACCGGCCTTACTATACAGCTGAAGGTGACCTTCTACTTTGACCCAGAGTGCTGGGATCATAAGCAGACCACCATACTGGGTCCATGTGATACTGAGGATTTTAGCCAGGGCTGTGTGCATACAAGGCAAAACAAATTGTTCTCTGACAACTGTGTCTGTGTAGATAAGGCATTCTGATTGTTCTCACCACATCTCCTCTCACCTCCCCACTCTCCAGTTAATATTCCTCTTCCTTACTCATCTCAATATCTGTAACCTTTTGCTTTGTTTGTACCCCTCTGGGTTTGACCAGGTCTGTCTGTTTAACTTTGGGATTAGAGTCTGGTAGATTCACCAGTGGGTACACAACTCATGAATACACAATGGCTCCCCTTCTCCCAGAGTCTGTTAGGAACCAATAGTTCAGCAGTATGGTGCAGGTCCCATGAGCCCCTCCTCCATCCATGACTGACTGTTGAGTAAGCCTATCTTGTACAAATAATTATAGCATCTATGAGTTCATTAGTACAATAACTATGCCAAGTCTGAAGGATGAGAATGCACTTCCTTCCCCCTATCTTCTGGCTTTTACACTCTTTCCTTCTCTTCTGCAGTATTACTTGAACTTAGTGTGAATTAGCATAGATGACTCATTTAGGACTTAGCATCCTGGGCAGCAATGAGTCTCTACAGTCACCACTCTTTACTACAGAGAGGTTTCTTAGATTAGGGCTGAGAGCCGCCCCCCTGTAAGGGTATAAATGGAGATAGTTAGAAGGCAGTAGAGCTATTTAGCTGAATGTCAACAGTAAGTGCTCCCATAGTGTACGGCCTGACAAAGGTATGGGCTTTGATCATGTTTATAGTACCAGACATGGATTCCCTTATGTAGGGCATGATTTGAATCTAAGATGAGAGTGCTTGGTTACCCATATACTAGTCATGCCGCTATGCATATATGGGCACATACTGTATTGTAGGTTGGTATTGTAGTTTGTAGAATACACTGCTAGGTAGGACTGTTGTACCTCCCACACCCTGAGCAGCGGCCATACAGACCACTTTTCAGTACTTTGAATGCTTGCCAGTAGAAAGGAGGATGTGACTACAATCTCAGTTTGATTTCTCTGTATCTTGCAACAAAGGTGTTCGTTGTCGTCAGCAATGGGGCCTTATCATCTCGTTCAGGCAGAACTAGAACTAGATGGACTAGAACTTCCCCATGGAAAGATGAGGGCCTGTGTTGTCTGAGGAGTCCCTGAGGCCTCAATGACCAACAATGCCGATGGAAGTTTCTTATTCCTAGCTCTGAGATTTTTGTCTTTGCTTCTCACAGGAGCTGATCACCTAGACATGCAGGATACTACAAATGATGGAGCAGTGAAGCCACCAAGACGGATCACCCTGTGGTAGAAAGTAAGGGTTGTTTGGGGAAATTCAAGCTGCCAAGTGTGTCTCGTAGGGGTAGAGATGACAGCAAAAAGCAGGAGAAAGCCTTGCTGGTTTTAAGGGTTATGTTGCAGTGGGAGAAGGCTTGTAAGCTGAAACGGTTTGGAAGTTAGAGTAATGGGAGGTAGGGTATAGGCCAGAACAGCCTGGGAACCAGCGTGGGGACTTTGGTCTGTTACATGTTTGTTTGAGTTCACAGAGACCCAGAAGCCCCATTGCCAGAGGTGGTTGACTATGGGGGGCAGATAAGGGAAGCGATGACTTTTCTTGACACATAGACACTTGCTTCACATAGTTTCTGCAGAACACTGACCTTAGGTAGTCATCCTTCTGTTTCTGGTTTAAGTTCAGCCTGAACTGAGCCCAGACTATTGTTTATGATGTTGTCAGAAGTATTGCCATTTGGGGGAGTGGATGGGAGGGGATGGCACTTTGGAACAGGTACTTTCCCCAAAACCAGTTTTCTTTTACTCATCTTGAAGGTTTCCCTCCTCACTTTGGTCCAAATGTACTTTCCAGGAGCTTGTGGGAAAGCTTGTTCCTTAGAAGGTTGTGAGAAATATCTCTTCTACACAGTCAGGCTGAGAGTTTGGACTTGTCAGAACTTGGGTTCAGTGGGTTTGTAAAGCAGAGACACCATGACAGTTTCTGTATGACCAGAGAGCAGTCTTCTTGTTTCCTTCACACACACACACACACACACACACACACACACACACACACACACACACGCACACGCACACGCACACGCACACACACGCACACATACTCACACATACTCACACATACCACTTATGAGAAGTTTCATGTGTAACTGGAAATTAGCCACAGTTGATTAGGGCTTGGTAATACCCAGGCTTAGGCAAGGAGTTGAGCAAACTGGTTTTGTTGGTGTAAATGGGTGTGGGGATGCGTGTGGTGAGGAGTGAAATTGAGCTCTGAGTGTGGTAGAATGGAGCCAGAAGACCACAGCTCAAAAACGCAAGGGAAGAGGGGCAGAGAAGAAATCTCAGTACTCACATGCGGGGAGTTAAGGGAGGAAACATGTCCTGAGGGATCTGGAAAGCAACAGAAGGCTGGAAAGACGCTGAACTGCTCATTCCTAACATCAGTCAGCGGATGCTGGCCCTGGTTTCCAGTTCCTGCTCCTCCTGAACGGCCTTGGACACAAAGTTCTAGATGCCTATGCTCTTGTCTGTGCTGTAGGCCAGTGACTGTCACTGGGTTCTCACTGGGTCTCCTTGGCTCCCCGGTCCTTGTGATCTCTGTGGAGAGGATTTAGATGAGACACATAGTAAATGTAGAAGTCAGGCAATTTACTACAGGGTAGAGTAGGGCACCTGCAGGGGATGAGAGTGGTCCATGGCCAGAGACACTGCTGCACCAACCTACTGATGTCAGGCAGCTTTTATGCTTCTTTTGGTTCTCTGAGGCAGGATTTTGCCATACATTCCTAACTAACCTAGAACTCTATACAAGCCAGGCTGGCTTTGAACTTGCAGTGATCCTCCTGCCTCTGGCTTTAGAGCTGGGATTACCAGTCATGCACCACCCTGTCTAGTTACATTTTATATGGTTTGTAAATATTGTCAGACAGCTTTCTAGAAGAGTGTCTTTCTGTCTAGGTGATTGACAGGCCTATTTGGATTGCTCATATGAGAAGTAATGGTATATAAAGCCTCCTACTGTACTGTGATTTTAGGAGATGTTGAACTCCTGGAGCCAGCTTAGGTGGCCTTTTGGTAAGTTTAGGTTGCCATGTCTCCTCTTAGGGACACAGATATGACTCAGGTTCCATTCTTCTGGCTAGTTAGCAGAGTCCTACAGTTCTGGCCCTTGTTGCTGCTATAAGAGAGGGATTTAGCTCTTCACAAAGCTATTTCTTCTTCACGGAGAGACTCCCCTTTGGAGGGAGAAAAGAGGCCAGTAAGAATTGAAAAGTAAACAAAACTTCTAAGTCCCAGGAAGATCCTGAAACTTTGCTGATCCATAAGGTGACACCCCCACCCCAACCCCCTGACATAAGGTAACTTTTGCAGTGGCAATTGGTGGAGAGAGGAGAAATTTCAGCTATTCTCCAACTGACCCAGTTGCTTGCAGGGAACTCCCAGACACAGCTTTCATAAGTCAGTACTCAGTGTGTACTTTTCAGTGATAGAGCTGTGAGTGCAACACTCATGTTCATCTAAGTAGCCTCCTACCCACACTCAGTATGTCAGCCCTGTAAACCCATTGGCTTATTAAGTTAGATTTTTCTGGAACCATCACTTTGGTCTGTCACTGGTCTCTTATCTTAGGGGTTGGGTAGGTATTTGTTCATGTAGCCTCAGGAATAGTCATGTGACATCCCTAGTATCCTTTAGCCTGCTAGTGTCTAAGCAGCTACATAATAATGCTAGCCTCTTTGGGCTATGTTGAGAGATGTGGATTGAAGCACTGTCTCTACTGTTACTGCTGGGACTTTTGAGCTCAAATGCATGACACACACAGCATACACAGAAAGACTGCTAAGCCATTGGCTGCACCGCGTCGAGCTTCACAATGTTCTTTAGCACCTTGGAGTAGCCTTGATGCATAACAGACTGAAGGGATGGTTGCCTGACCTCACCTATAATGGAGACAGCTGATACTGTTTTTACCAGCCAGTCATAATTTGAGATGGGCCACATTGATGGCTTCACATTGCCCCAGAAATGGCTATTCCTTACATTGGGAAGGCACTGTGGATCTCCACAGAGCTGGACTCTTTTAGAAATGGTCCCAACTCATTCTTCTGTTCTTTGGCCAGCCCTCAGGAACAGTGGCATCCTTAGTTCTTTCTAGTGGGTCACTGTTTGCTCCCCTCCAGTCTGGCTCAGGTGGGCCGTCAAAGCATTGCTCAGCTCAACTGGGCCCTTGCTATGCTGTTGTAGAGGGAAGATGGAATGTGGGAGTCTGCAGCTACTAATGAGTAGCCTGCAGGGTGATGGGTGATCAGAAGAGTGAGATCTGGCTCAGGGTTTGGTGTGTGGTAATGACCCTCTAAAATAAGGAACTTAATTATACCTTGAAATTGAATGATTCCTTTATTCTCTGAAACAGAATGTAGTAGACTTGGGAAGCCCCTGGCAACTCTTGCTGCTTCGTCTATTTCTCCCCTTGTTTCCTGCCAATGTGCTTTGTATCCCATTCCAGAAAGCCTTTCTAGGCCTAAAATCTGTTGGAAATGGACTGACGCCTGGCTTGTCACTTGAGTCCTCATAGGACTGATTCTTAGACAAAGTGCTGCACCTTGGATTGGCTGAACCATCTCCAGTGGTTTCCATTGACCATCCAGCTCCCTCATCTGAGGAATAATAAATATAGTTGGCTCTCCTTCTCTGCAGGTTCACATTCATAGTTTCAAACTATTGTGTATTGAACAGATTAAACAATGATGTCTGCACTGAACACAGACATTCTATTTCTTTGTCTGCATTCCCTAACAATACAGAGCGTAAGGATTCACACAGCATGTGCATGGCATCAAGTACTAGAATCATCTAGAGATGATTTAGACCAGGTTGGAGGATATGCATGTGATGGGTCATTGCATGTGGATACGGAGCAGCTGTGTGGATTCTGGCATCAAAAGAATGGTTCTGGGACCAAGGTCCACCATATACCAAGGTAAAGTCATGGGCTCCCAGGGTAGAACAAAAGAATATGAGAAGAGAGAAGAGTCTCCATCTCCCCTTTTCTGTCTCAAGTATCTCTTTTCCCATCATTTTTCTCTTTCTTGGTTATATTAGTACCGGAAGTGGGGATTTTAAGTCCATCCCGGTTGGCAACATATAGAATAGGGGGATTCCCCAGGAAAGGGATTCTTGAGCAGGAATTCAAACCCAGGACCCTAGAGTCCCTTGCTTTCCATGTGGGAGCCCCTTCTCTATCAGAAAAGGATGGGACCCTTGCAAATGAACTTGCACTCGTTTTGTCACTGGGCTCTCTTCTTGCCCTTAAATTCTTTAATTGACACAGAAAAAAAATCCTACCTGCTACCTGGTCTCAAAGGGATTTGTGTGTTTACCATATTGGCACACAGTGGGTGTTCAATAAATGAATTGGGGAATAAAAATAAGAATTATTAAAGTGAAAGCAAAAAGCTGGATGCCAAGAACATGATAACGTATGTCACAGGTCTGGAATCTGCCCTTCACTAGCATTATCATTTGGAAAATTAACAGCATCTGTAGGTGTATCCAACCTAAGCTTATGTATGGGTGGCTTGTGTCCAGGGTAGTGGTAAATATTAAGTGTGAACTTACTTGAAACATTATGAGATATTTTGCCTTTTCTTATTTATTTGTTATTCATTTGTTCAGACCTTAAGCATGAACTTTGAACTTTGTTGATAATGACGTTGGGTTATGAAGTCAAAAGGTTCAGCATGACTGTCTCTATAGTGTAAGGTCATACTTGGGATGAAGTGTAACAATCTGTACAAAGAACTCCACAGACACTGCCTGTTGGCATTCAGTGTCTATCCTCTGTGGTTGTTATCGACTAAAAGTTTGAGGGCTTTCATTCAGTCTGTGGTTAACTTGAAAGCAGGAAGTAAGAAATCACTACTTCCTAAGGCTCAGCTTCCCACACCACAACAGGCAGCCATGCTGGAGATGAGGTGAGGAGAGCTGATTGGAAAGCCAGAAGAGGAGCACAGATAACAGAAGAGTTGGTGAGCAGCCATAGGCATTCAGGCCAGCTTCCAATGGTAGATACTCTGTGTTATAAGGGAAGGTGCTGGAAGCTCAGTGCAGCTGACATGTTGTTGGGGTCCTAGGAAGATTTTCCACTCTAAGTACAGAGTACCCGGCGAGGTGGACCTAGCAAAGGGCTTCCTTTCTGTACACAGCTGTCAGAATGCGATTGCTGGGCACAGCTGCACGACGCTCTCTCTAAGATAGATTTGAGCAGAGCATGGTTGGGTCATACCTACGGCCCCTATGCTTGGAAGTCACAGGCAAGTGGATTTCTGAGTTTGATGCCGCTTAATCTCCATCGTGAGTTCTAGACCAGGTAGGGCTACACAGTGAGACCTTACCCTCACCGCAGTAAAGAAACCGACTACAGATAATCCAGTTCTTTAAGACTTCTAGAGTCGCCGTGGCCTCAGACGAGGACTGCATCTGTTTCCTCAGTGCACACACAGGCGAACACAAGCGTGAATTTGTGTATACAGGAGATGTTAATTGAAGGTTTGGATAAATGAACAGTCACACTTCTTAAGACGGAAAAGTAGATGTTCCGGACTCTGGAATGTTCCTCATGCCATCAGAATCTCGCTCTGGATTCTCCATGGATCTTCCATCCTTGTGACTTTTGCCAAAGGAATTTAGACAAGACCCAGAGTGTGTTACGGAAAATGGCAGACTCACTGAAGAGTGGAGCAGGGTACACTCTGAAAGGGAGAGGGGACAATGAGCTGACTCTAGAGCAGACAGTATTTGGAGCAGTGTTTGCCTCCAGGTGAATGGCAGGTCTGTTTAGATTGACTTTTACGGGAGGACACAATGGTATGCCTTTGTTCTTTACTGAAAAGTTTCTGGCTAGGTAATAATCCCATTAGGTGGCTTAGACCGTCATCCATGAAGGCCCTGCGGGGCAGTTCAGAATGCCATGCCAGAGACACCCTCAGGTCTAGTTCTGACCATCTCTATAATTTTATAGTTTTAGTTCCTGGTTTTACAAGCGTCTGATCATGTGGGAAAAGTTGGTCTCCAATGCCCACCAATGTCTAACTAGAAACCCCACGTTTAACCTCAGTGGGGCTGTTACTCCCTACTCGTTCTTTCTCTCTGCCTTCTGGAAGGACTACTCCCTCCTCCCTGGTCACTCCTGTAGAACTATAAGCAACTGTCCCTGAGTAGTTACCCTCTGTAACAGCTGTGCTTATAAACATCACCCGCAACCCCACACCTGCCTGAGCCACATACATTACAAACTAGGACTTGTTTGCTGAAGGGTAAAAAGCTATGCTCCGCTCTGGGTGGGACTACAAGATTAAAGCCATCTGTCCAGAGCCCCTAGCCTTCCTTTCCAGCCTGGAGAATGGCCGAGCTTGGCTGGCTCTGTCCTCTGAAAGGACAGTGTTTTTGGAAGCTGCCTCAGGCCCTTACAGTCTGCACACAGTCTGTATTGGTCATTAGGCAAGTCTACTTCCTGCTTCCGACTTATAAGCCCAGGCGACAGGTGGCAGGTGCAATAACAGGTGAGGATGTCAGCCTGCAGCCAACACTCAAGCTGACCAGACCTGGACAAAACCGGTGCCACCTTGAAGAGTGCACCACAGTCACTCACCGATCCTCTGCCTGCAATAACCCAGTACGAGTTAAACCCAGCTCATGCGTCCATCTGGATTTTGATGGGTATGGTTATATGCACACACACAGACACAGACACAGACACAGACACAGACACAGACACAGACACACACACACACACACACACACACACACACACACACACACACACACACACTTGGGTGCATGTGGAGGCTCAGGTGTCGTTCCTTATACTTTTAGACAGAGCCTTTCACTGGCTTGAACTCACCCAGTAGGCTAGGCTGGGTGGCTGTCAATCCTTCTCAGAACTGACATTTGTCATCACCCGTGTCCCTTCACATGGATTCTGGGCACCGAGCTCAGGTCCTCATGACCCCAGGGCAAACAACGTACTGCCTGAACCAATACCAGATACATATTTTTCTTTCTCCAGCTTCCTCCGAGGAATTCTTCCATTAAGTCCTGTCCCTCCATGGACATTCACTACCCTCCTTCTCAATAATCATGTGGAGTTGCCACACATTCTTTCTACACAGGAAGATGGCAGGCGAGAAGAGGCAAGAGGTCGGTCTGAGGTCACAGTAAACAAAGGATTCCAGAGCTTGTGCACGTCACCCTTCATGACATGGTCTCTGACTCCTTCTGAGGACAGAAAGGAAGTTGACACTTACTGACACCAGCCATGGACCTTGCGTTTCCACATAACACTTTAAAAACATCTCACCCATGGCTCTAATTTAACCAAGGAGAAGAAACCAGGCTTCAGCTGATCCTGCCAGTGTTGTGGCTGCAGCTCTCCTCCTGTTTTTCCTCATGAACCCAACATTTGTGAATTTATTAGATGTCCAGCTCTCCTGGCTTTCTCTCTCTAAATGCCATCTCAGAGCCAGCCACTGTTGGGCTCAGCCCTGCCCAGACCCCTAGCTAAGGGCATCCTGCCTCAGCACACTGGAAATGTCTCCACTGGGGAATGACTTCTGGGCTTGCCCTGTTGTCCCCTCCCCCCCATGAAAGCAGGGTGACTGGCTTGACTGTGGTGAGCAAGGGAGCAGGAAGTGGCTGCAGGACCATAAGATGGTATTCCCCTCTACCTCTCCATTCTACCTGTCTGAGCAAGCTTAGGCCAGGATATCTTTTGTAACCATGTTCCCATCACTGGGGCTTAGTGGCCTGGAGACTGATTCTGACACACAGCCTTTAATCTGGGCCTTTGACTGGATGTCTCTGTGTCTGTATTAAGCGAGGCGAGTACTATATATGCTGGCCTCTGTGGTGGCTTGAACAGGAATGACTCATAGGAAGTGTGTCACTGTGGGGGTGGGCTTTGAGCTCTTCTATGCTCAAGCTCCACCCAGTGTGGAATATGGTCTCTTTCTGCTGCCTTTGGATCAAGATGTAAAACTCTCAACTCCTCCTCTAGCACCATGTTGCCTGCATACTGTCAAGCTTCCTGTCATGATGACAATGTTTTCCTTTATAAGAGTTGGCCTGGTTATGGTGTCTCTTCACAGCAATAAAACCTCAACTTAGATAGGGTCTAAGCAACATCACTGTTATATCCCAAGAAAACAGTGCATAAGTGCAGCATTTGAGAACTGAATTAGGATTCTGAGGTGTGTGTGTGTGTGTGTGTGTGTGTGTGTGTGTGTGTGTGTGTGTGTGTGTGTGTGTTGAAGGACTTGGCTCATGTGAGACAGATACATCTGAGTAGGACCTGCAGAGTAGGCCAGCAGACTGGAGACTGCTGTCACCTCATTTCTGTAGGGCAGAAATAAGGCTGGAAATTCAGACAGGGCTTCTATTTGAAAGCTCGAATCTGAGGCTAAATTACTTCTTTGAAAAATCTCAAGCTTTTCTCTTAAGGACTTCCAACTGATTAGAAGAAACCAACCACATTATGAGACATATTCTGTTTTACTCTAAATCTACTGATGGAAATGTTAATCGCATCTGGATCAAAACTCCCACAGCTTTATCTAGCGCCTACGATCCTGACTGTGTGTAATGTAACAGCTGGGCCTCATCACCATGGATACGTAGAATTTGCAGCCTCAGTACCACTCACCTGTGACTCCGAACAGCTGAACTAGAAGTCCAGGCTTGTTCTCTCAAAGCTCCCTGTGATGCACGAGGGAGACCTGGCACAGTAGCTTCTGGAGAAGTCACCCAATGTCCCTCTCATTAGCAGTAGTGGTGGCTGTCTCTGATGCTATGTTCAGGGGAGAGCCCCCCCCCATCA
This sequence comes from Rattus norvegicus, assembly GCF_021556685.1. NCBI lineage: Eukaryota > Metazoa > Chordata > Mammalia > Rodentia > Muridae > Rattus > Rattus norvegicus. Next base: position 178,883,678 of record NC_141534.1, on the reverse strand, counting down.
AATTGATCTGTGCCCTTTGGGTTAGTGATTTTAAAGTTCTAGACATGAGAACAGGGATTCAGCCGTGTCACCAGAAGCAGACTATCTCTCGATGTGTAGGTACTGTGACATTCAGGGAAGTCAGTGTTCCACTGAAAGTCAGTGGTCATTCTTGCCAGCAGCCAGCAAGTCCACTGCCCTTAAGATAAAGTCTTGAGCACAGAGGTAGAGGTTGGATCTCTACTTTGGTTGTCATGAGGTTAGTAATTTGTGCTCAGCTATGGGCTCTGCCTTTATGAATGTAAACTGAGAGGGCGGAGGAGATTGTGATAGCTAATCTTTCTGTCAACCTGATTGATTAAGAAATTCATAGAACACTGGTAAGCCATGCCTCTGAGTGTACCTGTGAGGGTGTTTCTGAGTCATCCAGAATGTGGGCTATGCTATCCCATAGCCTGGGGTCATTCGCTGCATAAAAGGGGGGAAGGAGAAAGCCAGCGTATGCCTGCAGCCGTGCTCTTTGCTTCCTGATCTAGCCTGATGTGAATAGGTAGCCTAACACTGCTGCTGCCACAGATTGCTCCCACCAGTGAGGAGCTGGCCTGAGGAACAAGATTCGATTTACTGTGGGAGCTGAGTTCTTGTTAAAGTTTGTTTCCTGGAGCCTGACCCGACCTAACCTATGCCTTGTGTTTGAGAACACCCTGACCTTCTCTAACCCCACAATCCTCCCTAAGACCCTCCCTAATGTGTTCTGCCTCCCCACCCCTGGAGATTTTTCTGTACTTCCTCGTTGCTCCACTGTCTCTCCTCTGTAAACCCGCTTTGCAACTGCTTGTGATTTTATTCCCTAAAAGGGGTTCTTGGCTGCACCCCAATAAAATTAAGCTTTCTTCAAATTTTCCTCAAAACTGTGGTAGAGGTCTTATTTTTGCCTGGTGGGATTAGTGCATGCCTTCCCCACCATGATGGACTTTCAATCCCTTCTCTACGTCTTGTCAGGTACTTGGGTGCACAGCAAGAAAACAACCCAGTATAAACGATAACTGCTGTTCTCGTCACAGACAGGGTTTAAAGGGCAATACTTCTTAATATAGTGACCTTAAGGAACAGTAATACACCAGGCAAGCTCCACCCAGCTTCAACAGCTGCAGGGCTCAGAGAAAGGGCAAAAGTGAAGGGCCATATACTATACTAGTTACTGTACTGTTGCTGTGATAAAATATCATGACCAAGGTAACTTAACAGAAGGAAGTGTTTACTTGGAGCTTAAAGTTACAGGGGGTGAATTCATGACTATTGTGGTGAGGAGCACAGCAGTAGGCAGGTGGGTACGCAGGCAGACAGGCAGACAGGCAGACAGGCAGGCAGACAGGCAGACAGGCAGACAGGCAGACAGGCAGGCAAGCAGGCAGACAGGCAGACAGTCAGACAGGCAGACAGGCAGGCAAACAGGCAGGCAGACAGACAGGCAGACAGGCAGACAGGCAGGCAGGCAGACAGGCAGACAGGCAGGCAGGCAGACAGGCAGACAGACAGGCAGACAGGCAGACAGGCAGATAGGCAGGCAGGCAGACAGACAGGCAGATAGGCAGGCAGACAGACAGGCAGACAGGAAGATAGGCAGGCAGGCAGGCAGGGAGACAGGCAGGCAGGCAGACAGGCAGACAGACAGGCAGGCAGACAGACAGGCAGACAGACAGGCAGACAGGCAGACAGACAGGCAGACAGGCAGACAGTCAGACAGACAGGCAGGCAGGCAGATAGGCAGGCAGGCAGGCAGACAGGCAGATAGGCAGATAGGCAGATAGGCAGACAGGTAGGCAGGCAGGCAGACAGGCAGGCAGACAGGCGGCAGACAGGCAGGCAGGCAGGCAGACAGGCAGACAGGCAGATAGGCAGGCAGGCAGGGAGACAGGCAGGCAGACAGGCAGGCAGGCAGACAGGCAGACAGGCAGACAGGCAGGCAGACAGGCAGACAGACAGACAGGTAGACAGTCAGACAGACAGGCAGGCAGGCAGACAGACAGGCAGACAGGCAGACAGGCAGGCAGGCAGGCAGGCAGACAGGCAGACAGGCAGATAGGCAGGCAGGCAGGGAGACAGGCAGGCAGGCAGGCAGGCAGATAGGCAGGCAGGCAGGGAGACAGGCAGACAGGCAGGCAGATAGGCAGACAGGCAGGCAGACAGGCAGGCAGGCAGACAGACAGGCAGACAGGCAGACAGGCAGACAGGCAGGCAGGCAGACAGGCAGACAGGCAGACAGGCAGACAGGCAGGCAGGCAGGCAGGCAGACAGACAGGCAGACAGGGAGACAGGCAGGCGGGCAGGCAGGCAGGCAGACAGGCAGGCAGACAGGCAGATAGGCAGGCAGGCAGGCAGGCAGGCAGACAGGCATGTAGTTAGAACAGCAGCTAGAGCTCACTTTGTGATCCAGAAACTGAAGGGAGGGAGCACACTTGGAATGAATGTCAGGAGTGTTTTAAAACCTCAAAACTTTTCTCCTGTGACACACCTCCTCCAACAAGATCATGCTTCCTACCCCTTCCCAAACTGTTCTACCACCTGGGACCAAGTATTCAAATATATGAGCCATATAAGGGTCATTCTCATTCAAACCACTATATATGTCATATGCTTAAATATTTAAATGCTATAAATCACACTGGTGTATAGTTAGATGAAATATGTTCTGTCCTCCTACACGGACAAATGACCCTTCATCAGGTTTGGCGTCTGAATCCTCATCTTTTTCCCAAGCACGGAGAGAGCAGCACTGCCATCCAAGCCTGTGCCTGTCTCCAGCCTCCAGACTGCCTCTCTTTTTCCTCTGTTTCTGGCTCCAAATCACACTGCCAGTGGCATTGCGTGCACACAGGTAGACTGACCAACTTGTACATCACAGCTGTGTCTGAACTCAGAAAACAGAACCCTTTATTATGTCTACCTCCTGAGTGTCCACAAAACTGAGGTACCCTCCTTTTTGGATAATGGGTTTAGGGGAGAGGTCATTCCAAGTCTGGAAGGCAGGCTCAGGCTGTTGGAGAAGACAAATTCAGGACACCTAGAGTTGAGTTTGGTATAGCATGCAGGGAGGGGCAAGTGGAGGGTCAGCTCTGCCTGTTGGCCCCAACTCTGTCTCATGGGAAAGAGCATTGCTCAGACCAGAGAGTCTCTAACCTGTGAGGTCTAGGAAGGAACCCTCTTGCTTAAGAACACATTTGGACATTGGACAGGTGTGTTAAGGGTTAACTTCTCACCTGCGTCCCCACCCATTGTTGATGAGGGTCAATCTCTGTTTCCATGGTTATCACCTCCTCTCTTATCAGTCTGGGCTGCTTTTTTCCCTTCCATTTCTAATCTTAGAGAAGTCCCCGAATTTGCAATCTGCATACAAATTGTATTTTGGGGGCAGCTAGTTCTGGTAGCCACTGCCAGAAGGGTGGTCTAAATACATGTTGCTACTTTGTTTTTTATTTCACTGCAGCTTTTAAAGATTCCATCCTGTTCCCTTTGCGTTCCAGATATTAATTCAGCTGGGTCTCCATTCAGGGCTCTTTTTAGTTCAGTTTGCAACAACCACGATCTTTCATGATACTCCAGTTTCTAAAATGTATTCTGCCTCTTGAGGTAAATAATTTTTCAAAGATAGAATTTTGTTTTTCTGCTTTATTGTGCATTCTATTAGAGCATTTGGATATTTTTGAAAGGGAGTTAAGCTAGACTTTCATGATGCCTATAAATTGCTCTGGTACCTCTGGGGTCCCTGAACTCCCTGCCTGCACACACCTGAGCTTGGCTCCAGAATCAGGTCCCCAGACTTTTTGTCCAAAGGTCAGTTCGTTTCTGAAGCTCCTCTTCTTGTTCTGAGCTGAAGCCCAAGTCTTGTATGGCTTCCACTTTTCCCTTTTCTCTGTGTTGCCCTTTGGTCAGGCAAGCTGGGCTTCTCGAGGGCTGGCTGCACCTGCCCCAGCACTTCTCATGGTATCCGGATGTGATTCTTGTAGGGTTCCTGGGTCAACATCAATCCATTCCCCTCCCATCTTCTCCCCACTATGTTCTGATGGCTCCTGTCTGCTTTGTTCAGTGAGTCTGTCCCATGCTTCCACTTCTGTGCCAGGTTTTCTTCAGTTCGCTTCAGCTCAACACTGACATGAATGCCAGGTCTCTGCTTCACAGACTTCTCCATTCAAGCACTCAGCAGAATCTGAGTTCTTATTTTCTCTTGTTAAAGTCTGGGGAAGGATGATTATTATTTATTCTATTGCTGTATACTCATTTACATGGCGATAGGGTTATTGAAGATACAAATGTAAGTTTATCATCTATTTTGATTACGATCATAGTCCTTCTCATACTCCCTGCCTGCTTTAGGTTTCATTGGTCCTTCAGACAGGCATGTACAGGCACGCACGCATGTACACGCACATGAACACACACACACACACACACACACACACACACACACACACGCACACACACACACACACACACATTCCACAAGTAAGAGAAAATGTGGCATTTGTTTTTGGTTTGTTTTTTTTTTTGAGTCTGACCTATTTTGCTTAACATGATAGTATTTATTTATTTATTTATTTATTTATTTATTTTTGGTTGGGGATTTTGCTCAGTGGTAGAGCACTTGCTTAGCAAGCGCAAGGCCCTGGGTTCAGTCTTTAGCTCCGGAAAAATAAACAAAACAAAAATATATATTTTTTTTACTGGAAATAACATGATTCTGATCTTTATGGTTGAAAATGCATATATGTAGACATACATGTACAAAAGTATCTGGACTTTTGGCTGCTTTATGGGTTCTTTCCTTTAACCTTTCTCTACCCCTTTATTTCCATCCTTTCAACCCCCTAACCATGTAGGAGAGAAAGCAGGATAGAGGGGGAAGAGAAAGGAATCTCTGAAAAAGACTATGCTAGGATACGGGGTGATAATATCATTAACCTACTTCCTGCTGATTAGGGGCGTCAAGTTCCTTGGGGCAAGCTTAATCTTCTTCCCTGTCAGATATCTGATTTCTTCTTCTCATCTCTTTCATGTGACTGCTTGACAAACTGCAACCAACAGCAACCAATGGAAGCCAATCAACAGCAGCCACCAGCAGCCACCGATAGCAGCAGCCAACTCCTGGGGCTCTAGCATTTATATGCCCTCTGAGGCGTCCCCAGATGGAGACTTAGACCAATTCTGTCCCTTGGCTATTGTGAACAGTGACTCAGGTTAACATCTTTATTAGCATTTCACACCAACCAGTTGAGCTGACTTGAACATAGTGATCCAGATTACTATAACCAACAAGACTACTATCATAACTGAAGGGTTAAAAACTGTCCATGATAAAGACAAACTAATTTCATGACTACTGGTCCAGCACTTTAGAAGCTAACTGAAGAAATCCTATATACAGGAAAACAAGATAAGCACACCCCCAAGGTCATGGAAAAGAAAGAGTGCCCTAGAGTAAGGGGAAAGTGAAGAAGACCGGGAAGTTACCATCCATCAGGGAACAGTGCAATGACTGAAACTAATATGCACTTTCAGTGAGAGCTCTGAGCAATTTTAAAGCATATCGTATTTTAATTCTTTATTGATTCCATATATGCATATGATATGTCTAGGTCATATACCCCCAAGATTCCTCTGACTCCTCACAGAACTCCCCAACACATCTCCCTCCCACACTTATGTCCTTTTGTTGTAACCCACTGAGTCCAAATTGTGTTGCTTCTGAGCTGTTGACTGAGCTTGCTGACCTGACCTTGTGCAGGTGACCACAGCCATAGTAAATTTAGGAGTACAGTGGTCCCGTCATGTCCAGAAGACAGCATTTCACAGCACTCCTCTTCATCCTCTTGCACTTATATTTTTTTCTACCCCTTCTTCTGAGACGTTCTTTGAGCTTTAGGTTAGGGGATTGATATAGATTTCCCACTTAGGGCTGAACTCAGTAGGTTCTTTTTTTTTTCTTTCCTTTTTTCTTTATTAACTTGAGTATTTCTTATTTACATTTCGAATGTTATTCCCTTTCCCAGTTTCCGGGCCAACATCCCCCAAAGCCCTCCCCTTCCCCTTCTATATGGGTGTTCCCCTCCCCATCCTCCCCGCATTACCGCCCTCCCCCCAACAATCACGTTCACTGTGGGTTCAGTCTTGGCAGGACCCAGGGCTTCCCCTTCCACTGGTGCTCTTACTAGGCTATTCATTGCTACCTATGGGGTCAGAGTCCAGGGTCAGTCCATGTATAGTCTGTAGGTAGTGGCTTAGTCCCTGGAAGCTCTGGTTGCTTGGCATTGTTGTACATATGGGGTCTCGAGCCCCTTCAAGCTCTTCCAGTCCTTTCTCTGATTCCTTCAACGGGGGCCCCGTTCTCAGTTCAGTGGTTTGCTGCTGGCATTCGCCTCTGTATTTGCTGTATTCTGGCTGTGTCTCTCAGGAGAGATCTACATCCGGTTCCTGTCGGCCTGCACTTCTTTGCTTCATCCATCTTGTCTAATTGGGTGGCTGTATATGTATGGGCCACATGTGGGGCAGGTTCTGAATGGGTGTTCCTTCTGCCTCTGTTTTAATCTTTGCTTCCCTATTCCCTGCCAAGGGCATAAAAATGTGGAACGCTTCACGAATTTGCGTGTCATCCTTATGCAGGGGCCATGCTAATCTTCTCTGTATCATTCCAATTTTAGTATATGTGCTGCCAAAGTGAGCACACTCAGTAGGTTCTTATTCTCAACACTTTGACCAGCTATCAGTCTCCGCATTAATACCCACTGCAGGAAGAGCCTTCTCTGGCCAAGGTTGAGAGCAGCACTATAACATATAAATACATAAATACTTAGAAAGAGGTTTGACAACATGTCCATCTAACAAAACAGCAATAGTAGCTTCCCTGCTAGGGTTTGTGACCTCCCAATCATGGGCTTTTGACCAGGTTTACAGTGTCAAGAGCAAGGCTCTGCTATAGAGTAGGACTCAGATCTGGTCAGAAAATGATTGCTTCCCCCTATAACCTTTGTACCACTATTGTACTAGTGGTTACATTCTGCCCAATAGGTTGGTATTATAGTATTTGGGGTCCAACTCTAAATAAGACCATGGATGTCTTTTTACCTTCAGTACTCTGCACAACACATTCTGTTTTTAGTACAACTAGCCAGCAGGTAGGAAGTTTCCAGAACAAAGATCTATGACCAATACCAAGAGGTGCATACTGAAGGAGCCTGAGAGGATCTGTGAGAACATGACAAATACAGAGGCGGATGGTCAAAGCCAACCATTGGACTGAGCACTGGATCCCCAGTGGAGGAGTTAGAGAAAGGACTGAGGTAGCTGAGGGGGTTTGCAACCCCATAGGAAGAACAACAATATCAACCAACCAGACACCCCAAGAGCTGCCAGGGACTAAACCATAAACCAAAGAGTACACATGGAGGGACCCATGGCTCCAGCTGCATATGTAGCAGAGGATGGCCTTTTTGGACATCACTGGGAGGAGATGCCCTTGGGCCTGTGAAGGCTAAATGCTCCAGTGTAGAGGAATGCCAGGGTGGGGAGGTGGGAGGGAGTGGGTAGGTGGGGGAGCACCCTCATGGAGGCAGGAGGTGGGAGGATAGGATAGGGGGTTTCCAGAGGGGAAACCAGGAAGGGGATATTTGAAATGTAGATAAAGAAAATATCCAATTTTAAAAAGTGAAAAAAAAAAGATGCCAGTTAACAGATTTTATTTTAAACTGTGACCCATCTATTTGTTGCATGATGGGAATGTATCTCACTGGCAAAGACTAACACGGCCTTAGGGAAAGGGTTAGGGATGCATGCCAAGCAAACAGAACTAGAAAGCAAGCAAAGCAGTAATGCCAGTAGTGGGCAAAGTAGACTTCAGGACAAAAGTAGCTGGAAAAGCTATAACAAAGGGCCATTTATTTTTGATTAACAGAACAATCCATCAAGATGACATAAAATTCTAAATATATGGTGCTGAACATGGGCACACTCAGTTTCATAAAACAGACATTACTGACTAAAGGACTGACTCAACACAGTATTAGTGGGTGACTGTAGCACCCCACTTTCACCAGTAGACAGATTGTCCTGACAACAAATAAAGACCTCTAAGTTTTTAGGTGGGACATAGTACTTGTGTGTGTTTATGAGTGCAATGTGATGATTCCATCAGGCACACAGTGCGTAATCATCAAATGGTCTCCTGATGCATTTCTGATTCCTTTGATCTCCTCCCTTCTAGTCCTTCATAGAATAGTCTGTAAGTTACTGTAAACTGTAGTCATCACTGAAGGGCACCAGAATGGATCCCCCCTACTTAACTATATGTGGGATCCACCGTTCTCTACTTTTGTTTCTTGTTGATCACTAACCTCTCTTCTTTGAGATCACCATTTTTAGTTTCCACATAAGAGTGAAGCACTTGGCCTTTATCTTTGTGTTCCTGTCCTATTTTATTCAACATGTTCCATCATTTTCCTGAAAATACTAGGATTTTATTATTAGGCATGACTGAATATTAACCCATTGGGTGGGTCCTATTTCTATTATCTATCATCCATGATGGACAGTTTGGTTTATTCCACATCTTGATTATTGTGGATGGTGCAATAAACATGAGAGGGCAGGTTTTTTCTGCATGTATATCTGTGCGTATGCATATGTAGGGGAAATGTGTGTATGTATGCATTTGTGTGTATGTATGTACACATATACACATGTATGTACATGTAGAGGACCAAGGTTGAATTTGAGTGTCCTGCTTGCAGGACACTTATCTCCACCCGTATTCGTTGAGATAGAGTCTCTTCCTGAACATGGACTTTGTCAGTTCAACTTCTGATTAGTCAGCTGGTTCCAGGATCTCCTGTCTCTACCCTCTGCACACTGGGATTGCAGTAGCCACCATATATTCCTGGTTTTTATGCATTGTAAGAATCTAATTTTGGGCCTCACTTTGATTGGCATGGCTTTATCCATTGAGCCATCTCCCCAGGCTCGGTGCATTTCCTTCTAAGATGTACCCAGAAGGGTGACAGATGGGTTATATAGCAGCTTTATTTCGGGTTTGAGGACCCCCTATTGTTCTCTACAATATCTGTGGCAATTCACATTTCTACCAACAGAATAGAATCTTTCGAAGTCTATGAAGGGAGGGCCATATTGGTCAGTTTGGGTCAGGTGTATGTGAGCTGACAAACCACTTTAGTTAAAGATAGGACCATGAGACTCTCCCCAGTTAGAGGTCACAGCAGGGGACTGTGAAGAGAGGACACAGAATAAGCTGGCAATGTGCGAAACTATCTCAGGCATTTTCCACTGTTTTGCGTTTGCCATTATATTAGTGAACGGGAGAGGTTCACCAAGTGAGTTGAAGGATGGACAACTCCTCAGGGCAGGTAGTCACTAGTCACAGACACATCATCTCTCTCCAGGACGAAAAGACCATCAAAGTTCTCCGAGTATGTGGGTTTCAATGTGGGGGTCCCCAGAATTTTGATGAAGGATTGAAGTTCCAGGATGTTGAGTTCAGAGCCAGTGATTCAAAGGAGGCCACGAAACAGCAACAACAAATGGAAGTTCAGAGCCAGGCTGCGGATGCTGAGACTGCGGATGCTGAGGCTGCGGATGCTGAGGCTGCGGATGCTGAGGCTGCGGATGCTGAGGCTGCGGATGCTGAGGCTGTGGATGCTGAGGCTGCGGATGCTGAGGCTGTGGATGTTGAGGCTGTGGATGCTGAGGCTGCGGATGCTGAGGCTGTGGATGCTGAGGCTGCGGATGCCGAGGCTGTGGATGCCGAGGCTGTGGATGCTGAGGCTGTGGATGCCGAGGTTGCGGATGCTGAGGCTGCGGATGCCGAGGCTGCGGATGCTGAGGCTGTGGATGCCAAGGCTGCGGATGCTGAGGCAGTGGATGCCGAGGCTGCGGATGCTGAGGCTGCGGATGCTGAGGCTGCGGATGCTGAGGCTGTGGATGCTGAGGCTGTGGATGCCGAGGCTGTGGTGGATGCTGAGGCTGTGGATGTTGAGGCTGTGGATACTGAGGCTGTGGTGGATGCTGAGGCTGTGGATGCTGAGGCTGTGGATGCCGAGGCTGTGGATGCTGAGGCTGTGGATGCCGAGGCTGTGGTGGATGCTGAGGCTGTGGATGTTAAGGCTGTGGATGCCGAGGCTGTGGATGCTGGGGCTGTGGATGCCGAGGCTGTGGTGGATGCTGAGGCTGTGGATGTTAAGGCTGTGGATGCCGAGGCTGTGGATGCTGAGGCTGCGGATGCTGAGGCTGCGGATGCTGAGGCTGTGGATGCTGAGGCTGCGGATGGTGAGATAGTGGATGCCGAGGCTGTGGATGCTGAGGCTGTGGATGCTGAGGCTGTGGATGCTGAGGCTGCGGATGCTGAGGCTGCGGATGCTGAGGCTGCGGATGGTGAGATAGTGGATGCCGAGGCTGCGGATGCTGAGGCTGCGGATGCTGAGGCTGTGGATGCTGAGGCTGTGGATGGTGAGATAGTGGATGCTGAGGCTGTGGATGCTGAGGCTGTGGATGCTGAGGCTGTGGATGCTGAGGCTGCGGATGCTGAGGCTGCGGATGCTGAGGCTGCGGATGGTGAGATAGTGGATGCCGAGGCTGCGGATGCTGAGGCTGCGGATGCTGAGGCTGTGGATGCTGAGGCTGCGGATGGTGAGATAGTGGATGCGGAGGCTGTGGATGCTGAGGCTGTGGATGCTGAGGCTGTGGATGCTGAGGCTGCAGATGCTGAGGCTGTGGATGCCGAGGCTGTGGATGCCGAGGCTGTGGTGGATGCTGAGGCTGTGGATGCCGAGGCTGTGGATGCTGAGGCTGTGGATGCTGAGGCTGTGGATGCCGAGGCTGTGGATGCTGAGGCTGTGGATGCCGAGGCTGTGGATGCTGAGGCTGTGGATGCCGAGGTTGCGGATGCTGAGGCTGCGGATGCTGAGGCTGTGGATGTCGAGGCTGTGGATGCTGAGGCTGTGGATGCCGAGGCTGTGGATGCTGAGGCTGTGGATGCCGAGGCTGTGGATGCTGAGGCTGTGGATGCCGAGGCTGTGGTGGATGCTGAGGCTCTGGATGTTAAAGCTGTGGATGCCGAGGCTGTGGATGCTGAGGCTGCGGATGCCGAGGCTGCGGATGCTGAGGCTGTGGATGCCGAGGCTGCGGATGCTGAGGCTGCGGATGCCGAGGCTGCGGATGCTGAGGCTGCGGATGCCGAGGCTGCGGATGCTGAGGCTGCGGATGCCGAGGCTGCGGATGCTGAGGCTGCGGATGCTGAGGCTGCGGATGCTGAGGCTGCGGAGGCTGAGGCTGTGGATGCTGAGGCTGTGGATGCTGAGGCTGTGGATGCTGAGGCTGCGGAGGCTGAGGCTGCGGATGCTGAGGCTGCGGATGCTGAGGCTGTGGATGCTGAGGCTGTGGATTCTGAGGCTGTGGTGGATGCTGAGGCTGTGGATGCTGAGGCTGTGGTGGATGCTGAGGCTGCGGATGCTGAGGCTGCGGATGCTGAGGCTCTGGATGCTGAGGCTGTGGATGCCGAGGCTGTGGTGGATGCTGAGGCTGTGGATGCTGAGGCTGTGGATACTGAGGCTGTGGTGGATGCTGAGGCTGTGGATGCCGAGACTGTGGATGCTGAGGCTGTGGATGCTGAGGCTGTGGATGCTGAGGCTGTGGATGCCGAGGCTGCGGATGCTGAGGCTGTGGATTCTGAGGCTGTGGTGGATGCTGAGGCTGTGGATGCTGAGGCTGTGGATGCTGAGGCTGTGGATGCTGAGGCTGCGGATGCTGAGGCTGTGGTGGATGCTGAGGCTGTGGATGCTGAGGCTGATGATGCTGAGGCTGATGATGCTGAGGCTGTGGATGCTGAGGCTGATGATGCTGAGGCTGTTTTGGATGCTGAGGCTGTGGATGCTGAGGCTGTGGTGGATGCTGAGGCTGTGGATGCTAAGGCTGTGGATGCCGAGGCTGTGGATGCCGAGGCTGTGGTGGATGCTGAGGCTGTGGATGCTGAGGCTGTGGATGCTGAGGCTGTGGTGGATGTTGAGGCTGTGGATGTTGAGGCTGTGGATGCTGAGGCTGTGGATGCTGAGGCTGTGGATGCTGAGGCTGCGGATGGTGAGACTGCGGATGGTGAGACTGTGGATGCTGAGGCTGTGGATGCTGAGGCTGTGGATGCTGAGGCTGTGGATGCTGAGGCTGCGGATGCTGAGGCTGCGGATGCTGAGGCTGATGATGCTGAGGCTGATGATGCTGAGGCTGTGGATGCTGAGGCTGATGATGCTGAGGCTGTTTTGGATGCTGAGGCTGTGGATGCTGAGGCTGTGGTGGATGCTGAGGCTGTGGATGCTGAGGCTGTGGATGCCGAGGCTGTGGATGCCGAGGCTGTGGTGGATGCTGAGGCTGTGGATGCTGAGGCTGTGGATGCTGAGGCTGTGGTGGATGTTGAGGCTGTGGATGTTGAGGCTGTGGATGCTGAGGCTGTGGATGCTGAGGCTGTGGATGCTGAGGCTGCGGATGGTGAGACTGCGGATGCTGAGACTGTGGATGCTGAGGCTGTGGATGCTGAGGCTGTGGATGCTGAGGCTGTGGATGCTGAGGCTGCGAATGCTGAGGCTGCGGATGCTGAGGCTGCGGATGCTGAGGCTGCGGATGCTGAGGCTATGGATGCTGAGGCTGTGGATGCTGAGGCTGTGGATGTTGAGGCTGTGGATGCTGAGGCTGTGGATGCTGAGGCTGTGGATGCTGAGGCTGTGGATGCTGAGGCTGTGGATGCTGAGGCTGCGGATGGTGAGACTGCGGATGCTGAGACTGTGGATGCTGAGGCTGTGGATGCTGAGGCTGTGGATGCTGAGGCTGTGGATGCTGAGGCTGCGGATGCTGAGGCTGCGGATGCTGAGGCTGCGGATGCTGAGGCTGCGGATGCTGAGGCTGTGGATGCTGAGGCTGTGGATGCTGAGGCTGTGGATGTTGAGGCTGTGGATGCTGAGGCTGTGGATGCTGAGGCTGTGGATGCTGAGGCTGATGATGCTGAGGCTGTGGTGGATCCTGAGGCTGTGGATGCTGAGGCTGTGGTGGATGCTGAGGCTGTGGATGCTGAGGCTGTGGGTGCTGAGGCTGTGGTGGATGCTGAGGCTGTGGATGCTGAGGCTGTGGATGCCGAGGCTGTGGATGCCGAGGCTGTGGTGGATGCTGAGGCTGTGGATTTTGAGGCTGCAGATGCTGAGGCTGTGGTGGATGCTGAGGCTGCGGATGCTGAGGCTGTGGTGGATGCTGAGGCTGTGGATGCTGAGGCTGTGCATGCTGAGGTCGTGGATGCTGGGGAGGAGCAGTGATAACATCCCACTTTTCCTTTGTACTATAATGTATGTAGGCCACTGCATGAGGAGTGCATGGTATGCCCCAGTCCCTAGCTGAGCTGAGTTTCTAACCCCCCACACTCTCACAGTTCTTTCTTCACAGCCAAATTTAGTACCTAAGGTACCACATTGTGCCTATTTGCCTGTGGGTCTATTTCCTGGCTGAACCAGAACCTCTGGGGGGGTGGGGGCAGTCTGAATCACATTGCCCTTGTATTCCTAGCAGGAATCCAGTTCATACACAGCACAGGTTCAAGAGTATTGTCTGAACCAGACCTAAGATTTGCTGAACTCAGAGTCTTTTGCACTTCCCATCTTTCTGTTTCTCCTGTGCCTCCCTGTCTCCTGTTATATACTTTCTCAGATTAGGGGCCTTACCCAAATCCAGGTCCCCTTTTCTGGAGCCTTGACCCATGCATGGTCCTTGTGGCCCCATCTTCCTCACAGCCTAACCCCTGAATCATATTCTGCTAACACTGTTTGGGCTGGGCAGACAGATCTCTGGTGCTGTGATCCAGCATCATAGAGTCCAGCTCCTCACCTACCAGGATGACTCAGATCTATTGAATGCTAAGGAGATGGACTCCTCCACCTCCTCTTCTGCCTCATGTGTTGGCATGGACCATGTCTAAATGCCATCCACACTTTGGGCCTTGCCAAACTCTCTGCACCTCTGCTCTGTCTGTCTGGCATCCCCATGCTCTTCCTGGGACCATTGCACTCATCTTTCTGTGAGCATCCTTAACTCAGTGAAACTGTCTTATGCAGCACACAGGGCTCAGAGGTTCTCGATTGTGCAGGTCTAGTGTGATTCCACCCTGGCCCCTTCCAGACATCTCTCCTGCACTTCTGTGAAGGAAGGAGCTGGGAGCACTCAGTGTTTACTCGGCTGGGGAGTTGCCATGGTCACCATGTCCTGGAGCAGAAACTTGCTGGTCTGACTCTATGAAAATGAAGCCTCTGTGTGTGGCTGCCTGACTCAGCCCGAGGGACATCGGAAACATGGGAGAAAGAAGAAAGACCACCATCAGAAAGAGGGGGGAGGACTTAAGGAATAGGCTCAGCCTCTGTGGAGAGGGGCTCATCAGTCTAACAGAACAGCAGGTATCCCATGGGACCAGAGGATGGCAGTATTTTTGACTTGGTTTTTCAGGGTTCCCTTAACAAAGTAACATAAAAGGGAACAGAAGCGGGGCTGGTGAGACTGCTCATGTAAAGGTGCGTGCTGCCAAGCCTGATGATCTGAGTTAGATCCCTGGAACCCACATGGTGGAAGCAGAGAGCTTACCCTGAGAGTTGTCCCTGGATGAAATACCCCTAGATCGGGAAGGGCATTCCGCTGCACTGTTTCTCTTTTCAAGAGAGTTTTGCCAGGGCAGGAATATAAGATTCCATTCTAGGGCATCTGAAAACATTTCCAATGAATGTGCCTATTCATTCATACAATTATACGGATCCCTCCCCAAAGCTCTCATTCCAAGGATTTTTAACAAAATAAAATAATGAGCCAGGATACTGAGAGGAGACAACAATCTTGGAACCCAAAGTCACCAGAGAATCAGAGCCAAGTCCCTAAGCATCACTCCCCTATGAGGAAGGAAGCTATTCCCAATGGACAAAATGGGTCTGCAGTTAGAACTCAGACATCAGACCCAAGCTGGGAGCTGTCTTCTTAGACTGGAAACGGACCCTTCATGCCCAAGCAAAGAAGTCTGCTTTACAGTGCTGTGGAAAGGTTCACTCGATGAGCAGTTAGCCTCAGCTGCCTTGGTTTCCAAGCACATGCAAGTCCTCCAAAGATTCATGCTCATGGCTTCTCCCAGAGAGTGCCTAAGAAGTTGGGGGAGAGGGCTAAAGTAAGGCAGTGCTGAAGGCTGATGTCCCTTCTTGCATATATGAGAGCTGTAGTGTGGGGCGGGGCAGCTGATCCATACAGACACATTCTATTTGTTTCCTTCTGTGCCCTCCAAAAATGACTTGCTCCAGACATTCTAAATGGGTGACGGAGGAACCAGCATGTTCTCTATCAGAGAAGATTATTAAGCACGCAGTTCTAGAAATTTATTCTATGAAAACAGAAAAGGAAATTTTGTAGAAGGACAATGAACAGCCAAAGGGTTGAGAGAGAACAGAAAATCAGACCCAGGAAGGCCCCTCAAGTGTGAGGACTTACCAACCTTCCTACCGCTCAAGGGCTAAGAAGGAAAGTTGATCTATAGCAAGTGGTCAGGCATGGTGGCTCACATTTGTAATCTAACATAGGAGGTTGAGAAAGGATTGTGAGTTTGAGGCTAGCCTGGGCTGCACAATGAGACCCTGTCTCAGGAAATCAGTCAACAGAGCCAACTAACCAACTGGCCGACATTCCCAAGTGGGCGAGCCTATTTGAGATCCTACCCTTCGTATTCCTGCTTCAGCAGGTTTCAGGTGGGAGCCTGGGCCTTTTAACCTCTCCTGAGTTTCAGAGAGAGGAAGACATGGAATTTCACGAAGGAACTGAAATAGGGCAGGCAAAAGAAGCCATTCACTGTTCCACTAGTAAGCAGTCATCTCCCTCCCTCCCACCTCCCCACCCTTCCTCTCTCCTCCCTCACTCCCTCCCTCCCTCTGTCCCTCATTCTTCTGTTGTAACCACCTTTCATGTTGCTTCCTCCTGCTATGAGCGGAATCATGCTCATGAAATGAAACCCAGGGCTTGTCTTTAAGAAAGCTACTGTGTGGTATTGTTGGAGATGATTAAAAGCCATGCGGTTGTCTAGGTTATGGCCCCTTTGATTGCAAGGAAAACGAAACTAACTCATTCAAGTTCATCAGGAGAACATGCAATAATCATTCAGTGTTCTCTCAGATCAGAGACTGTGGAGTCAGTGCGGGAGAAGGGCTCAGGCAGCTGGCGCCACCTCCTTCTCTGTCCCAGGGTACAGGTTCTCCCCTTTTGCTCATTGTGACCCCACTGCTCTTCCTTCACAATGCAGCCCCTCTGATCATCAACTTGCAAATGGCTGACATTACTTTTAATTTACAGCACCTTTTCACCACCAACTGTTTGCAATTCCATAGCCATACTAAGTTCCTAAGACAGAGTCTGTTCAAGTTCCCAAGTTTGTTCTTTATCTGGTACAAGACTGACTAAAACCTGATAGAGTGAGGTTTCTTTCCTTGTCTTCTTTGTGTGTGTGTGTGTGTGTGTGTGTGTGTGTGTGTGTGTGTGTGTGTGTGTGTGTGTAGAGGTGGATGCACATATGTGTGCAGGCATGTGTATGGAAGCCAGCAGTCACCTTTGGGTATTGTTCTTCAAGTGACATCTACTTTGTTTTTTGAGACAAGGTCTCTCACTGGGGGCTTACAAGGCTTGGGCAGCTGGTCAGTGAGCCCCCAGGACTCTTCTAGTCTCCATTCCCAGCACCAGGAATGCCTCCACAGTTATGTTCTTTATCTGGATGCTGAGGATCAAAGTGAGGTCCTCATGTTTATACAACAAGCATTAACCCGCTGAGCCATCTCATCTTCCCAACTCTGTGAGATCAGATTTCTAATCAGCACACTGATTGGCTGCTTTTGGGGCGGGGGGTGGTTCAGGTGGCCATCACCAGTTCAGTTCAGTTTACCGAGTCTTTTTATTTTTCCTGGTAAGGTTTGGACAGCTGAGATATGGATGTGAATGTGCCAACTGTAGGTAGACAGGCTCTGAGGGACATTTTGCTTGTTTTCTTTTTACGGCCTACACTCTCAATGGCTTGGAGACAATGCCTGGATGCTTCTGAAAATGTTCATCAGAGAAAAGGAGAGAGATGGGCAGGATGCTTGAGGAGACACTGGGATGGAGGCGCTGGTGGGTCACCTTTGCTTTGCCAAGTGCACACCCCTCTGGGTCTCACGTTTGACCACAGCTGCTCCGTGGGCCTAGAATGCCCACCACATTGCTGCTGTATTTTCCTGACCACAGTGGCTGGGCCTTCCACCCAGGGAGGTACGGATGGGTCAGAGAGGAACAAGCTGACCACATATATCTTCTCTCACCTTTTACACAGGCTTCTTGTTGCTGAGGTTTCTATGCCTGTAGCCCACCTGAGACCTGGCCAGCTTACCCTGTGCTCTGCGCTTTTCTGATCCCTTCATATCCTGCCAGAACCAGCTATGTTTCCCTTTCAGCGGTCTAGTTGTTTCCAAATGCCTCTGGCGAGTTAGTTCTAATGGCCTCTTGGCATGTCTTTGGGGTGTCACAGCAATGACTCCACTTTTTTTAAAAGTATATTTGAAATGAACACATTTTAGATATACATATTAAAGGAGCTTGCTGTGATAGCCCCATATGCATTTCCTCTGTGCATTGATAGTATCCACCCACCCCACCCCCGACCTAGGTCCTCCCCCAAGCCCCCATTCTTCCTCCCAGCATTCTTCCCATACCTAGGAGTCCTCTTTAATTTGTTTACCTTCCCCATTTCTAGTTACTATTCTGCTCTGTCCTTACATGAAGACGGCTTTGGTTCTATACAGTGAGCAAGAAAATATCGTATTTGTTTTTCTGCGTCTGGCTTGCTTCACTCAATGTAATTGTCTTTGTTACGGTTCTATTGCTCTGAAGAGACACCATGGCCGGGGCAACTTATAGAAGAAAACATTTAATGAAGGCTTGCTTACCTTTCAAAGGGTGAGTCCATGATCTTGGTGGAGAGCATAGCAGTAGGAAGCCAGGCACTGAAGCAACAGCTGAGAGCTACAGCCTGATCCATAGGCAGAGAGAGAGAGAGAGAGAGAGAGAGAGAGAGAGAGAGAGAGAGAGAGAGAGAGAGAGAGAGAGACTCTAGGCTTGGTAAAGAATTTTGAAACCTCAGAGCCCATCCCCAATGACACACCTTTTCCAACAAGACCATGCCTCCCAACCCTTCTAATCTTTCTCCTAACTGTTCCACCAACTCGGGACCTAGCATTTAAATAGATGAGACTATGGAGGTCACTCTCATTCAAACCATGTTAATAGTGGTCTGAGTGGTAGTATTCTGTTAGGTAAGTATAGTAACGATAAACCACGTGTCCCTGGTGTCCATGTTCTCTATCCCTGGAAGAAAGGCTCTTCTTTTCTGTAAGGATGAGGGCATCAAATGAACTCCAGCTAACTCGAAGGCCCTGGGGAGGGTACCATTGGGTGTGCACACAAGGCTGGAAGTCACCCCTCAGATAGCAACAGTTGTCTGAGAAAAGCTTCTATCACTAGCAGCCAAGGAGGCCAGGCTAATTAAAAAGGCATTTGTTTATGCGTCTAAATTATAGAAGGTCCTGTGGGAAGATTAGAATTCAGAAAGCAAAGTCCCCATCCTAAGGTCACAGTAAGTGCCTGCTGTATTCCCTTCGGTTTTCTCTTTTCCTCCTATATGCATGTTTTAAATATCGTTTCTAATCATGGCTGCCACACTTGCTCACACCATGTGGTGATCATTTGCTATGTTGTTAGAGGATTTTTCAAAAACTTTACCCTAATGATTTGAATGTCTGCTCTGGCACTGAGAGGACAGAGTAAAAATCAAACCCGCTGCCCCCATCTTTTCCATAGCAACAAGGTGAGGTTTAGCCAGAAGGCAAGGTCCTTCATTCTGGGAAGTGATTACTTCCCAGGTGCCTGAGCTGTTTGAGATGTGGGGGTGGGGGAAGAGGTTCTTATGCTCTCCCAGATGGAGCTTCTGGGTGGAGAGCTCACACGGGGGGGGGGGGGAGTGTTGTCTGGGTGACAGAGTCCCTCTGGACCCTACTACCCTCCTGACATCACAGGCCCCACACAGCCAATAGGGCTGTGTGTTCAAGCCGAAGCCACACCCCCATTTCACATCTATCAAATAGATGTTGAAATACCAGAAAGTCAGCTGGGCTGGAGGTGGGAGGGTGGGGGGCTGGGGGGATTAAGGGGTAGGGGAATGGAGTGGGGGCTGGGGGGTTGGGGTAGAGATGGGGGGATGGATGGGGGCATGGACTGGTTCTAGGTCTGTCCTCTCTGGATGATGGAACTGGGATGGCAGTGCCAGGCTCTGAGAGTCTTTCCCCTGGGTCTCCTGGGAGGAGGTTACTAACTGCTGGCCCTACCATCATTGGCAGGGTACACGATGGAGGACCTTCCTCCAGACTGTGGGCTGTCGGGCTGTTTTCATCTTTGCAGGGCTGGGCAGAGGTGGGAATGGTGATGTCCTCTGGAAGAAAGAGCCACATGGACCCTTGTCAAATCTTGGTTTCTCACCCTCTGACCAGGGGCAGTGTCTGAACAGCTCAGCGTTTGTGGCCCTAGCTTGTAAGCATGCCTCAGACGTGAGGGAGGATCTTCAGATAAAGCCAGACTTTCCTGAGATGATTGGAACATGATGTCAAAAGCAAGCTCATTTGCATAATAGAAGCACAATAAAAGTAATAGGGCTGTATTTTCTACCTGATGCTGTGGGAGTGGAATATTTCTTAAATTGTTATTTTAGAAATCGGCTTCGTTCGGTGTAATTTATATACAATGTAATCACTCAATTTTAGGTGTACAATTCCATAAATGAACCCTGACAGCTGCTGATACGCTTCCTGTCACTATCAGCTCAGTTCACTTTTCTTCTAGAATTTCCTGTAAACAGAGTCACGCAAGGTACAGCTTACAGAGCCGAGGGTGTGTCTTCCTTTACCGGGAACGGTTAATTCTTATTCCATGTATTCTGTGTGGAGCCCTGGAGTAGTTATTTCACAGTGTGTGTCTATGTGTCTCTGTGTGTACCTGTGTGCATTACATGTTGTCCAGGCCAGAGGTCACGTCTCCTGTCTTCTTCAACTGTTTTACACCTTGGTTTTTGAGGCAGGGCCTCTCACTGAACCAGGAGCTTACTAACCCAGGCGGAGTGGCACCAGCAAACCCCAGGGATCCTCCTATCTCTGCCTCCCGCACTGGGATTACATGTGTGTGCCACCCCACACTGAGATTACATGTGTGTGCCACCACATTCGTTGTGGATTTGAACTCAGGTTCTCATGCCTGCAAGTTAACACCGTTCTGGTTTGCTTTTTGTTTCTGTGATAAACACCATGAACAGAAGCAGCCTGGAGAGGAGAGAGTCATTGAGGGAAGTCAGGGAAGAACTGGAGGCAGGAACTTGGAGAAGCAGAGGCCACGGAGGAGTGCTGCTTACTGGCTTGCTCCCCCATGACTTGCTTGGCTTGGTTTTTTTTAAATAAACCTCAGGACCACTTGCTCAGGAGTGGCACCACCCACAGTGAGCCAACCATTAATCAAGAAAATGCCCCATAAAATTGTCTAGAGGCAATGTAAAGGAGGCGCTTTCCCCTCAGTTGAGGTTCTTCCTTCCTGGATGACTCGAGCTTGTGTCAAGTTGACAAAAACAAACCCAAACAAAAACAAAACAGACAAAACCGAACAAACATAAGCACTTTATTGAGTCATCCCCCAGACTTTGATGTCATAGTTAATGAACCTATGCTTGCCCCCTGACCCTAAATAATAGTTTAGTAAAATCTTTGGACACATCTTTGTTTGGGCATATAGTTTTGCTTTTCATTGTGAAATAATTAGAAGTTTGTGTTAGTCCAGGTTCTCTGGGGCGACAGCACCAGTAGCACATGTACATATATGGAAAGAGTTTTAAACTTGGCCCCCACACTTGTGAGGCCTGGGAAAGTCCAACTTGTAGTTAGGAGAGGAGAGGAGAGAGAGGAGAGAGAGAGAGAGAGAGAGAGAGAGAGAGAGAGAGAGAGAGAGAGAGAGAGAGAGAGAGAGAGAGAGAGACTTGTAGCTTGTCATCAAAAGCTGTCTGCTGCAGAACCAGAGTCAGTGCTGCAGGGGACCTGGAACCATCTCAGAAGCCCTCCCTATAGTCAGGTCTTGTTCTATTCAGGCCTTTTTGGAAGGCATTCTGCTTGCCTCAACATGCTTATGACTTAGTGGTGTTTAATATTCAAATTCAGTACTCTATAGTGAGGTCGGCCTTTCTTATTATTGATATAAGTAATTTGTGATTTTAAAAATATTTGTATCTAATATAGCTAGGATTTTAAAGTATTTGTTTTTATTATCTCTCTATATCTCTCTCTGTGGCTGTTTCTGTCCCTTTCTCTGTGTGTCTGTGTCTGTGTCTGTGTCTGTGTCTGTGTCTGTGTCTGTGTCTGTGTCTGTGTCTGTGTCTGTGTCTGTGTCTGTGTCTGTCTGTGTCTGTGTCTGAGCACTCATGAGTGCAGGTGCCCAAGAAGGCCAGAAGAGGGCATTAGATCCCCCAGACCTGGACTTACAGCAGTTTTGAGCTAGCATGTGTGTGCTGAAATGAAATTCTGGTTTTCTGCAAGAACAGCAAGTGCTCTTAACTGCCAAGCCATCTTTCAAACTCAAATTTAAAAAATAAAATCAAAACTTTAAGAATATAGGTTGTGATTTAATTGGATTTCTTTGGTTTTTTCCCTTTATTTGTCTTGTGTTTTAATGATTTCTAGTATCTTTTATTTCCCTCCTTTGGGTTCCTTTGGGTTTAATCTGCTTTTCCTCTAGCTTCTAATTTGGAGGCTTATATAATTTATGTGACCTCTTCTTTTCTAACATAATTTTAATGCTAAAAATGTTCCTCTAAGAACTACTTTACATATACTCTAGACATTTTGATATTTTTGTGTTGTTTTAGTTCAATATATTCTCCAATTTTCTTTTTGATTTCTTCTTTCTCACATGGGATATTTGTAAGCATATTGTTAATTTTCAAACACTGGGAGGGAATGTCCAGATACTTTTGTAGTGATGGTTTTTATTAGCTCTCTGGTGAATAGATAGCATAGTTCTAATATAATTGAAGCACAGCACATTTGAATATATAGAAGACTTCAAAAAAGTTTTTTCTTTATTAGTTTTTGTGTATCACACCACACACACACACACACACACACACACACACACACACACACACACACACACGGAGGTGGGGACACGCATTTAAGTGTAGGTGTCTGAGCAAGTCAGAAGAGGGCATTATCGCCTAGGACTGGAGTTGGTAGAACTTGTGAGCCAGTTTTGACTGTGAGGGACAGAACCCAGGTCCTCTTCAAGAGCAGCAAATATTCTTTTTCTTTCTTTTTTTTTTTTTGGTGTGTATCAAACATTTTTATTATTATTATTTTTCTCCATCTTTATTAAATTGGGTATTTCTTATCTACATTTCAATTGTTATTTCCTTTCCCGATTTCCAGGCAAACATCCCCCTAACCCCTCCCCCTCCCCTTCGATATGAGTGTTCCCCTCCCCATCCTCCCCCAATTACTGCCCTCTCCCCAACAAGCCCTTTCACTGGGGGTTCAGTGTTAGCAGGACCAAAGGCTTCCCCTTACACTGGTGCCCTTACTAGGCTATTCATTGCTACCTATTAGGTCAGAGTCCAGGGTCAGTCCATGTATAGTCTTTAGGTAGTGGCTTGGTCCCTGGAAGCTCTGGTTGGTTGGCATTGTTGTACATATGGGGTCTCGAGCCCCTTCAGTTCTTTCAGTCCTTTCTCTGACTCCTTCAACAGGGGTCCTGTTCTCAGTTCAGTGGTTTGAGCAGCAAATATTATTAACCTCTGAGTCATCTCTCCTGCTCCTAGGAGACCTGTTACAGCCTAGAGTGCAGTCAGTCTGTGCTAAGCATCATAGGTGCCTTGAAGTGCATGGCTTTCACAGTTGAAGTCTGTGTTCTCTGTGCGTCGGATTCAGTTTGTTTAAGTCTCTGTATCCTTAGTCTCTTCCTCCACTATTCAATCAGTGACTGAGAGGACAAGATGCTGAAGCGTTTTTTTGTATTAGCGGGATGCTTTTTAAAGTTCTACAAGTTTTTATTCTATTTCTTGAAGTTTTGTTATTAATTGTGTGCATTTGGGTTTGATATATCCTCAATTAATTGACTGCTTTATTACTGAAGGACATCTCGTTCTCTTTTAATATTTCTTACTCTAAATTATTTGTTCTTGGCTTGTACAGACAACTGAGTATGCTTTTTCACTTTTTCCTTGAATCTGTATTTTACACGTTCACTATCAAGTATATTTTTATGCATTTCTCTACCAGCCAAATTGAAAACTATGGCCGTAGGTCCTATATCCTGTTTGACATGTGGCATGCCGTTTTTGTTCACAATACTGTAATGCACACATTTCGGTGCCTGTCGCTTTATCCTATCCCCTTTGCATTTGTGGATTAGTGAAGGATAAATGCATAAGTAAGAAGTAAGATTGATTCGGTCCCCAGCTCCGAAAAAAAGAACCAAAAAAAAAAAAAAGAAGTAAGATTGAAACAGGAGACTTTATGCCACACTTCTAAAGACTAGAAGATCCGTGGAGAGATTCCAAAGGGAGGAAGATGGAAAAACCCTGTGTTACGTTCTCCCCCTTTCAGAGTGTGTGTCTGTAGAGTGACAGCACTGGACATGTTCTGCGTCGGAAAAAGGGGCAGTGGGGATGTAGTACACTCGTCACCGAGCAGAAAGGAGCTAAAACCCATTGCTGTGCTATTCAATCCTTGCAGAAGAAGGCATTCCTAGCAGCCTTAAGACTTCTCCCCAACTGAGATGCCCACGGCATTCACCCAAAGGGCCAAAGTCATTCAGGAAGTGTGTCTGAGAGTCTCAGTGTGCCCAAGACCTCCACCCCTCCCACACCTCAACCACTGGCTCTGTGGTGACCCAGCAAGAGAAGAGAGCAGCTCTTAGCAGTGGGGAGTTGCTAGGAAGTACGCTGTGATGTCCCAGGCCGAAGGCTGTGAAAAGAGGTGAAATTTTACTTAAAACCCAGTCTATGGTATTTCTTTTTATTTAAACATGCATATATACGTATATATACATATATCACATATCATACTAAATACACACATGCTATCTATATCTTGTGGTGTGTGTGTGTGTGTGTGTGTGTGTGTGTGTGTGTGTGTGTGTGTGAAGTGGGTGGATGTTTTCATGCCTCCATGTAGTATGCACATGGAGGTTAGTGGACGACTCATTCTCTCTTATCTTTCAGGTCCCAGGGATCAAGCTCAGGTTGCCTGACAGGCTTGGCCACAAGCACCTTTACTAGCTGAGTCACCTTACAGTCCCAAAATACTGCATTCTCATAGCATTAACAGACTGAGACCAGCAGACACAAAATCTGCTGTAAGGTGTGTGCTTTCTTTGTTTTTAAAAATCACTTGGAATTGATTATCATTTGTTTAACTGATTGATTAATTTCCAAATTGTTTTCACTTCAGTTCTTTCATTCATTCATTGTGAAAAAAGTAGTTGCAGTGCTGGCTTGGTGGCTCAGTGGTTAGGAACACTGGCTGCTGGACCCATCTGTAACTCTAGTCCCGGGTGGGGCTGATAGTCTCCTCTGGCCTCTGCAGAGATCACACAGACGTATATGCAGCAAAATACGCATCCACATTAAATAAATAAATAAAATGTTATTTTAATGAAGTAATTGGCTTGACTCATCGCAATGAGCATTTTCAAGTAGAGATGTTGGGGCGAAAGTGTACAGTGTGTGACAAACAGTGACACACTGCAGCTCCCACTGTGAGATTTAAAAAAAAATTTAATTGTTTTGTTTTCTTTTATGTGGAAGGTTGCAATGATGAAGGGTGGGTATGGAGGGATGGGGAGATGCATGGGATTGGGGTTCATGGTGTGAAGTCCACAAAGAACTAATAAAACATTTTTTAAAAATGACATATTTGAGAAGAGAAGTCTAAAACCATTGACCTCTATTTCACCATCATTAGTTTGAAAGAAGAGCTCTTTGTAACTTATGCATATAAAGTGAGAAAGATAATATAAATCAAGACAAGGCCATCGAGACATAAAACTGGAAAGTAATACAGGAAATAAAAAAGTACACAAAGGGTTGTTTACATCCTGCCCCCGCACACCCTTCCGTATAGCTAGAAGAAAAATATTAACTCAAGTCCTCTATCCTGCTTGGCAGTATATACAGGCTATATCCTATATCCTGTAATAGGCAGTGTGAGAAACTTTTTGCTACCATGGCACCTAATACAGTGCACACATAGTAAAAGTGAATAACTTTAAGTACCTGTGATTACTCTCTTTGATTACTAGCATTGGAAGTCAGAAGTCTAAAACGCATTTCACTGGGCTCAAATCAAGATGTCACAGTCGTGTTCCTCTGGGTGGATCTAGGAAAGACTGTTGTTTTCCTTTCCTGGCAGGGGGTATCCTCTTCTCTTACCCTTGTTATCTCTTTCCCTCTTGTACCTGGCAGCAGGGCTTGACCGGCTGCCATGCTGCTCTCTCTCCAGTCCTGCCTCTCCTGCTTCCTTCTGGATTTCAGGACTCTTCGTGTTCACGTTGTCCTCCGCTGGCTAACTGGAGATACACTCTTTAACTTAAGGTCAGATGATCATCAAGTTTATGTGCATCTGGACTGCCATGCCTTCCGGCCATGTACATATTGTGTCCCCAGCATCTGGAAGTCAGAATACAAAGATCTATTATGGATTGGATGTAAAACTTCTCATAGGCTCAAAGGTTTGAACACTTTGTGGCCAGATGGTGACACTGTCTTAAGAGATTGTGGAACCTTTGGGGGCATAAGACCATGCTGGTAGACACGGTCCACTAGGGATTGGCCTTGAAGGCCAGAACTTGGCCCCTGATTCTGGTCCCAAGTTTTGAGTTCCCTCTCTGATGTCACTGTATAACCATCTGCAAGCTCCCATGTCCATGGACTAAGCCAGTCCACCTGACGTGCTTTCTCTTCCACAAAGGGTCTGTGCTCTAAACCAGAAAAAACAAATCTTTCCTCCCACAAACTGTTCCTGTCAGTTTTTGTCTCTACTATGAGGAAAGTAGGGGAAACATTGGCAGGGCATTACTCTGTGTGGCACTGATAATAGGAGCTAAACCTGCGCTGACAATAGCAATGCAAGCCCAGGCTTCACAGGCCTGGGGCATGCGATTTGAATGTGAACTGGTCTGGCAGGCTCAATTGTTTGAACACTTGTACTCCAGGCAGTGCTGTTTAGCAAGATTGTAGAACCTTTGTTAGATAGCCTTCAGGGGAGGAAGTGGAGCAGGCCTTTCCCTTCCGGTGTCACAGTCTGGCCTCATTTCCTGTCTATTCTTTGCTTGCTGATTGCAGTTGCTGTGTGACTCGCTGGCTCACACGCATACAACCATGCCTTCCCCAGGCTGAAGTTACAAGACACACAGCATCATTGGGGTATTTCTTTTGTGTCTAATCAAAGCCATGGAAATTGCCAGTACTGTTGTATATGAGTTTCAAGAGCCAGGAATCAGAACTCCTCAAGTTAGGCAGGAAAAACCTGTTTGTATTGGGTAAGGAGACCCAGTAATTAAAGTTTTGGGGAAAAGGTATAGAGAGCCATGAGACCCCCAGGCAGAGGAACCCTAGTGAAGGCAGGGTTCTGTGTGGATGAATCTGGTACATAGTAATTCATGGGCTTTGATGACCTGGACTTTATGTTTCTGTTTCATAGGAAGGAAACCTGCTGACCAGGGCCTTTGTTGCTCATGAGAACATTACTTATTAAGCCACTGGCCAGATGGAGAGGGGGATTTCCATGATTTGAGTATGAGGAAGGGACATTAACAGTTGCCACTGCTGGCGACAGTTCTTGATAAACTAACATCTCTTTGAAATGAGTCTCAGAAAATCTCACCAGTTGGCGTCTGATCTCCTCTTGGGGGATGTGTATGTTTGGAACTACACACAGAGGTGGGAGGCTGGGGAGTAGTCTAGGAACACAGACTAAGATCTGGAGGCCGAAGGTGTCTTTCGAAACCTTTTGGTGTGTGTTTTGCTGCAGTGTCAAATTGCCACCAATTCATTTGGTTACCAACTCTAGACCCTTGTCTAAGGTAGCAGCTTCACTTCTTTGTTTTTTCTGTTCTTTTGAGAGACATGGGACAGAGACATGCATGGGAGAGAAAGAAGAGGTGGCTTCCAGCTGTCTTACCATCTATACCTGAGACCTTGGGCAAGCCACCCTTCTCACATTTAGTTTTCTGACCTGTCAGATGGGCTGGTGTGATGTGGGAGTGGTCCTTAGGGACTGGTGGATGCTGAGGGTTTGAATTTACAGTGCAAGACTCAGCCATCAGTCTTACTGTTTCTTTGAACTTGTTCTTCACTTGACATGTACTGCTTTAGGTCTGTTCCTCACTTTGGACTGGCAGCAGTTGCATGGGCAATGCCCTAAAATATGTGCCACGGGCCATCATTCTATTTTACCTCCATTCAAACAACAAGCACATACCTACTGTGCAAAGTAAGCCACTCCCATACGCCCGATCTTTGTGTTAGATGGGAAGGAAGTGAAATCCTGCCTTGTTGAGTCCTAGGGTCCTGACAATACCTGAAGTGGAAGGACTTTTAGTTCAATAACTTCTCTTATTAAGAAGCAAATAAAAGCCTGAAGAGATGAACTGATTAGCTCTAGATTGTGTAGCCAAATGGAGGACCTCAGAACTGGGGCTGAAATCCATCTTTCAAACTTCTAGCCCAGTTCTGCCATAGTCTTCCATTAACTTCAACCTTCTGTTAGCCAATTCAAATACAAAACCGATAATGAGCCCTAAATGATTTTCTCCTTGAGCTCAAAGAATTTTTAATTGGAAAAGGATGTGCCCAAATTTGTCATGAGAAACAATTAACACAGCCTCCTGGACTTGCTGGGCCATAGCCATTGTTCCAGCAAAGGCATTGGATAATGAGAGGAAACATGGAGACAAGGATGGAGAGCAGGCGACCGTTCCTGGTTCTCAAAGCCTTTTGTGTCCA
This sequence comes from Rattus norvegicus, assembly GCF_021556685.1. Classification (NCBI taxonomy): domain Eukaryota; kingdom Metazoa; phylum Chordata; class Mammalia; order Rodentia; family Muridae; genus Rattus; species Rattus norvegicus. Next base: position 178,855,540 of record NC_141534.1, on the reverse strand, counting down.
TTTAGCTGGGACTTGTTGCCAAACAACAACCCTGGACTAGCCAGGAAGAGCCCAGGTGATACCAGCTACCTAGCCCAACTCTTTAGAGCTGCATTTGCCAGCAGGAAGCCCCACCATTTTGTTGCCAAGCAAGATAAATAGGCCTCAGTTGAGCTCTGACTGTGGCTTTGGGGACACAGGTTCCATCCACTCTGTGCATGGATGCCACTTTGTCTTCAAACCAGACAATCCATACCCAGCCCCTTGAAGCTGCAAACCAAGAGACTGTTGTCACACCTGCAGACAGGAGATTGACTGTGATCCATGCCTTCCCAGCTCATGTTGCTTTACCCTCCACTCCATTCAGGTTTCTAAAAGCTCCCAATGTTTAACATAGTCTTAGCCTTCTGTCTCACGGAGTTGATCCTTCAACAGCCAGATTAACTTGGTCCAGCTCTTGGTTCTCCTGCGATGTAACAGTCCACTACTGGTCTCTCCCACTCCAGTTACTTTGTTACTTTAGTTGAAAATTCAGTTCTCATTGGTTCCAGCACCCAGGAACCTCCTATTCTTCCTCCAGGAAGGGATCACTGTGGCCTGTTCCTTTGGCTTTCCCTGTTCCCCTGGTCTGAGACACTGTGTCTGTCTGGGACCCACTCAGTCCTCTTCCAGCTGCTGCTGCTGCTGCCACCTCCTCATTCCCACTCTGGGCTCTGCTTTCATGACTGAGAACTCATGTTGATTCTTTCACCGTAACATCTCGCCATATCCAGGTGCTGTAGGTCTCTTGAGCTGTTACTGACCAGATGAGTTCTCAGCCCCTTTACCGCCTGGCTTCTGCTGACTCCCAAGGGGAAGATATTTAGAAACGACCAGTGCGTTCCTCCAGAGTAGTGCTAGCTGAGTGGTTTGAATCTCTTGCACACTCTAGAATTTGGAGTTAACTGTAGATCGCAGAGGTTGAGCACAGCTTGGAAGTCAGACCTAACACTTTTCCATTTGTGGATCTCTGGCTGACTTATCAGAGTTACTTTATTAAAAAACAAAAAAACAAAAACAAAAACAAAAACCATCATCCCCAGGCCAACTCCTCAGATCAACTAAATTAAGATCTTAGAGAGACATTAGATTATTAGGTGTAACGAAACTAAATAACTTCTGACTAGATCCGTCTATAACAATGATTTCTTTAATCATTCCCATCTAGGGGACCCTGGAGATTCCAGAAGTCATCAGCTTAGCAAGGAAACATTGCTTTTGTATGTCCATCTCAAGAAAATGCCAGTAAGTGTCTTATAGAAGACGCTACTACGTGAATATGTATAAGATGTAATTACACAGATAGCTCTGATGAGTAAGGGACAGTAGTTGACTGAAACACCTAGACTGGCTATAACTCAAAAGCAGGGACACATATTTTATTCTTGCCTCAGGAACTGGAGAGGATGTGGGGACAGCTTGCAGCAGGCCTGACCTTGTCAGTGTGGACCTGTCAACACTGGCAGGAAGTCTGTTCTGAACACTGTGAGAAGTGAGAGTGTGGTAAAGAAAAACTAGGTCACTGTCCTGATGTCCAAAAGGGAACACAACACTGTGTGTGAAAGTGAACACTGCAGTAAGTGCCTATCAAATGAAGCAGAGCTTCATTTGCACATTGCAGTGTGCAAAGCCACTAAGAAAGATACCTGGAGATCAATATAAGTATATTTGGCTTCCTGAAATACAGCCCTCAGATGTTTTGGTTAAATCTTACATAGAAGTGTAATATGTAAAACAGATGTGGGTCTGGTAACATGTATATGTTTGTATGGTGGTGGTGGGGTATTAATTCAGATTTGCTATGTTGTGTGTGATGAGAAATGATCTAGAAATATAATCAGACTTTTCTCACTTGTGTGAAATGGCTACTATGGATGGGCTTGGCTCTGAGACCCAAGCTGAGGGAGTAGCTATCATCTTAAACATGGCTAGTTACAATGGCCGAGGACAACATCTGCAATTAGACATTCTACATTAAAAGTGACACATAGCACTTACCACCAGAGTGCGCTGGTCAAAACCAGTCACATGGGCCACCCAATTACCAAGGGGCCAAGAGGAACCATCCTTACATATGCTCCGAATGTATTCCAAATGAAAATATGGAGGCCACGGGTATATTTGGGCTCTTGGTCAGCCCCACAATGATACCCCAGGAATACTGTTGGAAAACCACTGAATCATTTCCCCCATTTTAGAATGAGGAGACAGAGGTCAGGTTGCTAGCTTAAGTCATATCAGAGTGGACCAGGACAGAGAGGCCTCTGTTCTTCTTTCAAGATGGAGATATCTCTGTTCCCAGTTCAAGGCTTTTCTCATTTTTGTTCACACAGAGAGGAGCTGGGGGAGAGAAAATGGTGACTCACAGGCTTATTCTGAAAGACCAAGTAGACTTTAGGAAAATTTCCATGACACCTCACTACACATTCCAAGTGACAAATAGATGCAGTAAAGACATATTAGCTCTGATTACCCAGGGGACACTGGCAATAGAAAGGCATTTGTAGAGAACCATCACTGATCACGAAACCTGATGCTCCTAGTATGGCCAGGAAGTCACACAGAAGCAGCCAGCTTCGCTGCATCCTGAGAGAAACACATCAGGATCACAAGTGAGGAGGATGGTGATCGATTTCTCGCAGTCAATGGCACTACACAAGGAGCATTTATCCCTCAGGATGGGGCAGGACAGCAAACATTAAGGATCATCTGCTGCGTCCAGCAAACATTGGTAAGTGTCAGGGATCCACAGACAAATAGCAGGTGAGAGCAGAACTTAGGACTGGAGAGATTGGATGCTACCCACAGATGTCCGTTATTTTTCTTGTGCTCAGACAAAATACCTGACAGGGAGGTGAGGTTTAATCTGTCTAATTGTCTGTCATGGGAGCGAAGGCAAGGTAGGAACGTGAGCTGATGTTCACATCTGGGTGGACCAGGAAGCTGGGAGAGGAAAAGCATAGGGTTTTGCCTCCCCATTTAGGGTAGGCCTTTCCTCCTTGGTTAATTCCCTCTAGAAAGACCCTCACAGACAAGCACAGACATATGTCTCACTGATAGCCTAGAGTTTCTTAATCCAACAAAACTGACAACCGAAGTTAGCCATTGGAGGTTTGCCTTTGGGGTGGCGGTGGTAAGTCATGGTTCTGTTTCTCTTCTCTTAGAGTTTCCCAGTGTGCACCTGGGGAAGCCAGTTCACTGGGCTGATCAAGCCCACACATAACTGATCATAGAAAATTCACCCATGTGACCCATTCTGAGTTAATTACTGGGACTCTTTTCCAAAGACACACAAACTCCACTTCCGTGTCTTTATACATATCACCCTCGGTAGGAAACCCTGAGGCTCTCTGCTTCCCCTGCCTGCTGCAGGATGCTGTTCGTTTATTTTGCAATAGGATCTTATATAACACCTGGTCCTATCAGCCTTGAGCTGTCTATGTAGCTCAGGCTGGCCCTGAACTCTCTGTCCTATCACCTTTACTTCTCAACTGCGGAGATCATAGGCATGTGTTACCATGCCTAACCTAAATTATCTTCATATCTCTAAAAACACAAATAGCTTCCTTTTCCCTCCAGGCCCAGATTCCTTCATTGCTTCTGGCCCACCCCCACCCGTGGAAGGTGAGGTTTGATAGGAAGCCTACAAAGGCTGATCCCTCCCGGTCTTTCTGTCTTGTTGTGGTAAAAAAGCAGCATGACCAGTTTCCAAGCATACCACTCCGCGCCTCTCTCCTGAGCTCTCTCGATAGTTCTGACTCCATCGAGCCATAGGAACTAGTGCTAATTTATCTCAGCAGCTCCTCGCTGGCCCCCAAAGTACTCTCTGATCCCGGTGGTCCGAGAGCTGTTCCAGTGTGCCACCTTGCCATGCTGGTCTCTAGTGTTAGTTCTGGCACCCATGGGACTGAATGGAACTAACCATAATTTATCTCTAATTAGTATATCTCCCAGCAGCTCTCTGCTAGCCTCAAATTCTCTGTCCCAGCTAAAAGGGCTCTAGAAGTCCAGCATGGGCTGGCCTATTGCGGCTCTCTGTCTCAGACTCTGCTCACATTCCCAACAACCCAATAAAATCATGACTCAATAAACTGTAACTTATCAATCAGATCTGTATGTTAAATTCTCAATCCACAATACATCCTCACAATGAACTCACAACCAATTGATAAAGATATAAACCACCTACCTAGATAAGACAAATTTGCTTGCAGAAATCCCTCCCAACTACCTTGGCAATTCAAGACCACCCAGATCTGGGTCACCCTTCTCCATCTCCAACTTGATTGTCCTCCTTCCCCTTCTCTCCGGACTTACAAATGCTTTGTCCCCGCCTTAATTGTTTACTGTCCAATCATGGCCTTGACCTAACTTGTGCCAGTCCGCACCTGCATAATGACATCAACCTACATGTCCTCATTTCCCTTTCTTTCCTCTTGCCTTCACTTATCCCAACAGCTACTTTGTCACATTCACACATATGAAACACAGTATGGGGCTGTTGGTGTCCAAGGCATTTCCCATGTTGAACCTTCGTAGCTATGACTCTGCACCATGCTCTGTACTCCTGGTGGTCTTCCTCATCCTCATCTGACTACTCCTTCCATTCCCAGGTCCAGTTTGTTCTCATCATGTGCTTGCATCCCCTGGGGGGAGACCGCAGACTATGGTGCTCTTGGTAGAACTTGGATGACTCTGCCCTGCTTCAGTACGGAATAGCTGCAAGGTGCTTTGACTCCACATCTCTACTTGTGTGCAGTGAGCTCGGTGGTATATCTCCTGTCAAGAATCATCCCGAAAGTTAAGATAAACAGTTCTGACTCATTTCAGAGGTTAGCACAAGTACAGAAGTAACAGTGAATAACTGTAGGAGCGGAGCCTCACAGTTCTCCCAGCATTCTGTCAACTCCTTGGCTACAGGTGTTTGGTTTTATGAAACATTCCATTCTTAAGTGCTTACTGAAGGACCAGGCCAATGGGAGGGCCCTTTGGAATGAGTGAAATGAGTAAAGAACACAAAACTGTGTTCAGTGACTGATTAGTTTGAGAAAGTAAGAAGGTATCATGCGTGTTTTAGGTTTCTAACTGGTAGGGTTGGGAAACTACAATCTCCTAAGCTGCTTTGGTTTGGAACATCTATGTTTGTGAATCTGCCAATCTCTTGGTTCTTGAGTGGGCAGTCACACATCTTTCATGAGGGAGAGGGAGGGTAAGGAGGAAGAGGGAGGGATAGGGAGAGGGAGAGGGAGAGAGAGGGAGGATATGAGGTGGAGTGTGACCTTTGGAGCCAGTCCCACTGAGTTTTTAAAAACTATTTTTATTTCTGTGCATCTGAGGGTGTTTGTGGAAACTCAAAGGAAGAGTGTTGGACCCTCTGGATCTGGAGTGAGCTTAGCTATGAAGCTATTTCTGCAGCTTCAATTTCACCGATTCCTTTCGGAGGCTCTGCTTCTCTCTAGGTATAGGTGCTATAGTGGTACCCAAGAGTGGTGAGTGTCTGGTCCTCAGGCGTGGACGGCTTCTCTCCTCTCGGCCCTGCTGAGCTGCTCAGTAGTGACATGGTTTGCTTACCAGAGCAGTTGGAGCTTGACACTTTCTCATTGTTGGTTATTTTGCCTTGTTCTCACAGGTAGATGATTTCTTCAGAATGCTCATGTAGAATTTGAGAGTGGAGATGTAAAGTGTGTATGAATCCAGGATTGTGAGTTGTAAGAACACTCCTAGTGGAGTGACCTTAGCGTCCACTAGGGTCAGAGGAATTGATGTACTGAACATACAGTTGTAGATGTCTTCTTCCTCTCCCTCCCCTCTCCCACTTCACTCCTATTTCTCTCTCCCCTTTTACCTCCATTCCTTCTTTTCTTCCTTTCTCCCTTTCTTCCTCCTCTTTCCCCTTCTCCTATCTTCCTCCCTCTATCTCAGTCAGCTTTCTATTATGGTAATGAAGTACCCGAGACATTCAACTTAAAAGAAAAGGTTATTTGGTTCAACCTTTCAGTGGATTTAGTTCCTGTTTGTTTTTCCCCACTGGTGTTAGACTTGTGGGGAGGCAGCATATTATGTCAAGAAGCACATGGCAGAGCAAGGCTGATCAATGCATGGTGGCCAGAAAGTGAAAGAGAGTGAGAGAGAGCAAGGACATGGGGCACTAACATGTCTTTCAAAGATATGTCACCAATGACCCAGATTCTTCCAAATATAAGGTTCCCCACTTAAGGTCCCATTGCCTCTCAGTGGTGCCTTTGGTTAGGAATAACAGATTCTAGGGGACATTTAACATCAGAACTACTGTACATTTGTCCCTATCTCTACCTCTCTCTCTCTTTCATAACTCTCCTACTTATTTATAGTGAGATACAGAGCCTTGTTATGTAGTCCAGGGCAGCCTTGAACTTGTGTTCCTTCTGTCTTTGCTTCCTGAGTGCTAGAGTTACATGTCTGAGTGTAGATCACCGCCAACCTGCTTTGCCATGACTTCCCATTTCACTTTCCCTCAGTGCTACACATGAACCAGCTTCTCTGTTTGCCCATCTATGACCTACACGGCCCATCACAATTGTCCTAAGATGGTGGGTTCTCTCCTCATCAGCTTCTTTCCTTAGTCATATTGCCAACAGATTAAATAACTCGTGCCTAAAATACAAATCCCTGGATGAGGTTGACTAAGCTCACCGCTGGCTGAGAGGGACTCCATTTCTATTTGATCAATCTACTGACAGTGGAACTCAATATGGCAGTCAAAGATGGTGGATGCCTACAGTGGCTCTGCTGGACCTGAAGCTTCTCTGGGAAGGGAGTGTGAAAAGGGATGGCAGGTGTCTAGAGTCCTGTGTCCTGTTCCCTCAGATCTGGTATGCTTTCAGCATCCAGCAAGAAGAGAAAGGAACAAGAGGGGACAGATTGGATTTGGAGTGGGGTTGTGGATCAGTAGATAAAGTGCTTGCTATGCAATCATGAGGGCCAGAACTGTAGGACTACTAAAATCTGAGTGGGCATGGGCTGCCTGTAATGCCAGCACTTGAGAGGCAGAGGCAAGGGATCCTCTGGGTAAGTTAGTGAGCTAGACTAGCTGTAATTGGTTGAGTTCTGGGATCAGTAAGAGATCCTGCCTCAATAGAGTAGAGTGTGATCGAGGAAGATACCTAGTGTCACTCAGGCCTCCATATACTCATGTGTATGCACAAGTGTATGTGTGTGTGCGCACGCACACACACACACACACACACACACACACACACACACACACACACACCCCTCATGCACATGCATAGAAGGAAAGTAAAATGGTTCATTTGGTGCCCATGGCCCTGCCTAACCTTCCTTTCCCCTGACTGCCATACATGCTTCCTTGTGTAGCAGCCTTTTGTTGGCTTCTAGCCCCTTTGTGTGGCCACTAGGGACACTGTCTCAGTTTCCATGGAGTGTAAAGAAGCCCTGGACAGGCCCTGTCCTGCAACCTCATGATTCTGCCCTTCTCTAAGCCAATTCTTTGAGGTAGTCATTAGAATAAGCCTTAAAGCTGGGCCTGAATTAAGGAAACATTGGAGGAAAATGAAATTCCGGATGCCAGGCCTACAAAGGTAGTGAGAGTTCTCCTCCATTCTTTCAGTGGGGAGTCCCCATTCCCCATGCTGACCTGGCCTTCTACACTTCTATAACTAATAGCCCTGATCCAATCTAGATCAGAGCCTGTGTTCTAACCTAAGCAGGTCGAGTCTCTAACTGGGAGCCCAGGGCCAATGTGGAGGAGAAGGAAGAGCCCAAACCTTGGGAGAAGCATCAGGAAGGACTACTAGTGGCAGGTGCAGGGGTGGGATATGAGAATCTGAGAAGCAGCTGGAGAAGTCCCAAGCTGAAGAGAAGACACCAGTCTAGAAAACAGAGCCAAAGCACCGCTGAGTGGAAACTCCCACATCTTGTTTGTCTGTTCTCTCAATCACCCCACCAGGAATGGTCTCTGGCTTCTTTCCTTCTATCTGTCTATGTGTGTCTAGATTGTGGATACCTCTGTGTGTGTGTGTGTGTGTGTGTGTGTGTGTGTGTGTGTGTGTGTGTGTAGAAGTCAGAAGCCTCCCTCAGGTGTCATGCTTCAGATGCTGTCCCCTATGGGTTTTGCCTTGGCCACAAAGCCCCAGGGAGTCATCTCTCTCCACTTTCCCAGCACTGAGATCACAAATGTGCACCATCATCCTTGGTTTTCTATGGATTACTTGGGGCTCAAGCTCAGGTCTTCCTGCCATGCAAGAACTTTACCAAATGAGCCACATTCAAGGTCCCCTCATTTCTTTTTCTTTCTCCTTCAACAGTTACCGAGTATCATGAAGGCTGAAAACCACAAAGTCCTCATCCCAGGAAAGATCAACAGGACTCAGAGCCTGTTGTGCTCATTAGCTGTGGTCAGATAGCTCTTCAGGGGTTCTCGGGAAGGGTTCATTGAGCAAATTCATGCTAGCAAAAGTCCTGCGTTTAAACCAGAACTGTTGATGCTACCTGGCCATCAGCAGTGGATGCATAGGTCTTTGTTCTCTGTGAAAATCTCCTGTGGGCCCGCCCCTCTGCTGAGAATTGCAAGCGTGCTCTACCTCTCAGGCCCGAGTGCACTCCATTTCCCCTTTAATGTCTGGCAGAGCATGAATTGTAAACATGTCCTCAGACATGAAGGCTGTTTGGAGACTGGGGCTGGAGAACTGGCCCTGAAGAAAAGAGGAGTTGGGCTGAAAATGAACTGTTGAATAATTTAGCCTGAATTGGAAAGTCAATACCTTAAGCGAGGCGTGGCGAAACTTGAGAACTTGGAGGTAAACACTGTGAAGATGTAATTTTTGAGAGAATGTTATCAAAAAGAATGTCTCTTTGGAAGGAGGCAGAAAGCTGGCTGAGGGTGGCCTGGGTCTGACTAGGAGTAGGGAGGGTGTGGACACAAAAGGAGAAGCAGAACAAAAATTACATCTGAATTAGAGGAGAAGGCCCAGGAAGGTGCTGGAATACCAATAGGTCCAGGGAAGGAGAGAGGATGCAGCCTGGATGGAGAGTTTGGTTAAGAGGGGGGTGTGAGCAGGGAATCCCACTGGATAAGTGGGAGCCAGACCGAAGCTGAGAAGCCTGTGGTAGCTGCAGAATGGAGGGTACTACATAGAAGAGGGGTGGTCTGAGGTAGAGCATGGCCGCCCACACGGAATTGCTGCCTGGATCTTGACATGCATGCTCTGACCCGTTCTGCATTATTGGGCATGAACTTGAACTATGGTCAGGACTCTGCTGAACACAGAATGAGGCCATACAGGTCTTATGTATCAGAACAGACTGGTGACATGTGATATGCTAGAGGCTCCACACGCACCAGCTTAGTCTTTGTCACAGTGATGAGGTGGGTAAAATAAACACCTCCAGTTTACAGATAAGGTCAGCAAGGCTCAGAAAGGCTAAGTAATTTGTTCAAGGAAATCCAGCCTGTGTGTGTTGGAGCTACTGTTCCGCCCTGTTCCATTGCTGTTACAATATCAGATGAGGAAGCACATAATCTATCATGGTCCAATGGGGATGTGTGTGTGTGTGTGTGTGTGTGTGTGTGTGTGTGTGTGTGTGTGTGCATGTGCGTGCGCGTGCGCACACATGTATGCACATGTCAGTGGAGACCGGAAAGGGGATTCAGATTCCTTAGCTGGAGTTCCAGGTATCTGTTTACATCCCATGGGTGCTGGGATGTAAACTCTGGTCCTCATGATTGAGCAGCAGGTGCTCTTAACCATACTTAGCCTCCTCTCTAGTCCCCTATGGAGGTTATAAGCTAAAGTGACGGATTGAACGGAATTGACAGACACAGCCTGGGAATGCTGGGGGGCAGTGGAGGGCCTGGGTCAGGCAGGGCTCTGGAGGGTGGACTTCACACTGAGGGAGGGGTGGTGGGAAGCGGCTGGAGGTAACTAGGAGGGTTAGGGTAGAGGGTGCATGAGTCACCTCTGCATCTTAAAAGGATCAGTCTGGATGGAGGCTCTGCAGAAAGCGATAGGAAGGGCAAGTCTCTGGGACACAGAAGACACCGGAAGGCAGAAAACCAGCGAACAAATATATGTGTCAGACCCTCTAGTTCTTCATCCAGGGGAGGCTCTCCCAGCCTCTTGCTCATTTTTCTTCTTTGTTCTCACAACCAACTCTAGTAATCCAGCTGTTTGTTTGCCCAATGTATGGGAAATTAAGAATAACGATTTAGCAATGAATCTGAAAGTGTATCAGGTATTGAGGGGGAAACCAGCCGCTGCAGAAAGCGATAGCTTGATTGTGAGGAAATGTCCGTAGGAAAAAAAGGGCTAAAAGTATGGAGCTGTCTGGCAGAAAGGCCAGTGACTGCTCCTGTGACACCATCCCATGCAGTGTTCATCATTCTCCTTATTGCTATGACCAACGCACCTTCAGAAGTGAGTTGAGGAAGGAATGCTTCACTTTTGCTCACAGTTTGTGGGTACAGTCCATATATACGTGGTAGCAGGAGGAGGAGGCAGCTGATTGACTGCATTCCCTCTGCAGCCAGGAAGCTGAGGGGAACCCACCCGAGCACTTGCTCAGCTCCCTTGTTTCGTTTTATTTAGTCCTGGACCAACTTGATTCCTCTTGTCCAGCAGCAGTCAGAGCTGTCGGTTGGAGGGCATGTGCCAGGATGCCTGGAGCCTGGTATTCACCTTCTGGGCTTTGAGGCCAGTTTGTGTCTCTTTCTGAGTGGGAATAACTATAGTAGGTGTGGTGGTTGGAGCTTGGTTGATGCTTCCAATCTGTCATGTCATAATTGAGCTGAGCTAGAGAGAACGCTATAGCAAAGCTTCCTGCAGAAGCTGGGAGGGAGTTAGTTATACAGCCCTGTTTTCTGAGCAGGATGAGCCCCTCTCATAAGATCAGCTCTGCCTGCTGTAAGAGGTCCTCCTAGATGGACTTGTTGACTGTTGACACTCCTATAATCAGAGGGGGTGGAGACAGAGCTAACCTGAGTATCCAGTCTTTTCTTCTCTCTAGACCGTGGCCTAGATGTATAACCAAAATATCAGCAGGCGTCTAAACAAAATAAAGGCTACACGGTTGCCCTGACGTGTACCTGACAGTGATGTCACTGAGGTTTTGTGAGTCTTGCCTGTATGAGTGTTCCCCTGAGCTTCAGTGGCCTGAGGTCTTCGTGGCAAGAGGCTGCTCTAAGATGCTGGTTTTAATAATGGACTCTTACTTGGTTGTTTGTGCATAGTGGCCTTGTAACTTTCTAGACTTGACTATAACAGCTGCTTCCAAGTCACTTATGTTCCTGCCCATACCTTATTCCCCATGCTCTATAGTAATAAACTCTGGTCCCCAGGGTGAACTGCAATAGAATTGGACTTTGAGTCACCAAGACTTTACGAGGAAAGGTAGATCCACTTAATCATATCCTCTTCCCGACCTGGGAGACAGTTCTTACAACAAGAATGTTTCCTGGTTTACTGTAGTCTTTAGGGGTTTAGAAGAATCCTAGGTGCTAGGGATTTTCCTCGAGGAAGTAGGAATGAGAAAGTCAGTTATGTCTTGAATTCATAGTGTTAATAAACTTGAATGTGTCTCAGACTCCCACTCCTGAGCTCCTCATTCTTTATGTGGCTGCAGTCTGATATGGAAGGCTTCGTGCCCTGTGAGGTTAGGGACTCACATCTTGGACTGAAGGCCTCAGCTCGTATGTTTGCAGACACTCATGCACCATGCACCATCCCTGAGCCAAGATGCCTGACCTTTCATGGCCAGTGGGTCTGCATGCCAGCCCCATGCCATATCTGCTTATCTCTGCCATTTCACTTCAGTGGATAGAAGGACACCCAAGAACTGGGTCAAGGGGGAAGATGGGGAAAAACCTTTTATTCCAAGCACTCTGTATTTTATATATTGTAGTTATTGTTAGTAAAATAAACATATTGAAAACAAAACATTTATATTATTTGATGATGACCCAGAAGGCTGAGGCAGAAAAAAAGATATTATCTCAAAGTTAGGAAGGCACTGGTGCTGTAACCCAGTGATAGGTTAGATCCTCTAACTTCTCACATTACTTGCCTCTACTGACTTACCAAGACCCTCTGACTCCATATGAGAGATCATTTAGGAAAATAATGTTTGGTAGGAAGTGACTGCTACATCCGCTGGAGACCAGGAATGTCCTGGAATAGAGACAGGGAGCTATGGCCCCTCCTGCTTAACTTTGGAGAACTTGGATGTCAAGTATATTTTGCTAGGGTAAGCTTCATTTTTCATTGTATTCAAATTATTTTTTGTAGTGTACATTTTTTGCTTATTAATTATGCACCCAGAAATTTGTCAAACTACCTTACTAAATACAATAAACTGGCACTTGGTTTTCTACACATATGATCGTGTCATCTGAGACTAATAGTGTGATTTTTATGTATTTTAAGTATTTGGGAGAAGGTTATTGTCCAAATTGATTTAAGAAAAGAATGCAAAAGAGTGTAGCTTCAATTACCACAGGATTCTTCTGATACAAGGGGTCTGCTGTCCTTTCATACTAACAGATGACACATAGTTAAAGTAAAACACTATTCATTAATTTATTAGATATTTATGCAGCATTGTGATAGGTGCTGATGTTATTGTTTTGGACAAAACTCAGATTTATCTCTGTTTCCCAGGTGCCAATGGGCAAGATTGTTCTCAATCCATAGTCTACGTGAGAGACAAAGGGAGAGTCAGGGTAGCAGACAAAGTGACATATGTAACTAGTGGTCACAGCCAACACGACACAGTCATAGTGCCTGAGGAACAAAGGAGAGGGAGCTGTCAATTTTTGCACAGACATTGGTCATTTGTTGAGTTAGAGAACACCGAAGGACCAGATTTGGAGGTGAGGGGAGAAAGGCAACTCATGAGCTTGTTTTACCGTTTGGCTTCTGGGTGCTTTTGTGCTGTGTTAGGAGGGTGCTGGGAGGATAGCTTGTGGCTTGGAGGAGAGAGCTGGCAGAGCTCATGTGCATATAATTAACAGTAGGTGGAAGTTTGTGTGACTGGAGTGGACTAGCACTGGAGAGAGACTTAGACTGACTCTTGGGAACAACAGTGCTTAGTGACCGTGTAGAGTAGGGTAATGGGGGAGGCCGCGGAGGAGAATGGTGTCTAAGTAGTGAGAATGAGATAGCAGAACACAGACGGGGATGCTAGCAATGTCCAAGGTAGGGGAAAAGATGAAGAAGTAAGAAAAGTCATTAGACCAAAGGACATCGGGACAAGTGGTAACATCGTTTAGGGTTATTGCAATGCTGAAGAGTGGGTGGGAAGTACAACATTTTTAATAACTTATTGAAGAACAAGTCTGCGCTAGGTTTTGTTTTTAAAGTACAATCTGATGAGGAGGAAAATCAGTAAGATGGGAGTGAGCTCTTCCAGTGCACACATGCTCAACACGGTAGGCTTCCTTTTTTGGTAGCTGATGGAGACCCGGCAAGATATATCGGGTTGGGTGGCAAGGACTCTATCCTGTCTGTCCAACTACTTGAGGGAAGAATACAACTTTATTCTGAAGCTGGCCAGGCCCTCAGGATATTTACAGGGGAAGCCTGTGGATGTTGGACGAGTCTCCTGGCCTCCATGAGTTTGGGCTCTGCCGGGACAGTGATTATAGTGTTCCCTATGAATCTGTCCTGCCTCGTCCGAGAATCCATAGGCACCAGGTGAAGCAACGTTAGCTGGGTTCGCTCTTCCGAGCACTTTGTGCTTTTGCGCATCTCTCATTTTGTCTTGGAACCAGAATTAGACAAATCCTTTGATGACATAGTCCACATCTCTGGAGGAGGGGATCTCAGCGTGCTGCAAACCCAAGCTGCCCCGAGCGCTGGGCTCTAGCTCTGTCAGAAGCAGATTGCAGACTTACCTCCCAGCTGTTTCTTGCCACTTGCAATTTGGGCTTTCCACTGAAATCACTCTGTTCAACCTCGCTGTTGAGAGAAGTTGGTGGGACTGTTGAATATTTCATTCCCCATCTGGCAGACAATACAACCCAGAGCATGCCTATGGGCAGATGATGTCCCAGACTGCTGTGTACCCGTATGGAAAAGGTCACTGCTCCTCATGTCTAGCAGGCACCTGCAATTCCTCATGGGGGACTCCCACTATTTCTGAGGCTGAGAATGAGGGATTGGGATAAAGCAAAGTGAAGGGGCCTCCTGACTTTAGGCCCAGGCATCTAGGTAGCCACCAGGTATTTTCTAATGTAAAATTTTGTGGCTCATCGCAGACCCTTCCTGCTTTCCTGGTGTCCATTCCAGACTGTTCAGGTGCTTGCCTTTGCTCTGAGGTCTCTGGTACTATCTGTATCTAGGGACTCCTCTAGAAATGCCATTTCCAACCAGACTGTTACTTTCAAAAAGCATGTGTGTGTGTGTGTGTGTGTGTGTGTGTGTGTGTGTATCTCTCTCTGTGTGTGTGTGTGTGTGTGTGTGTCTGTGTCTGTGTCTGTGTGTGTGTATGACATTGACATCTCTTCCTTGTTCAGGGGGCAATGTTCAAGTGGGGCTTGGAAACTTTCTTCTTCCAGTTTTCTTTCCCAGTGCACTTCCAGTGTCTGTCACTTGTAAGTCTGATTATTGATCCCTTCATGGGAGGTGGTTATCCGTAAACTATCACTGTAGTAGAAGATGCTCTAGGCTCAAAGTCAGAACCCTCTACCATGTTTGTTCTTATAATGCTTGACATTTAAAACAGTCCTCTTAGCTATAAAGCAAGAGGGATAGCTTACCTTATGAAGTTGGTATGAAGGTCAAGAGAAGACCCATGTGGTCAGGACCTTACCAGCTTCTCTGCCTGCAGGGCTAGGTGGCCTAATGAGGCACAGCCAGACCCTATAGATCAACCTGACTCATTTTTACTTATAGAAACAGCATAGAAAAATTTCTGTGCATCCTTTTACATAATAAAACATTTAGAAGTATACATTTAGTTCCTGGGCTGCATGCATATGTTATATAATATGTATAATTATGGACTGAGAGTGAATTATCATCATTTATTATTAAGTGAAAATGCTGAGCATGATCTGAACTAACATGTGTTGAATACTTAGCACAGCTGAGTGCCAAGCCTTGCACATCTTCCTTTACACCGTCTTCCAAACAATCCCGTGAGTGGATACGACACCTTCCAGGTGAGAGAGTAGGCATAGGAGACATAAATCACCCACAAACATTCCCAGAGCTAGTGCATGGCAGGAGCGGAATCCCAAACCAGGACTGTGGCTTTCATATATATATATATATGAGCACACACTGTGAAGATCCCACATTGATAAACATTACTGTATGACTGTTCTCATGTGTGGGCTGGAGAGATGGTGCAGTGGCTAAGAGCACTTGCTGCTCTTGCAGACGACCTTGGTTCAGTTTCCAGCACAGATGTCAGACAGCTCACAAAACTTACACCTTTAACTCCAAGAGATCTTATTCCCTGTTATGGTTCCCAAGGGTACCTGCATACTTTACACACACACACACACACACACACACACACACGCACGCACGCACGCACGCACACATAAATAGATGAATAATAAATTCAGTACTTGGCCATGACTGCAGATCTTGGTAGACATCTCTACTACTGAGTTACATCTTCTGGCATTAGCCTCACTTCCCATCAGGGTTCAGGCTGGCTCTGAACTTATTCTGTAGCCCAGACAAGCCTTAGGTCCTTCTTCTTCAGCCTTTTAAGGAGTTGGGATTTCATGCCTTCATCAACAGGCCTAGAGACCCTTCTCCAAGATAACCATGGGTTTGTGTTACCTTGTGTTATCTCTTGTGTTCGGCTTCTCAGAGGAGGTATCTGAAGCATCCGGGGGCAGCATGTACATGCAGATTCTGACTGAATAAATGTGAGATGGAGCTAACATTCTGCATTGCTTGTCACTGTTGTGCTGATATGCGTAGTCCATAGGCTACACCCTGAGTGCAAGGTCAAAGGTTCATGAACATCGTCAACAGTATGCTCCAAGTGGACGTTCTGGGTGCACTCTCATTGGAGTATTTGAGTACTTATTTCCCACATGCTCTTGTTAATACTTAAAATATTATGCATTTGAGTCAATCCAATAGGGGAACTATGGCAGTTGTTTCTAGAAAAACATTTCTAATTCCTAGCAAGCTTTATCATCCTTCCATTTGTTTATTGGCTGGTGGCGTTTTCTCTTTCACTGTTTGCTCATGTTCTTCCTCCATTTCCCCATTTGGATAGTTTTACGCTCTGTTGGGTTGGTTTATACGTGTTCTTCATATATTCTGGGTAGTGCTCATTTGTTCTAAGGGCTCACATTTCCTTCAGGGAGGAGGAGCCTGTCCAGAAGAGTTGTCTAGTGGTAAAATGATGGAATCCGGATGCAATCGATACCTCCATCATTTGCCTGTATCTCTTTCATACTAAGACACCAGCGAGGAGTCTGTCCTCCTGTACAGCAGCTGCTTCTTGGCTGGCCCGCTCCATTAAGAGAAGAATTAGTCTGCGCGTCTCTCTGAGTACCCAACATTGATGTGCACAGAGCGTACTGTCACATGACCTGAAGTGGATCACTAAGAGGACAGATGTGGGGCAGATGGACCCAGTCGCAGAATCTGCACTGGAGTACAGCTAGGAGTTAAGTGACTCCAGCTCCATTGGGAAGGTGGAGGGAAGAGAGGGTTCTTTGTGTGCACTTTCTGGACTCTTTGGCTCTCAGAAGAAAGCTGCCTCTGGAGATGACATTTTTCCTTTCATTTATCTTTCAGACATTTGGATGCTGAGAGAGAGAGAGAGAGAGAGAGAGAGAGAGAGAGAGAGAGAGAGAGAGAACAGTCAATACTTAGATAACAACATCAGTGCCCTTCATTCAAGTTAAAGTCCCATAATATCTCCATGATGTAGGTAATGTCACTATTATCCCATTTGCAGATGGAAGGATTGAGGCACCAAGTAGTTAGTTAACTTGCCCAAGACCCCACAGCTAGTAAATGACAGCATTTGCCTGGCTCCCTAATCTAAATCCTAGCCCTGGCATGAGGGAGGCACCAAATAAACCTTTCTATTTTTGCCTTTCTCAGCAGGATGCTTTTTCTGTCAATCACATTTTTGGACTGTGGCTTCTTCGTAGCATCAAATCTTGGGCCTCTGAGCTTTTGTTTCTGAATGGATTATCCACTTTTGCTTGCAACCCAACAGTCTCCATTCCTTTGAGCACCTGCCACCCCACTTCCTATACAGCCAGCCCAAGGCTGAGGCCTTGCACCACCAGGGTCCATTTTTCCTGTTAAGCCCCCAAGTTCTCTTGGCACCTCTGGCCCCATGGCTTTACATAGTGCTGCCATCTGGTGGGGACATGTGGCCACTGTCAGTCCTCTCTGAGGAGTCTATTCCTGCCCAGAATGTAAGGGTTTGATGGCCAAACTCCAAAATTCACTTTTCTTAATGGTGATACCAAAGATATTTTGAAGAAGGCTTAGCATTAGTGGCATAGCTGTGTGTCTGAACCTGTGGATGAGAAGTTCTATAAAAGATGAGCTGTAGCAGGACCTGTCTTTAATTCCAGTACAGAGGTAGAGTGAACAGCTCTCCGTGCTCAGAAAAGAGGCCCCTGTTGATACTGAAACCTACAACATAGCCCTAGGTCTGGAGCAAACTGGGCAAGTGTCCCAGGCAACTGGTCATTTAGACAAAATGTCAGGAACTTGGTGAGTTCCTGTTGGGTTGAATACAATTGGACTGAGGGCCAAAGATAAGAATCTCTGTTCAAAGGGGTTGGGGATTTAGCTCAGTGGTAGAGTGCTTGCCTAGCAAGCTCAAGGCCCTGGGTTTTAGCTCTGAAAAAAAAAAAGAATCTCTGTTCAAGAATCATTTATAATGGGGGGGGGCTTGCAAAAATACTGGGCCCTTTGACCTTGTGATTCTGCAGAGGGTGGTGAGTAATGTCTACACAAACTCCTCCCATGTCCCCTGTTTCTAACCAAGGCTTTGGGGTCTTGAGTTGGAGTCTGAGGTACTTGGGGCAACCAGGCCTTGTAGGGCTGAACTGCTAATAGTGAAGACAGACATTATACATCGAAAGTCAATGAGGTAGAGTCCAGCTAGCTAAAGGACAAACCCCTTCCTTGCTTCCCAGAGCCTTAGAACCTGTAGCTTCCAGTAAGGGAGAAGAACTGATAGTAGTCAGTAGAAAAATCAAGGTTTGCTGAACAGCAAGGTGGAGTTCTTAGACCTGAGAAGGGAGGAACCACATTCTGGAAGGATACCCACAGGAGTCTGGGCGCCCACAGTGTGCCCTGTCCTAAGCCCTTTTGGTATATCCTCTCATTTAATACTTATAAGTAGGAAAGTATTGTTTGTGTTTGATAGATGGGGAAATGGCTCTGCTGGTGTTCTGACCCTTGCTCAAGCTCATGTGACTAACACAAACTGGAGCGCTAAAGCCACTGGAGCTCAATTCTCATGGCGTTTTAGGAACCAGAGTCCATTCTGCGCTCTCTCTCTCTCTCTCTCTCTCTCTCTCTCTCTCTCTCTCTCTCTCTCTCTCTCTCTCTCCTTTCTCTGTTCCGTTCTATTTTATACTCTCTGTAGACACACTTTATCTTGGAGGAACCACTGCTACAAAATCTGGTCACACATTCCACATTGTTTCTTTCCAGATCTTCTCCTCCCACCTCCCAACTCTTTCTCTTGAAGTTTTACCAATAAGAACATGGGAACATGAGAAAGAGGTCTCTTCTCTAGATTTAATCTGGTGGCCGTTTAGGAAGATCTTTTGGGTGCTGGACTTGCAGTGCTCCATCTATTTAACCCAGGATTATATCTTAGCCAATACCTGTGCTCAAGGCCATCGTTTGGAAGTCCAGGCAGCCCACAGACAGCCTGGACCCCTTCCCTTCCCTACGTCCAGCCTGTTTTCCAGGTGAGGGAGGAGATGATACCTTTCAGATCCTTAGAGGTTTTCTAGTTCTGCAGTATCTCCAGGGTCTTTTTGTCTGTAGCACTGAAGGGCCATAAAATGTCTGGTTTTGGGCTCCTTCTTTGAATTCAGAAGCTTGGTAAGTATATCATCATGGCTGGTTGGAGGACTGACCCACAGGGTGACCACATCTTCCCTTCTTTCCCTGCCAGAAAACATAATTTAGAGAGAAGGTAAGAAAATCTGTCAGCAAGACTTTGTTTAAAGAATTCTGAGAAGTGACTGTTTTTAGATACAACGATATGAAGGAGCACTTGCTCAACTAAAAACACAAAGGCCCTCTCTGTGAGTTCCAGTTCTCTCCAGCAAGGCTCCGTTGACCACTTCATAGCCTTGAGGACTGTATGTATGGGAACTATACAGGTCATGAAGCATTGCAGCCTCCTGTCCCATCACTGCATATAAGGCTTCCTTAGACGTGGGGTGTGGTGGTATCCAAAAGCAGTAACGGCCCCCATAACAAGACTTTGTCTAGGGTGCTGCATATAACTTGAACAACGATGGCATAGACAAACTCACTGTTCACTTGTGCCTCTCCTAGAGATTTCCGGGAGGCATTGGGTGACATCCTGGAGGTCAACAGAGGGCAGAGGGCAGGGTGAAGGCTCAAGAAAAGCATAAGGAGTGGACATTATAAGGCCTAGCCACTTGTATGAATTGCATCTCAATTACCAAAAAGGGGATGGGGTGAGGAGTCTATTTTCAGGTGGGAAAGCAGAAGAATACCCTCAGTTGGGGGAAGATGAGGGTACAGGAGCATCATAGTCCCTGAATCAGCTTGGGCTTCTTAGCGCGCTGGAATTACCCTAGAGGTAGAATCTGCGGGCCTGGGCTGGGACTGGAGGTTTGTGGTCTGCAGGCACCTGGTTGGGATGGCCCGAGGGTGCGGGAGACACCACCGTGTCCGGACCGGAGCCTGCGGCCAGCAGGTTGGGCACGGGGCGGGGCTCCGCCCCCTGGCCCCTCCTCGTTGGTCCGCAGCCGCCCAGCCCCGACCCCTCTCCAGAGCCGGAGCGCGATTGGTGGCGGCGCTTGTCGCTCGGAGGGGGCCGGGCCGCGTTGCTTCGCTCTTCTGGTCGCAGCCACAGCCGCGGTTCTCCTGAGCAGCGAGCAGCGCGGGCTGGTGGCATCTCCTAGGCAGTCCTGGAGATGGGAAGCAGCGCGGCCCGGCCCTGGCAGTGACAAAGTTTCCCAGCCCTGCAGGTCTCGTCACGCCACTGCGGGCCACCCGTGACTGCCTAGGGAAAGGCTCCGGGATTTTGAATTTGGGGGAAAAAACCCCAAACAAAAAACCAAACCCACCCCGTTTCCTTTGTGGAGCTCTTTTTCAGGGTGGCCAGCGGCGGGAGCTGCAAACTTGAGCGCCGCGGCTCACACCGCCAGGGGACCCGCCTTTGGAGAGACTTAGGTGCTGGCGCACCCAGAGGCCCCAGACGTGCCAAGGGGTTTAAGCGCGGGGGAGTTAGGGGTGCACAGCGAGGAGGGGCCCCGGGAGCTCTATATGGAGGAGGGACCCCAGAATGGTGTGTACCAGGAAGACCAAAACTTTGGTGTCCACTTGCGTGATCCTGAGCGGCATGACCAACATCATATGCCTGCTGTACGTGGGCTGGGTCACCAACTACATTGCCAGCGTGTATGTGCGGGGGCAGGAGCCAGCGCCCGACAAGAAACTGGAGGAAGATAAAGGGGACACCCTGAAAATTATCGAGCGGCTGGACCACTTGGAGAATGTCATCAAACAGCATATCCAAGGTACAGGCTCCCTGAGAAACTTGAGTCAGGCGCGAGGGCCGGGAGTGCTGAGTGCTCTGCTTGTGGGATGCACTGGTGCCAATGCGTAGGAGACCAGCGACTGCAGGGAGGGCTTTGGGTTGGCAGCTACATGGTTGTAGGGATTGCAAGGACTGGTGTCCTGGATATACTGTGTCTGACGCCCTGCTAGTCTTCCGCGGATACACGTGTGTACGCATATGTACAGGTGTGTGTGTGTGTGTGTGTGTGTGTGTGTGTGTGTGTGTGTGTGTGTCTTGCTGTCAATATGGGGAGGCGATGTGCACGTGTCCAAACGTGCGTATGATTCCAGGGTGTTTCTTTTCGAGATCGCAGGATCACACACTAGTCCGGGAGTGTTTCTGACTGGGGATATCTGTGCATCCAAGAGAGAAAGCAAGGGCAAAAGAGCTCATTTGCCCGCTTGTAAGGGACAAGAGAGATGCCTGGTATGACTCTAACTGTGGGTTTTAAGGAGTAGCAAGCTTCAGGACAAACGTGGAGTAGAAAATTATATCGCCCCAGTATTAACTCCAGCCTCAGTCAATCTCAGTAGGACCCGGACTGTAGGAGGCATCTTAAGTAAAAATCATCCCCACCTAGAGCACACCTGCCTATCCAGTACCCTTCCCTAGGAGCACGTGTCAACCCCAAGAAGCTCAGTCCACTGTGGTGGTGCCTCTGTTTAGGATGGAGAGAACCCACTCTGGGCTGCGGCTTCCCTTCTTCCAAGCCTTCCGGGTCCTAACAAGGCCAATCTGCAGGGCAGCTACCCTCCCAGGCCCCGGAAGAGGGGACAAACCCAAAGAAGCTGGGTGTGAAATCCAAGGCTGCAGCGGTTGGTTGTCTCCAGACTGGGTCTAAAGAGACGGGGAGATAGAGGAGTCTCCTGATGTGATCCAGTCAGTATGAGTGTCAGACGGAGGTGATAGGTCTCAGGGCTCCTGGAGCAATCACGGGTGCTCACTGGGGCTAGCAAGCTGGATTCTCCCTGGCCTCTCCAGCTATCCCCTGCTTTCCTAGACAGAGCGCTTCTTACCCATACTGCCCAGCTAGTTTACCTGTAAACCGGGCCAGAGCATCTGAGCTACAGGCTGCCTGCTCTGTTTACTCAGAACTACTTTCCAAACTGGTGAGCCTCCCACGTGGCCAGAGAGGCTCGTTCCCTGGGGAGGCTCCGCCGAGTTCATATGAGGGCAGAAAAGTGTCACAGACAAAAACAAGCACTTGACTTTGAGGGCCTCTAGATGAGGGACCATTGACAGCTCTTAATTCAGACTCACCTCTGCCCCATCCCTGCACTGAGTCCGACAGACCAAACTGTGCCATAGTGCCTGTCGCTGCAGTTCCTACTTGGTTTCTATCCCTCAGGTCAGACTCAACATTAGTCATCAATGGAAACACAACCTTGATATGGTCTGGGAGATGGACTCAAGGCTGTGCCTTGCTTGGATATTTCCAATTTGCACACAGATTTTGAGAGATTTTTCAGTCATGTATCTGCTGTCTATGTGTTCAAAATGATTCTCCTGTTCTATCTAGTTGAGAAAGGAGCAAGCAAGGGACTGCTTCGGGGATCATTTTGAGGATTTCACGAACCCAGGAGCTCAGCACTGAGCAGGCCTCTTTCATGTTCGATGTGGACCAAGTCACACGACTTACAAGGCTCCACACGAAAGCCATGGTGGAAGTTGAAAAAAAAAAAACACTTGTAATTTTTCTACCAGGAAAACCTTAGAACTTCTGAATGCTGATCTGATAAATTGGAGGAGATAGTTCTAAAAAAAGGAAGAGAGAGAGAGAGAGAGAGAGAGAGAGAGAGAGAGAGAGAGAGAGGCAGAGAGAGAGAGAGAGAGAGAGAGAGAGAGAGAGAGAGAGAGAGAGAGAGAAGCCTCCTCAGACTTTGTTAGTCTAGTTGTACTTTGGGCAGTAGAAAATTAGTGAATTGTGAGGACAGGGCCAAAGCCACTACCCCTGGAGGGTGAGGCAGTGCCTTGGGAAAGTCACGCATGAAGCAGACAGATGGCAGAGGTTGGCTGGTTCCTTGTGCTGTAGTAGTGTGTCTGTGATGACAACTCCCCTCAGGGCTACAGAACAGCCCCTGCCCTTGGGTTTAGGGCTTAAATATAAGAGACTTGTAAAGTCTGTGGGATCAGGCCCCGCCCTTGAGGATGTGGGATGTTTCCTCAGATCTACTGTATAGTCTCTTGCATCAGGAGACCCTTTGGAATAATGCATGTTACACAGTGGAGTTGAGGATGGTAGGGCTGGTAGGAATAGCCAAGAACTGTTTGGCACCTCTTAAGCGCTGTGTCCTAGTCTCAGAGCTTTGACTTCCCATTAGTGCCTTGTGAGGGTGGTGGTTTTAACTCCATTTTACAGATGTGGACACAGATTTGGAGAAGTCCCTTGACCCACTGGTAGAACAGAGCTTCAGGGTCTCTGGTCTGGTTTGCTATGAGACAAGATCTTACTGTAGCCATGTAGGGTTGGCTTTGAACTTGAGACCCTCCCATCTCAGCTGGCATCACAGATGGGTGCTACCACATCCGGGTTCTTTTTAGTGTTTAATTTGGCTGTTAGTTCTGTAGGCTAGGAGGGTGTCAGTCTGTGTTCTTAAGTGTACAATACACTGTCTGCTAAGAGGACCAGAGGATCCCAGGGAAAGAGTGCTGTACTGGTATTGGCTGACAGCTGTAGGATTGGCTGTATCTTAGTGAAAGGCATCTGAGGATCTTGGAGGGTTGGTGGGGTCAGTAGTGTTGCCACATGGAGATGCTTTCCACTGAGATACTAGGGCCCATCTGGCTTTTGTTTGGTTTCCTGAGGAAGGCAGAGGTCACATTCCCTTAGGCAATGTTGGATGTTGGTTTTTGGCAGGTGGAAGAGAGGCAGTGTGGAAGGATGAGCGACTGCCCTGCACTGATGCCCAGCACCCTAGTTAGCCATGAATATGAGCTTTGCCAGTTTCCAAAGGACAAGCTTAGCTTTGGAGCGTCGCACAGGCACTCCTTCTCTTTGGAAGGAGAGCTGTCCAGGAAGCTGCAAATGTCACCGGGTGTTCAGCAGGATGTTCTGAGGACTTGCAATTAGAAAAGGCTTTGGAGTGGTACCCCAGAGATCTGTTCTAGTCATGACTGAAAAGTTGATTTTCCTCTTGGGGACCACAGTGATATTTCATTTTAATTTGTTTTCTGATTGAATGATTTAATTAGATGGTGTGCGTATGTGAGTCTCTTGGGAATGTAAATTGTATTTTTTGAACATTATTCTTTTTTCTTTTAAAATCAAGTAGATGTTAAATGACAGGGCGGTTAACTTCAGACTTTAAGTATCCTCATGGGTGGAAACACCAAGTAGTTCCTAGTACATCTCCAGCTCAGGACCTTACAGCTTGTCTGAGATGGTCAGGTGGAGGAATGGGCTGTTAGAGGAAGTCCTATGCATGAGAAAACTTGGAAAGAGAAGTTTCTCTTTCTCCTTCTTTTCCTTTTTGTCCTTTTCTTTCAGAGACAGTATCTCATATAGTCCAGGCTAGCCCCAGACACACTACCTAGCAAAGAGGACCTTGGATTTCATCTCCTCAGTGCTGGGATTACAGGTGTGTGCAACCATACCCAGTTTATGTGGTACTGGGGATAAACCCAGGGCTTGTCCGTGCTAGGCAAGCACTCTAAGATCTGAACCATCCCAGCTCTGGTTTATGTCTGATTTTATATGTCAACTGCAAACAAAAATGGCTTTCTCCTCTGGGGTGGTGGTGGTGATGCATCTTTTTGAATTTATTAAAGGAAGTGCTAATGTTGAAGGGACAATTTAAGCATGCATGAAACTTCCCAGGATCCATTCTATCCTTTTTGTAACTATTTTGTAATCATGAACCTTCCTTTTGGTTTTGCCCACTTGACTCTACACCTAAGGAGACAGCATTGTTAGATCTATACATAAGCACCCTTCAACTTTCTTTCCTTAGCCCCTTTTAATGAAGTGGTTTTTTTTTCTCTTGGGTTTTCTACATAGTTTATTCTTCAACCTTTACCTCTTGACAACCTGCCAGCTGCTCTGTCAGGAGCTGGGTGAAGTTTCTGGGGACCATGGAGAACTGGGACTGTCCTGATCAGATCCATACTTGTTTTCTCAGGACAATAGAATTCCTGTTTTCTGCATGGCTGGAACTGCAAATGAATGACTGAGCCCAACCATCGGAGGGAGAGGGAAGAATATTACACACACAGTAACTGCTTTAACTGTTGCTCAAGTGCATAGCCATTAGTACCTGTTGGTGTTGTCAGTCACTAGATGGGGTGGGTCTGTCACTAGATGTTTCTCTGTCCCCTGTGCATAGACCACTCCCATCCCAGCATCATCTCATCCCGTTAATAAAGTCAGACTTCTCCCATTTTCTGTCAAACCCACCAGGGACTTGGTATTTGGAAGCAACCCCAACGTCGTCACCTGAACTTGTTATGATTTTTTTTGTCTGATTCTTTGGAATGATGTTGCTGATCTATAATTTGACTATGCAAGTGGCTGCCTTATCTCAAGTCTTCCCAAAGCATTGACATGAATTTTTCTAGAGACAACCGCTCTCTTCTTTTTTAGCAGTCAGCCTTCATGGAGTTCCATAGCATGTAACTAATCAAGCAGTTAGAGCAACAAGTCCCAGTGGTATAACCATGCTTGGGAGCAGAGCCAGCACACAGGGAAAAAAAACCCTGCAACTCCATAGTTAATGGGAGGTGCACCCTACTGGAGAGGAGCCCACACAGAGACAAGATCATCCTGGGAATGTTTCCCAGGGGAAATGAGAAGCATGCAGATTTACAGAGTGGAGGGAAATGAAGAAACTTCCCTCAAATACTTTAAATGACTGCATAGTATTCCATTACCACTTTCCATTTGACTTTCCCCCAATGGTGCACTGTGGGACAGTGGATACACTAGGGGCAAAATAAAAAAAAATGTCTGCTTCATCTATTTTCTGCTTTGAATTATTCTCAGAGATATAGTTGCAGAAGTAAGATTACTAGTGACTCAAGAGTCTGAACATTTTTATGAAATATTATTTTTCAAAAGGAGAGCCTTTTCACCCAGCCACTGACAATGCGGTATTGTGCTGGGGGTCATGGAGAGCTGGCATTTGGTGTTATCATTCTGCATTTTCTGGGCAAATGGAATTACTGTCAAGACAGTTGAGTCTTTTGATTTGTATTCCCGTGCTTAGGGTAGAACTTAATACCCTCCCTGTGAGTGTTTTTATTTTGTGAGTCATTTTTCTCATGGTGTCTTTTGGTGATTTGTGTATTTTACATATTTTTATAGATATCTGAATAAATTAATAGAGATAAGCATGGTGCTTATATTATACATGTTATATACATATTTATTTTTAGTTTTATTTTGATGTATGTGTTGTGCGTGCGTGCGTGCGTGTGTGTGTGTGTGTGTGTGTGTGTGTGTGTGTGTGTGTGTGTGCATGCTCGCCTGTATATGTGAGCTGAAGCTGAATGTTGACATAAGGAGTCTTCTTTAATTGCTCACTACATGTTTTGAGACAGGGTCTCTCACTGATCCTAGAGTTGACTGTTTTATTGAGATGGGATGGCCAGTGAGCCTCCAGCACTAGGGTATATGTGGGAATATATATCTCCACCATGTCCAGCCTTTATGTGATACTGCAATGTGAACTCAGGTCCCTATTTTACCCTCTAATGTTTGATTTAAATCATTAAATAGATCCCATAGGTCAGAGGCTTTCCAACTGTGTCTCCAGGAGTTCCAAACCTTCAGAAGGTTTAATTTAGGGCCTTAGTAATAGTAGCAACTCAAGTGCATTGCCAGCTCCCAAGTACCCCTAATACCCCCAATATTCACAGTATACACCAATACTCCCAAACTTCCAATACCCCCAGTACCCCCCAATGCCCTCAGAGTCCCTCAATACCACCAATACTCCAATACCCCTAGTTCCCTCCTCCCAACATTTCCACAACATGTTCTCTTTCCAGTTTGTATATTAGTGTTTGGTAAATTATTTTAGTTCTAAAGAGGTTTCACTTCTTAAAGAGAAGGTCAGACGGCTGCATGTCTGTGAGGGATGATGGTAGCCTGAAGCATTCAAGAGAATAAGTCCACTGTACTGCCTATCTGCCCTTCTGAATGCCACACTGAGGTAATTCCACCATGTGACTAATTTCTAAATCCACTATCTAGAGTCAGCCGTGGGAGGTTGGGTCATTGTACTTTGTGCTCTCGTGCTTTTCAGGCAAATCATGTGCAGATTTGTGTGTGTCGGATCCCCAGTATTGTATTGCTGACAGGGTTCCAGAGAGCCAGGAGATGCCCTATGGGCGAATGCCTGTCTGCCCCCCGTAGCTTTCAGGTGTCCCCCTCTCCCCCTTAGCTGGCAGGGTTTGTTACCAGGAGAGCATGATGTCTGCCCAGTGGTAAGAGGGAAAGGTGTCATAAAGCAGCGACGCTTTACTCTTTGGAATGAGCTCTGGTTTGAGAATTCTGTCAATAGCAGACACCAGAGCCTTGAAGGTCTCAACAGCAGGACTTGGGGTTGAGCCTTACTGCTTTGTTAATTGTCCTGGATCACATCTTATGGATCAGAAGGACCTTGCCAAAGCAGACAGCTATGACCAAGGACTTTCCTCTTTAGCCAGAAGTGTATCTAGGCTGCAAAATAAATGAATTCCACATTCTTTCTTGCTCACTTGACATAAATTGCTATTTGCCCTTGATAAGCAGCTGGTGGTGAATCTTAAGGAGAATTTAGAATCAAAAGCGAGCCATGGTCCAGCTTGTGAGGGCTTTGAAGGTCATCGACAGCCACAGAAGTTAGCCTAAACTTTCTAGATATGTTTGTAAGATTCAAAGCCACACACACAGGTTCTAGGAGCACCTCTGTTGCTATTCTGTAGGATTCGGTCCTCACTTGGTTGGGAAGCTGGAGGTGCTGTTGTGCGGCTGTAGGCCTGAGGGTCTCTTTGGGTTTCTTGCCCATTTTCTGAGCTTCTTTTTGTCCAAAAGGACAGATCTGCTTTCCTCTGGACAAGCACACAGAACGGATATCATTTGAATGCTTTGGGGAGATATCTTTACTGATATCTCTACTGGGGGACAGTTGGAGCCAGAAAGTAGCCAGGTGGGCTGCAGGGAGAGGTAGGGGTGTGCATGAAGCTAGAGGGCCAGGTTCCCACGCTTGCCTTTGTCTGTGGGCATGCACGTGCTGTGGTGTGCACGTGGAGGTCAGAGAACAGCTTACAGGAATTTGCTCTCTCCTTCCACTATGTGGAGCGTGGAGATTGAACTCAGGTCATCAGATTTTTCAGCAAGTGCCTTTATCCATTGAACCATCTTGATGGCCTTAAATACCTATAAATGTCAGAGACACTGACAGACAGAACCAGAAGCAGAACACTGGGGCTGCAGGTGGCTGGCATGTTCCATGAATGGCAGGCCTTCTTTCTATGCTAATCTTCAATTTGGCAGGGACTTGATTCTTCCAAAGCATATACAATGGTTGTCTTCTCAGACCTCACCTTGCCTTTGGGTCATATGCAGCTCCCTCTTGCCCTGCAAGGCTGCACAGAGGGATTCTCCACATTCTTATCTCCTTGCACGCATGCCTTCACATGCAGAGTGCTTACCCCAGGGCAGGGCCAGGGTTAGGCATGTTCTCACGGTGCATTCATGGTCATCCCACCCTTTTCTTTCCCACTCAGTGAGGCACATTAGTATGCCGAGGAGTGTGTTAACCTTGAAATCTCTTTAATTTGTGGAGTTAAAGTTAATCATTCCTAAGCTTTGCTACTTAAGTTATTGTTAATAGCAAATTGCCTCACAACTGTTCCCAAGTCAGGTATGTTGCAGCAGTGACTGAGAGCAGCAACTGTTCTGGAACCTTCTCTGTGGGTCCGTACACTCTTGATGGACTCTGCTGAGTGCAGCCAACTGAAACTTTAGGTGGAAGAAGTCCTGGCCACGTGAATGTTGATGTTTGTGTGGCTTTTCTGGCTACACAGTTGTGGCTAAAGATGTGGTAGCAGGAGTGTGCGATGGGATCCCTTTCATTTCCTAATGCTCAGTTTCACTTTGGTGAGTTTGGTTTTGGAAGACGAAGTTGTCCTTCATGGTGTAAGTGAATAAACAAAATTACCTAATTTTAGTGAGATATCGAGAGCACTGCTGTATAAGCCACAGCTGACATGACACGGAGGCCAGAAGGCAAAGTTAACTGAGCCACATTTTATTACCACTGTCCCTCAAAAGCTTCCAAAATGATGATGTAGGGAAGGCCCAAAGAACACAAGGACAATAGAAAACAATACCCACAGAGGTTGATACCAGCCCTTGCATGAATGCTCCCATTCTACCAGTGGCTCGCCCAGACAAGGCATGTGGAGGGCTGTACTTTAAGCATCATGTGTGCTTGCTTGGGTTTCAACACTTGAATTGTCAAAAATCTCTGTCCTCAGGAGAGCTCCAGTTAAAAGCCATTGAGACTCCAGAGGCAGGGAAAGGTATTTCAGAGACCTTGGCCAAAGCAGGGCTTGAAAATTGGGGCATCGCACCTGGGAGGGTGGAAGAACAGGGCAAAGACTATTTGGGCCAATGAGTTGGAGTGAGGAAGCTAAAGAGAGACTTTTGTGCTTGTGAATATATGCATACATGTACATTCCTCTGTGCTTGTGTGTGTGTGTGTGTGTGTGTGTGTGTGTGCGCGCACGCACACACATGTGCTTGCATGTGGAGGAGGCCAGAGGACAATCTCAGATGTCATTGCTCAGGTGCTGCATATCTTCCATTTTAAGACAAAGTCTCTCGCTGGCCTGGAGCTTTTCTCTGCCTCCCCACACAGGGATTGCAGGTATGCACCACCATGTCTCTCACTTCTACACAGGTTCTAGGGACTGAACCCCAGCCTGTGGTTTCATAGTAGGCTTTTGCTAACTGCAGCAAAATTTGAAGTGACAAATGAGAAACTTTGATTTATTTTAATGGCAACAAGCGTCTACAAAATTGAAGACTGCCTGGGAAGAGAATGCTGGGTCAGAGCCTGGGTAGGCACTGTCCATGTATACCACTTTATCACTTAAAAGTCTTTTTCAATTGACTTTTTCAATTCTGGGTGAGGGGATTTTTGTTCCTTTAGTCTCAACAAAAACTGGTGAGATGTAAATTTAGAGGTGAGAAAGAGTCTCTGATTTGGGAAGGCATTAGAGTATCTCCCAGATCTTGGTGCCAGTGTGATGGGTTGGAAGGTTAGCCATTAAAGAGGTGGAGTCTACTGGAAGCTGACTCACCCATTGAAGCCACCCCTATTGGAAGAGAGTTGTGTAATTCTCTCAGAACCTCACATATTTACAAATATGAGCAAGCCTCTCTTCCTTTCTGCCTCACTGCAGGTCTGTTCTCTCCCACCAGCAAGTGCCCCTGCTATGATGCTTTTGGCTATTTTGTGTGGTAATTGAAAGCCCCCAGAGGCTAAACCTATGAGACCTGACTTTGGTTTTTCAGAACCAACATTTTTTTTCTTAAACATTATCCAGCTTCAGGTAGTTTGTGACAGCAATTGGAAATGGCTCAATAGAGATGATTTGTCCAAGGTCACAGAGATGATGAGTGGTAGAAGCAAGAATGGTGGCTGTCTCTAAGATTTATGGTTTTTACAGAATAAGAGGGACATTTCAAAGACAGAGGAAGATGAGTTAGCAGAGACCATGAGGGTAAGTTCAGAGGTCTTGGGTCAAGAGAGATGAACAAGATCTGGCAGACAAGTGGCTTTGTTTATCCTTGTGTCAAATCCTGAGATGGGTAGGGTGGGGTAGAGGGAGAGACTTTACAACTGTGAGTATAGAGTCCCTTATCTGTGGGGCCCCCAGGGAATTTGTCCTTGTAGAAGAAGCAATGTCCCATTGTCAGCTAGAGCCACCCAAGCTCTACCTGTGAGTTTCTGCCACCTATGGTGTGCCAGGCATGGCGAGTGTCTGTGTGTTGACACAATCCTGTTTTGTGGATGGATGGCCACAGTGAAGTGTTCTCAACACCAGGGCAAAATCAGTCTTTGTGATGATCCCTGAACCCCATCTCTTAAATGCTGACCTTTCTGAAATTTATAGGAAGATGGTGAGGGTCCCAAAAGCCTGCACCCAATCTTCTCTGCCCACACAGCCTGCCTCTCTCTCCTTTGTTTTTCTTTTTGTGCCTTGGTACTCTGTTTTGGCTGTCTTTGTCACTCAGGATTTGGAAAGGGAGAGACAGTTGTGGTAAAGGAAAGCCCTAATAAAGTGGTTTGGGCACAGAACCCCAGCAGCTGTTTATTTGATCCACAGTAGGAGCCTGTGTTAATAACCGTGCGAGTTAGGACCTGGAGAATTAACACAAGCAAAAGCCTCACTGTGGGCCCGCAGATGTGACCCCACTTCTTTATTGAACTGATCTCCTCTGTTTGCTTGGTGACATTTTCTGTTATCCACACGAAGATCCCTTTTGATCTTCGGTTACAGATTCATTCAGCTGGTCTGTGGCTGGCATTCCAAGGCAGAAGAGCTGTCTGGTGTCTCTTCATTGCATCTCGGATGCTCGGTGTTTATGTGGTTTCTACTTGAAGGATTTGGGCTGAGGGGTCAGGCTTCGTCTAACTAACCACTGCATTTCTCTGATTGCTGAACAGGGAGCCAGGAAGGGGAGGAGGGGCAGGCAGCTGGCTGCTTCAGACTTGCCTGCCTCTTTTTGGGCTCTGAGGAGTGTCCATCAACATTCAGGTGTCTTCAGTGTCCAAGTTACGATATGATAACTGTCATTATCATAATGATAAGCTGGTCTTCCAGTTTGACTTTCTTTAGTTTCTAGAGGACGGTGTGGAAAGGTTGGGGACAGCTTAGGTAGCAACGTGCTTCCCTTGCAAGCACGAGCACAGGGGCTCAATCTCCAGAGTCCATGTGAAAAGCTGGGTGTGGTGTGTGCCTGCTGTGCCAGGGCTGGGTGGAGACAGTTGGGTTCCTGGGCTCACAGGTCAGTCAGTGTAGCCTGCTTGGCGAGTTCCAGGCCAGTGAGAGACCCCGTTTCATGAAGAAAGAGGAGGGTAGGCAGCACCTGAGGAATGATAACCAAGGTTGACCACTAATCTACATGAATGTGCGTGCATAGGAGCACGAGCATGTGCGTGCGCGCGCGCACGCACACACACACACACACACACACACACACACACACACACACACACACACACACACACGGAGGAGTAGTCACAGGAGTCAGAACTTCCAACTGTATGGCTGGGCTAGACCCTTATCCTAATAGAACCCAGGGAGTCAGATTGAATGAGAAACGCAATGGAAAGTAGGTAAGAGTCAGAATGGATCCAGTGGAGAGTGACAATAAAACCCGGTCTGGAGAATCGCAGGAAAGAAGGGACCGGAGGGTCTTATGAGCATCTATTATGCATCAGATGAAAACTGCCTGTTACCGTGTCTGAATCTCTAAGGAAACCTCTGTGTGTGTGTGTGTGTGTGTGTGTGTGTGTGTGTGTGTGTGTGTGTGTAAATTGCACCATTTTACAGTTAGGAAAGTCAAGGCTCAACGGCCATACTTAACTTGTCCAAGGACAATTAACAAAATGAAAACCCCTGATTCCATTAAGTCCCTCAGCAAGAGGTCAAGGTCTCTCTTTCTATCTCTTCTAAGGATGCTGATTAAGAAAGAAGAGGATTGTGGCTTTCTATGGACTAAAGGGCTGCACAAGACTTAGAAGGGGAAGGGAGTCCTTGTGACTGTTGAGGCTCTGAGCTGGGACACTGAATGACCTTTCCAGAGCACAGCTAGTCCTCTTAAGTAACCAGGAGTCCTCCAGACTCAGCTGTCTGGGAGTGGGGAGGCTCTGGGGGTGCCTATTTTCCTTTCTTGAGAGAGGACTAAGTCTAGACAGTGTCCTGCACTCATTCAAACAATGACTTCACTTTGGGCTCCTTTAGATTTAGGGATTGGAGTCAGGAAAGAAGCCATTGGAAAGTATTGATGGTCACAAAGAGGCTACGAGACATGGCAGGGCCTACCAGGAAGATTCCAGTTAATGGAGGACTAGAATGTTCAGAGTCATATGCCATGTAGAGCAGGCATGGGAGACTGGCTTCAAGGCCACCATCTTTATTGGGGTTTGGGAATGGAAACGGATGAACAGCCACAGTTAGGTGGGAGAAATCACAGGTACATGCCAAGGGCCTATTCTTCCACATTTGACTGTAAGACTAATAAGGTCCTGACATGCACCCCAGCCTTCTTCAGCTAACATGCCAAGATTCTTGTCTTTCTTATTCAGCAGCGTTTATTAAGCACCTGGGAAATGCTGAGGACACGTCATCTGGAGTGAAGGCCCAAATATGAAGCTATTGCCATTAATCATGGTGGCTAATAGCTCTCTTCTAAGCCTGTTCTTGGAGAAGGTGGGATGTGAGCCATGCCCATGTGCGTGGAGTCAGGGAGCAATGTGAAGGTCCCATGGCAGGGATGTGCCTGGTACGTGTGCACAGCAGTGGGGTGGCCGGAATGGCTATAGTAGGGTGATGATACGAGAAGGGTAGGGCATGAAGACAGACTGGCAGCTTCAAAGACCTTGGGGGAAGGAATGTCCTAGCTGAACTAGGAGCCACCAGAGGGACTAAGTGAAGGAGCACATTTGTGAAGGTGTCAATCTGCACTGTTCTCTGGCAGATTCCTGATGAACTATGCCAGTTGTGGGGAGTGGGTTGTCAGAGTCTGGTTCTTTTTTTAAAAGAGCACATTATCAAGTAGAGAAGGCAAAACAAGACTCCTTACAGTTAACTCTCATAAGGAGTATTTAAAGAGGAATATTCTAGAAGAACTAGTCATCAGCCTAGGTTTCACAGGGGAATTGAGATGTGAAGAACAAGGAGAGGTATGAGGAGTAGAGTGGGCCATGCACAGAGAGGGGAGGGAGCTCAGTAACTCAAACCAACACTCACCTTGAAGAAGGAGACCCAGTCCCTCAGCAAGGTGGAAGAGAACAGCTCAAGCAGTCCTGAAAATCCACCATGCCTCTGATGGGTCGGTTGATCTCATAAGTCTCTTCATTCCTTATGCCTCAGTTTCCCCAGCTGCATGGATGAAGGTGATTCCTTTGCCACTGCAGGGCTGCTGTACTGATCAACAGGTGTAGGAAAGCACCTGGCCCTGCCCACCATGGGTTGGCACAGGGGAGGTACGCTCTGTATTCCATTTCTCTACATCCCTCTTCTCCCTCTTCCCTTTGTGTGTGTGTGAAGGGGGAGAGAGGGTGAGGGGAGGGAAGGATAGGGAGAGAGAGAGAGAGACAGAGAAGGGGGAAGAAAGAGGAATATGTGAACATATTCACTCTGTGTGTGTGTGTGTGCTTGCGCATGTACCTGTGTGTGTGTGTGCTTGCGCATGTACCTGTGTGTGTGTGTGTGTGTGTGTGTGTGTGTGTGTGTGTGCGCGCGCGCGCGCTTGTGCATGAGGGGGCCAGTGGTCAGTGTCTAGTGTCTTGCTCAATCGCATGCCATCTTCCCTGTTTTCAGACAGTGTCTCACTAAACATGGTGCTCACAGATCTAGCTGGGATGGCTGGCCAGTGATCTCCTTGGATCTGCAGACATTTGCTGTCAGGTCAGGTCTGGCTTTGTACCTGGGTGCAGAGTGTCTGAGCTCAGGGTCTCATATTTGTGTGGCAAATACTTTACAAGTGGAGTCATCCCCCCAGCATTTCTTCCCTTCCTTTTCATGGGTTTTTCTCCCTGGAGTTTTGCACAGGAAATATGAATGTGTTTCCTGGCTTGAAACCTAGGATGTGGGATTTCAGCTCCATTCTGGTGCAATTCATTAGGGTTATCCTAGGTCCATCAAGTCTGAGATGGTCATGCTAACATTCAAGGAAAACAAAATAACGCCAGAGACATTGTGTTGGGACAGATGGGCAGAGAGTGTGCTCAGGGGTATCGGGTGCCACTCACCACTGCCAGCCAGCAAGCTGCCATTAAGCGTGCACGTGCCTTTGTCTGTTAAAAGCCACTGGGCATTGCAGCGGGTGGTGATCGATGTTGGCGATGCTCTGGGCTGCTGAGACCTTGGCTGGGGGGAGAGTTATGCTGCCTGTCTGGTGTGGCTCCTTCCTCTCTGCCTTGGTAGGGGCTGCATGCCTTCCTTTTCATCTCGACCTCCAAACTGTCAAGGAGTGACATCAGCCCATCTTCCTGCCAGGGCGGGTTTGATTTAACTCAAAGTGATGTGGCTTATAATTTCCACAGCAACCAGGAAGGTGTGATTTAAGACAATTGCCAGGAAGATTCGATTTAATCCTTTCTTTCCTCTCCCTCTACAAAATGTGCATTTTGTTGTAGGATATAATTTTAATATACATCCTTTACAATCCGAAGCCGCATGTAGTCGTCACACTGGGAAAGTGCACTCTGTGTTTTTCTTTAAAGCACTTATCCATTTAAAGTCCTAGAGACATTATGCAGGGGGATGGTCTTGCTTCCTTATCAGAGAGAATTGTGGTGAAACTGCTTAGATAGAAACCGTTTCTTTATTGATTGATATTGGTTACTGATTGACAGGTTCTTCGTTAAATAAAGAAGATAGTTGACTTAGCAGACTGATAAAAATAACTATACTTACCTAAAACTAGATAATTGTGAATTCTGGATTCTATTGATGCCAGTAAAATAGGCCCCAGTCCTTTTGAGTTCCTCCAGACAAGGCCCATAGTCCACCTGGTTTGAAGATTGGAGCAGAAGCATCTTACTGTTGGACTGTGGGCCTTGGTGTGGAGATGTGGCATCTGAGGCATCTTCCAGTCCTTTCCGTTTTGCTTGTGCATTAGCAAGGAAGCAGGAGGTGCCTTCCTCCTCTTCATGTCCTTATTCTAGCTCAGTCCAGAAGGTTCTGGTCTGAAGGATCTTTGGGGAGACGCAGAGCATGCTAACACTTGAAGAAACACCGGGATCCACAATATCTCAGGACATTGGCTGAGAGTTTGGACGCCCAACACCATTTGGTGATCGTTTTGAGACTTCCACTTGACCCTGGAGGCTTGGGATGAGAATCTGACCCTCTTGCATTCAGGTCTAGGTGGTTCTCTGCACAGCCAGGTACTTCTGTCTGCCTCATGTGACACTTCTGCCAGGGAAGGTCACTTCTTTCTAGTATGTTCTCAGGTTAAGCCACATACCCCTAAGAGACAAAGTAGGCAGAATTTTCAGTCTTCTTTTGATGGGGTTCTTTCTCCCTGGCTGGTCTGGGGTCCTTTGAGCTTAGACTTTACCTGGAATCCCCATCAGACTTGAAGATGTCAAACGTTTGACCAGAACATTAAATCAGCTCCAGCAGTATGTGATAGTGCCTGGTTTGATATGATGGAGATAGGGTAGGGTGCAGAGAGTTTATACCCAAGAGA
The DNA here is from genome assembly GCF_021556685.1 of Rattus norvegicus. Taxonomy (NCBI): domain Eukaryota; kingdom Metazoa; phylum Chordata; class Mammalia; order Rodentia; family Muridae; genus Rattus; species Rattus norvegicus. The sequence continues at coordinate 178,819,335 of NC_141534.1, read as the reverse complement.
AGGGAAAAGAAGAAAGTTTGTTTACATTTATCAGTGTCCCAGTCAGCACTCTGTTACTATGACAAAATACTTAAGATGGTTGACTTATAAAGAGAAAAGACTATTTTTGTCTCACAGTTCTGGCAATTTCAGAACATGCACAGCTGTCCGTCTGCTTTGCCTGTTGTGAGGCAAAGCATATGGTAGAGCTAAGCCATTCTTTTCTAGGTACCCAGGAGGTGAGAGTGGGAGAGGAAAGGGTAGGGGTTCCAACACCTTGTTTAAGCGCATGCTCTCACAACCCAACTTCCCTTAGGCAAGGTACACTTCCTAGAAGTCTTGCCACCTTCAAATGGCAGACAGGCCTTTCCAGGACATGGATCCTAACAGTAGCAAGCAGGTACAAACTGGATGTTTGACACCATTTAATCCACTTCATAGAACTTAATCCTGAAAGGAAGCCTGGGGACATCAGGACAGGCACAGACACTGCGAAAGGATAACTGTGAACTTCTTGCTTTCCCCAGAAGACTCAGGGGTTCTTGAAGATGGAGATCAACCTGTTGTTTTCTGTTTTGTAGGGTTCCACATAGTGCCAGGAACATGGTAGGGGCTCAGGAGATGTTTGTTAAGTGAGCACATGAATAACTAAGCAGGCCCCACCTATAAAAGCTCTCAGGGTGAGGTGGTGTCAGAATTTGCATCTAGATCTCTGCCTCCTTTGGTTCTCACTTTGCTAGGCGGCAGGTTGCCTCCTCAGGGCGAGGCTGTCTCTAGCTGTGTCCACCAGATGGCCAAGGACAGGAAACACATGCCCCTGGGTCTTTGTCACAGCACCTCCAGCTTGTCCTGCTGTTCCCATGGCTTAATCAAAGGGAAGCTGGTGTTCTGCATGTGAATGTGTTCAGAACCGGCTGGCTTTCCCACTTCCCTTGCACTGAGCTCCATGCTGAGCCCCTCCAGAAATCAGTTGGTGAGAAGGCTGCAGCCTGCAGGGGACCCTGGATGTCTTCATTTTAATAAAGCTGTCACTCTTGGTCACCTTCAAACCAAAGCAATCTAGTAGTACAGAGGGGAGGGGACAGAGCTGGAAGATGCAGCTGAGCAAGGCTTAGGCCTTCATAGGCGCACAGGGTGGATTGTCAGAGACCTGAGAGCAGGACAGTCAACAGGATGGGAATAACAGCTCAGCTTCAAGGAAAAATGAAGGAAGTGCTGTGTGAAGTGGGGGAAGGAGGCCTTGGACTTTCCTCTGCAGCGACTTTGTCTCCTCTCCTCTCCTCTCCTCTCCTCTCCTCTCCTCTCCTCTCCTCTCCTCTCCTCTCCTCTCCTCTCCTCTCCTCTCCTCCCCTCCCCTCCCCTCCCCTCCCCTCTCCTCTCCTCTCCTCTCCTCCCCTCCCCTCCCCTCTCCTCTCCTGACTTCCCCTCCCCCTTTCCCTCCCCTCTCTTCCTGCTACCTCCCTCCCTCCCCTCTCCCCACCCCCCTCTCTCTCTGAGACAGGACCTCATGTATCCCAGGCTGGCCTTGTCTCACTGTGTAGCTGAAGTTGAACTCCTGATCCTCTTGCCTCCACCTCCTAAGCGCTGATCATTGGAGTGTACCACTACATCAGTTTATGCAGTGCTGGGACGAAACTCGGGACTTTGTGCATGCTAGGCAAGCACTCCACCAACTGAGCCATGTCCCCTGGTCTGGCTTTCCTCTGAAGTGGGCATTTCATGGCTGCCTGTACACAGTGAGGCTTGTAAGGATCTTAGGTTTGCACATCTAGAAGTTTCCACTGTGTGGTGGTAGTGGTGACAGTTAGGCCTTGCTAGTTTTGGTAGTTGTTGTTGAGATGCAGTGGGCTGGTTTGAGTGAGAGCTATGCTCCGTAGATCCATGTCTTTGAACGCTTGCTCTCCAGTTGGTGGTGCTGTTTGAGAGAGGTTGTGGAATTTAGGGGCCTTGCTGTTGGGAGTAGGCTTTGAGGGTTTACAACCTCACATCCGTTCTTCTCTTTGCTTCCTGAGTGTGGTTGAGGTGTGACCACTCGGCTACCTGACCCCACTACCAGGTCATGCCTTCCCTACAAGGATTCATTCTCTGCCTCCTGGAATGGAAGACCAAACAAACTCTTTCTCCTCTAACTTGCTTTTGGTCATGGTATTTTGCCTTAACCACTGAAAAAGTACCAAATACACAGGGTGTTCTGTACTTTAAGCTGGCCTCAAATCTCTTCTTAGCCAAGGATAGCCTTGAATTCTTGATCTGCTGTCTTCATCTCCAAAGTTCGGTCAAAACATACAGATGCCACCACACCCAGCCCAATCCAGGCCCTTGATCTTGTGCCCCTGGAGAGAGGAGTGAGGATGGAAGGTTAACTGCAAAGTCATTTGGGGTGTTCTGGGCTCTGGGAACATTTGTGACGGAACTGGCCCTGAAGGGTCACTGCTGAGTTCATCTAGCCTTCCTGCCTGTCTATCTGCTGCCTGGGAAAATCACCCACTAATGGGGGTGATCTGTAGGCACTTTCCAGTGGCAGACACCTTCCTGGACACAGGAGGAGGGACATGGCAGACCACTCTGGGCTCTTTTCTTCACTCCACCCTGTAGGGCAGAACAGCCTGCTAGCAACAGACAACTTCTTTTTTTTTTCTTTTTCTTTTCCTATTATTCCCTGATATTTCCAATTTGAAAAGAGTCATTTAAACAGCAGGGTGGAAGAGGGCACAGTAGACATCGGGGAGAAATTGAAAATGTCATTTAAAAACGCCCATTCCATTCTTCGTCACCGCAGCAGACAGATGGCTGGCTCACCTCTGCCTGCAGCCAGGAGCTGGTCGCTGGTGGGTCAGCTGAGGAGAGCAGTGATTTTATTTTCCTTTTCATTTCAAACAGATTGTATAGCCCTCAGGGTGAGGGTGGTGGTGGACTGAAGCTAAAGGCTGAGGGGACTAATTATGACTCCCTACATGGCTGAGCTGGTTAATACAGAACTGTCACTAGGCCGAGCTTTCCCTGGGGCAGAAAAGCTGCCCAAATTCCTTCTCTCTCCTGCTTTGCCTTAGGTGTTGAGGTCTGTGAGGGCTTTGTCAGTTAGAGAAAAACAGCATGAAAAAAATCCAGGAAGTTCTTCATGATTCTAAAATGGTGCTCTGGGTTCTGGTGGTTAATATGGCTACCCCATGGGCAACAGCTATCCTCATCCAGCTCCAGCCTGGTACTGCAGAGGCCAGCAGGGCTCGGGAGCCACACATGTGCTCCATCCAGGGTTGGGCTGATAGCGGGTGTGATGAGCAGACATTGCAAGGGCATCTGGGACTGGAAGCAGATTGCTGCAATGAAGGGTCAGGAGTTGTCACGTGGATTGTAAGCCTACATTGTTTCAGTGAGGCCGAGAGTGCACGGTGGGGTGACGTGTCACCAGAGATGCGCCTCATGCATGGGATGAAGGATGAGGCAGATATAAGATATGCCTTGAATGGATTTAGAGGGCTGGAGATGCCTCACCTGGGTCCCACACCCACATGACTGTTTTCAAAAATGCTTTTAAGTCCACATCCAAGAGCTGATGCCCTTGGCGGGCATTTGCACTCATACACAGACCCCTCCTCATATACATACATACATCATTAAAAATAAAAATAAACTTTAAATAGATTTGTATCTTAAGCCAGTACCAGAACAGTGTCTTAGTCTATTCAGGGCACTATGACAACACAACGTCTTAAACTGATTGGCTTATAAGTAACTAAAAGTATTTCTCTCAGTTCTGAAGATGGGAAGTTGAAAAAAAAACAAGGCACTGGCAGCCTATGTGCCTGCTGAGGCCTGAGTTCTTGTTCACAGAGGGCATCATCTCATCCTGCACAGCAGACAGGTACACCCAGTCTCTTTGATCTCTTACTTATGAGTGTTTCCCTAGTGACCCAGTCACCTCCCAAAGCCCCACCCTCCAACACTGTCACCTGTGGGTCTGGAGCATACAGGTTGGACTGCAGCAAGTGAGACAGTTCAATCTACAGGGACAAACTGGCAGCGGTCTGCAAGAACCAACTCCAGGGCTCCTGTCCTGTGGCCCAGGGTCCATGCTGCCCCTGGCCATATGTCTCAGACAATCCAATAAAATCCATGCATCTTTTAAAGAACAGAGCAAAGATTTTAAATACTGGTGGAAATGTTCAGAAATACAGCCTTTGTGACAGCAGGAAGGTCATGAATATTCAGCTTACACAGAGCTCAAGCGGTTAGGCAGCTGTGTGTTTTGAGGTAGGGGGTGTCACCTGCTGGCTGAAGGGATCGGGCTGTGTATCATTTTGAAACCAGATTTCCCTGGAGACATCAGAGAAATTATAGGAAGATGTGGAGAGTACCATCCCATAGGCAGCTCTGCTTGTTTCCTTGAACTGTGAACTTTGCTATATCATTCTACTCTTGGCTACAGTCAAATACCAAAGTTAGTCTCATATTCTCTTTCCCTCTCCCTGTGTGTGGGGGGGGAGGGGTTGAAGGGGGGCTACGTACATATTTACATATTCCTGCATGTGTGTGTGGAGACTAGATGTTATCTCAGGCGTCATTCCTAGGGCACCATTCACTGTGTGTTTTAGGCAGTAGCTGTGTACCCAACTGCACATACTCTTTACTTGAAAAGTTCCTGACTTTGCAGATAGATAGATAGATAGATAGATAGATAGATAGATAGATAGATAGATAGATAGCTCTCTAGGTTTTGGTTATAGAAGCAGAGACTTCCTCAGTTGGAGTGAAGTGCTCTTTTCTTTTCCGTCTTGAAAGGTTGATGCAACTTGCAGATATGGCAAGACTGAATCTTGATTGTGGGGAAGTGCTATTTTTAGAACTCGGTCTCTCTGTGTTGAATTCTCATGAGAATCAATTGATTGATCTTAGAGAATCACCAAATATAAATTGAGATGCTAATGGTAAGATGCCCCTTAGCACTGTTTCCTTTCAAAGGAGACCCCATATGGGCCAGGGACCCTCCACTTCTGAAGGACGCTCTATTGGCCAGAACCTCTGTGATTTCTCAGGGGAGGCATATTTAGTAGCTTCAGTGGATTCTCCCAAGTTACAGGGGTTAAGCCAGTTTTAAACATTCTCACACACCATCTCCATACATCATTAATCCTCGTATTTCTACTGTTCATAGTCCATACTGACTTACATGTCTGAAAGCTGCACAAAGTCCTTGCTGGCCCAAATGCCCTTTTTAATTCAGTAAAATATGGTCGTGATGAATCAAGCAGAATGTGGGTAAACATAGCTGACTGTTCTTCAGTACAACAACAACTTCTTTTTCCTCTTCCTCCTCTTCCTTTTCATCCTCCTCTTCTTCCTCCTGCTCCTCCTCTCTCCTCCTCCCTTCACCTCCTCCCTCCTCTGCCATTTCCTACTCCTTTTTACTCTTCTTCTTTTGTGGACGAATCACCTGGGGTCAGGAGAACCATTCTGGATTGGCAGTGAGGAGCACTTTGCCTCCTCCCCCTGGGAAGCAGGACAACCAGTTGGACTTATTAAAATCAGGCCACATTAAAGATCTTTGGAGGCTGTCCTAAGGGAGGGCATGCAGGATTACTCACTCAGTGAAAACACCAGGAGTTTGTGACTTTTGAGCTGTTCTGTCTCCTTTCCCCTTCTGTGGCACAAATGGAGTGTTCTACTGATCTAAGCAGGCCTGGACAAGCACCATGGGGCTACCTTGAAACCCAGTTTCTACCTCAGGGCTAAATTTCTTCCCAGGTGAGGGAGGCAATTGGTATTCTCACAACCCTCAGGTCTGAAGCAAGGCTGAAAGGCTTATGCTATGGCGCCTTCTGCCACCTTCATGGTGGAAGTGCTGCCCTGGACTGAAAATCCTGGCTTTGGTTGTTGCCATATCAGCTGAGTGGTAGGATGGAAATTCCAAGATAGATACAGTCCAGGAAGATGAGTGACCACCATCTCTACCCAGCACTCTCCTCATAAGCAGATGATTCTAGGGAAGGGGACTGTGATGTTCGCAGCTGACTCCAGGGCAGCTGTGCTGGGACTCTGTGATCTAGAGGCACGCTGTAGGACCGCAGAGCTCGGATCTCTGCTTTCTGAGTGCAGATGAGGTATGACCAGCCACCTAATACTCTTGCACTGCCTTCCCTGCAATGACAGTTATAAAGGCTGCCCTTATTTGAAATGGAGTGCAGAGCAGTTCAAGCCAGCTCCGTAAGAGCAGGGGAAACAGATTGGTTAGCTCAGGAGATGCTCTAAGCAAGCCTCAGAGGTAACCCTGTGCAAAAACAAACAAAACAAAACAAAACACCCAGATGTAATCCGACTAGACTCTGGAGCACTGCGTGTCTAATGGCAGTGTGGAAACTGACACAGTAATCAATAGTGCTTAGTGGAGGTGCACAGTGAGAGTGGTCAGGTCACCCCGAGATGTGACAGGAAAATGAGCCAAAGGGATTCATGTCAGAAGACCCTGTAGCGACATATGGCTGAGGATGTGATGTCACAGACTGCACACATGAGAAGGAACTTCCTTGAACACCATCCAGAACACCAAACAAGTGAACTGACAAACTAGTGTTTGGTGGGATAGGAGAAGTAAGAGTTATTGCTGCCCAGGGTAACTAAGGTACATCATCTAAAACACCTGGGTTCCAGCGGCAACCTGAATTGTCAAGACACAGGAAACTGTGGCATATAAAACAAAAGCAGATAGAAATGGCCTTAGAAGATACCTGACATTGGACTTAACCAATGAATAATGCTAATGGTTTTGTGCTGTTAGTTTGCACAAAGAACTTTAAAAAAAGAAAGAGTTTTAACTATGTCTTATCGACAAATGATATCACATAGGAAAGAGATGAAAATTCTGAGCTTGAAAGGCACAAAAAGAGTAAGAGAAATGAAGACGTCACTGGAGGCACTTAAAAATATATTTAAGTTGGCAGGAGGCAGTGCCAGAAAACTTGATGATAGATCAATAGAGATTCAGAATCTGAAGGGAGAAAATAGTGGAGGAAAACGAGCCGGGCATTGGGGAAACGGGAGGCACTAAGATACGCCAAAGCTGCACTGGGTAAAACAGAGTGAGAAATGCAGGAAAGGCATTTGAAAAATAACAGCTGATAACTTTCTGTGTTCAATGAAACATGTTAATCTCCACATGCAAGAGGGCAAAAGTTCTGGCCACTAAAGCCTAGCATCATGAACTTGATTCTTGGGAGCCCTGGTAGAAGATAAGAGTCTACTCCCTAAAGTCGTTCTCTGACCTGTGGGGTCTCTCTGTCTCTCTGTCTCTGTCTGTCTCTGTCCCTCTTTCTCTCTCTGTCTCTCTGACTCTTTCTCTGTCTCTGTCTGTCTCTGTCTCTCTGACTCTTTCTCTGTCTGTCTCTGTCTCTCTCTGTCTCTCTTTGCCTTTGTCTCTCTCTTTTTCTCTGTCTCTGTGTGTGTGTCTCTCTCTCACACACACACAGACACACCATCTACATGTTATAATAAATAAATTTCTAATTAAAAAGTTTATACGTCCCCAAATAAACCATGAAAGAAAACCATGAAGACCATATCCAGATATGGTATGATCAAAATAGTCAAAATATTGAAAGCCAAAACAAAAGAACCTTGAAGGTGTTTAGTAAAGGCAACATCACAAGTGGATAAAGACACAGGTGACATATTACTTCTCTGAAACAGTGGCAGCCAGAGACAGTGGGAGATCTCCTTGAAAGTGAGGGGAAACAACAGAAGAGCAAGCAAGCAAACAGAAACAAAAATAGCCAAAACCTCCCAGTCAGCCAGCTAGAAATCCACACAGCTACAGCAAATGCTAGAGAAAAGATAGCGTCTTTAACAAATGGTGCCAGGAAACCTGGAAGAAGAATGCCAACAAATCCTAATTTATGCTCCTTTACAAAAGTCACTTCAAAGTGGACTTTAATGTAAGACCTGAAACCTTGAAACCTCCAGAGGAAAATATATGAGAAAAGCACCTCAAGATAAAGGCAAGAACTTTAAGGAAAAGACTTCCAGTCTCAGAAATACTTGCTCAGATTGGCAAGTGGTATTGCATGAAATGAAAAATATTAGGGACAGGAAACAAAAACAGAGAGGGGGGCTACAGAATAGGAGAAAATATTAGCTATATATCTGATAGGGCGTTAATACCTGAAACATATAAAAAACAAATGAAAATTAAACCTTACAAAGAGGAAATAGTCTCGTTAATAAAGAGAGTTCCTAAAAGGTGGTGTACCTATGGTCAAAAAATATATAAAAATTGTTCAACATCTTGAGCCATCAGGGAAATGAAACATTGAGATTCTGTCTTACCCTGGCTAGATTATCTAACATGAAGAAAACAGTTAATGCTAGTAGGAAGAAGGGCAGAAGAAATCCTCATATAATGCCAGCAAGAGTGTAAACTAGCCCAACCACTGAGGACATCAGTGTGGGGGCACCTGACAATCTGTAAATAGAATCACCATAGATTCCAACTGAATTACTCTGGGGAATATACCCTAAGGATTGCTGCCAGCCTACTGCATGTTTATTGTGGCATTACTCATAGTAGCCAAGTGTAGGATCAGCCAAGACATCCTTTGGTATCTTAGCGGATAAAGAAAGCGTGGTCTTAGACCTAATAGAGTTTCATGCAGTCATAAAGAAGAATGAAACTGGGCCAAGGATATAGCTCAATGGTAGAGCGCTTGCCTAGCATGTATGAGACCCTTATTCAGTCCACTCTTGGAGAAAAACAAGGAAGAGTGAACTCATTTTAAAGAAAATGGATAGAGCTGGGGATGATCCTATTACATGAAGTAAGCTTGAAAAAGAAAGGCAAATGTTGCATGTTGCATGTTTCTTCACATCTGTGGACCCTAGACAATGTGGATGTTTATATGTCCGTTGCTATAAAAAATAAGGAGGGGGGCTGGGAGGAGAAGCACGCCAGTGGGATGGGAGGGGAGGACAGGAGAGAATATTGGTGGACAGATGTGGCCAGAGCACATGATATTGTTGAGTGAGATGGGACAACGAACCCACCACTTTATGCACTGAATATGTAAAAGCAAAATGACAGCATTACCAGATAAACAGGATTTGTTGCGATCAAGCACACATTGTAATAAATGTACACAGTGTTATTCAAATTAACGGTGAGTGATAAAGGACAGTCATTTGAATTCACAGACAGCATCACTAAAGGTAATTGTATAAGCAATCATAAGAGATAATGAGGTTGCGTATCCTCCTTTTACTCTTAAGTGATTTAGAGTAAACAATATGCAAATAATTGTTTGTGGGCCTAAAGCACATAAAAATGTGATACATAATAACAGCAGGAAAATGGGGGGCAAGTGAACAGAACTATGTGGGAGTAGCATTTCAGTTTCTCACTGTAATTAAATGAGTGGATGTGAATGGATTCAATCTCACCAGTTACTGAAAACACAATATAAAAGACATAAATATATGTTACCTATTCCCACCACATAAAAATGGGAAGCAATGGAATGTATTAATTAATTTAATAATTTCACAATGCAAGCATATCAAAAATTACATTGTATACAAAATATGTATAGCTTTTATCCATTAGTTATGAGCTTCATAACTTGCCAATTATGATGGAGAAAAAGAAATAGCAAAAAGACTAGGAGAACAAAAATAACTAAGACAAAGAAAACAGAAGGCAAAATTATAGATGGAAATCATCTACTTCAGCAATAGCATCAGAGGTAACTGGGTTAAGCTATTCGGTCAAAATGTAGACTGTGGAGCTGGGAGAAAACACAAGATGCAATGATAAAAGTTACACATCGATCAAAAATACAAAGAATTCGATAGCAAAAGAACTGGAAAAATATGCTGTGCAAATTGAAGGCATAAACAATACAGAGTGCTCTACTTTTCTCCGCCAAATTAAACAAAAATAAGGCACTATTGTCAGAGATAAAGAGGAACCTTTTACAAAAATGGCAGTCAGAGGATGTTATAAACATGTATGTACCTAATAACAGAGCCCCTAAATACACAAAATGGAAGATGGAAACATTGAGTTGAAAAACAGTTGAAGCAATAATAGTTGTAGATTTCAATATTTTCCTTAAATAGTGGATAGAACAGCTGAGCAGATGTGCAACAAAGACAGAGAATTTGCATAAACCACACTCCAACCGGATCGAACAGACATCTATAACTCTTTCTGTTTAATAGTAGCAGAGTGTATATTTTTCTCAAACACACATGGGACATTCCCTAGAATAGACCATATGCTGGGCCCCAAAATAAGCCTCAACAAATTTCAAAGGATTTAACTCACATAAAGAATATCCCCACACAGAGTGAAATTAGAACCAATAAAGAGGGAAATGTGGGGAATTGAAAATGTATGTAGACCAGTCTCCCTCGAAACAACCAATGGATTAAATAAAAAATCAAAGGGGACATTACCAAACAGCTAAAGATGAGGGAGATGAGAAGGCAGCATGTAAGTGCACACAGGAAAAGAAGACACGAGAGGGGAATGAAGGCACAAACCCGTCATCTTGGCACCGGAGGTCAACTGCAGTGTTTGGAAAACGTTATCATGAGGCCCATGTGCTGTATGGTGCCTTAAGAAATAAGAAGAAATCTCTCAAATTACTTAACCAGAGCAAAGTGGCAAAGGGCTTTCTATGAAAGATTTTCAATATTGGGGAGCACCATGGTTCTGGTGAGGGTTATGTTCTGTGTTGCAGAATAATGAATTCTGTATGTCCTTTCATGGAGGGAAGGGTTGACTAGATATCTAGGGTCTTTTTGTGTTAAAAAGGGTGACTAATAGCATTTGTAAGGAAGAGCCACTGTAAGTCTACGACTCCATTTTTTAAAACCATCCCTTCCATGGTTAGACTTTAATATATGAATTTTGAGGGGAAATAAGCATTCAGACCACTGCAGAAGGCAAAATGGGAGAATTGCTTTGGAAAACAGTTTAGGAGTTGTACAAAAAATTTAAACACAGAGATGCCATGTGACCCAGTAGTTTTTCTCCTACATTCATACCCAAGGTCATCTAAAATGCGCATTATACACAAAGACTTGAACGCGAATATTATAGCTGTGCTATTCAGGATAGTCAAGTGGATGCTGTCCAAATGTCTACCAATGGATGTGTATCTACAGAACACCCTATATCAATAGTATATACGTTAGGCCATGAAAAGAAAGGATGTACTTATTATTTTGAAGCCAGCACAGAAGACTACATATTGTGTCATTTCATTTGCATTCTTCAGCAAACTTACGGAGACACCATATAGAATGTCCAGTGGGTGCCTGGGGCTGGGCTAGAGGCTGGAGATGGGAAGGTGACTACGTAATAAAGGGTTTCTGTGGAGGAGGATGGAAGTGTTCTAGGGTAGAATGGTGACAGAGGGATGTGAGGTTCATGAGTGAGCACATGGAGCACTGTGGGCTGTGCACTTGGGTCTCTGGTATGCTGTAAAAGTTCTGTATCAATGGAAGCATTGAGGATGATGCTACTGAGGATGAACTGACTTCAGCTAGAGGTTTTCCAACTTTCCAACTCTGGTGCATGCGGGAGAGCCTTTCTGAGTTGCAGACTCCATCTGGAGGGAGGCCCATCTGAGAAGAAGAGCAGTTAACTATGGGCCCCTGGGTCCCCACATTCTCTTACACAGCTGTACTTTCTCTTCATCTCACATGCAGATGCACACACACACACACACATACACACACATACCCACACACACTCACACACACACACATACTCACACACACTCACACACACATACTCACACTCACACACACACTCACACACACAGACACACACACACAGACACACACAGACACACACACACACACACACACACACACACATGCACAGTCTGACATGGTCTAAAAACTACGTTCATTCCCCGACAGGATCATGTACTTTGTCTTGTCTTCTAGCAAAGCAAAGGGTAACTAGGAAGCAGGAGCTACCATTCCCCAAAGCGTAAACACAACTGTTTTTCTAGATCAGGAGGAGTCCAACTGAACATGGGCTCGGTGCCTCATGAAACCTGGGAGTGCTGCTGAGGAATACAGCATGATTTTAAAAAGTGAGAAATCCTTCTTTGGGAATTATAGGAAAAAAATATATATACATACATAATACATAAATACATACATACATAAATACATACACACACATATATATACACACATACATACACACACATATATACATACATACACACACACACATATATATATACATATATATATGTATATATATATATATATATATATATATATATATAGCCAAGGAGCTGGATAGGTGGGTCACTTGTCAAGAGAACTTGCTGCTCTTGCAGAAAACTGGGGTTCAGTTCCTAGCACCCACATTGAGAGACTCACAACTACCTATTACTCCAATTCCATGAGGTCCAACTGTATATTTTGGCTTCAGAAGACACCTGCACATGGGCATACACATGCATACACAGATGCATAAATAAAAATTTTAAGAAAGGAGAGCCATGCTTCACAGCGCCTTTCAGAAGCTTGGAGAAACGAGAGGGACTCGATGTGGACCTATTATGTTATACACATTACCTTACAGGTAGACACTGGCAAAGGGGAGAACCTTGGACATCCTCTATGCTACTGTAAGGTTCTTGGGCAATACAGGTGTGCTCCAATCTAACAGAGAATTGAAGACCATAAATCAAACTGAAGAAGCTCATCGGTCTCCTCTACCTGTTGGAACCTCTGCATTTTCCCTACAGAAGGGTAACCAGCAGCCTTATAAATGAAGACCACACTTTTTCTTTATACACCGAAGCTTATAAAGGTTTCTAGGGTGTGCCCTGAACTTCCTTGAAAATCAGCTTCTGTTTTGCCTTTGGCATTGGATGAGGTATGAGTTCCAGATGTGCCTTGGGAGTGTATCTGTATGGGGCTAGGGATTGAAGGTAGGCCCATTGTACGTGCCCGGCAAGCTCTCTAGCACAAAGTTATATCTCTAACCCTTGTTTGTTTTTTTTATACAGTGTCTCACAATGTACCCCAGGCTGGTCTTGACCTAACTTTCCTCCTGCCTCTGCCTGTGCTAAGGTCATTAGGATGTACTGCTCTTGGATGAGGAGTTGGATTTCTCCATAAAAGGATGTTCTGGGCTATTTCTAAGGGTCTAATGGTTAAGGCAGGGACAATGGTCTCAGCACCTGGTCTGACTACAGAATGGGTCTGGGGTTTGTGCTGGACTTAAGGTATGTGTTGTGTGAATGTGAAGTGAGGGTGTTTATACTCTTAGATGAGCTAGAGAGAGTGCTCCCCTTGTTTGGTTGTTGGAACCTTCTGGCCCCGTGAAGTGAGGCTTGCAGGAGGAAGGATGGATGGCTCAGGCATTATCTAGAAAGCCAGTCCATTTCCTTGCAGGAACAGTCTGCCGATATGTTTTTGTCTGCTTGACAATGTGTGGGAAACATCCTTGATTTTTTTTTTGTAACTGTGCATATAATTTCTTAGTGTTTCACTTCCGGGCATTGATTAAAGCTTTTCTGTCTCTTTAGAGTCATTAAATAGAAAAACGTCTGCTGGAGACAGATTGGTGGTATTTCTAGAGACCCACTTAGAGAGGTAGGACTCTCCGTAACTTGCTGAGAAGTTTGCTCTGGTCTGTGGTAAATAGACATTAACAGAGAGTATTTACTGCATGTTTTTCATATGCGGGCACCATGGTAAATGCTGTACACAAATTACCTCACTCTGTCTTCCTGCTCTCGGGCTGAGATAGGCTGCTTTGATGCCCTTCTCTGATGTAAAGCCGAGGCTCACAACATTAAATAATAGTGTCACTCATCACATAGTAAGAAAGACACTAATGCCACATGGTCTGACCCACAGGAGGGTGTTACACCAAGCTCAGACGCCTTACCTCCTTGTAACATCTAACCACATAGGTGTTGCTCCCAGGGCACAGGCACAATCCTAGAGTATCAAATCTGATAATGTCTATTTTCCTCCCTTCCAAGAATAGGCAAGACCCCCAGCATGTCTGTGTTTGTTGTAGTTCCATCCAGCAGGGAAGTGAAGGAGGCACCTTTGGAAACTGTCTTTGCTTGCTTTCTTTGTCCACCCACCTTCTCTCAGAAGGGCAGCATTTGCATAAAGTTGCTTTGAGATGACAGTGGCATTCACTGGTGGGCTGTTCTCCTGGTAGGCACAGTGACTGTGTTGAAGATGTAGGGGTGGGAGGGAACTCCAGGCTGTTATGGTCTCCCTCCCTATTCGCCTTCAAAGTCAGAAGGGAGCATTTAGGGTAATTTTTACTGCATGGATGAGGAACCTAAGAGGCAAGGATGAGAAGAAACTCAACGAGGTTCATCCAAGTTAGTCAACCAAAGTGGGCCAAGTACTGTGCTAACGGCTTCAGACACGTGATCCCAGGAAGTCCTCCCAACAGCCTCCGTGAGCCGCCTGTTTTACCAGTGAGGACACAGATGGTGTTTGCTGCTTCTCTTGCTGCTGTGAGCAAATGCCTCACAAAACAGCTTAAGAGAAAAAGGATTCATTCTGGCTCAGGGCACGAGAAGATACAGGGCACACTTAGAGTCTATGGTGAGAGGTCTGGTGGGGGAGGAATGTGACTGGGACCCTCACATCTACAGCAGAAGGCATAGAGGGGACCAGAAGTGGGGCGGAAGCCTTCTGATTGGTGGGTGTGGATTTATTTATACTAGGAAGGCTGACTGCAAAACCAACTTCTGAACCCTAGTGGTTTTGACAAGTGGGGATGCTTTCCTCTTGTGACAATTCCCTGGTGAGTTGGATGGAAATCTGATGTCTATCAAGGACACAATTGTGGGTGTCCTAGCTTTCTCCTAGAAACAGTATGCAAAGAGAACATGGAAGTCTTATACGAGAGGTTTTCATGGTTCAGGTCTAAAAGTAAAACATATCATTTCTGCTACATTTAATTGGTGGGAATTCAGTTATATGGCACCACCTGACCAAAAGGAAAGATGGGAAATGTATTCTGGGTCATTAGTCTGGAAGAAAAGGGAAAGTGTTGCAGTGAGTTCATGACTGTCACTGTCACAGGGCCATCATGTAGCGTTCTGTAGTTGCTACGTAGAGTCACTTGCGTGTGAGAGTGTGTGGTACCTGGTGATAAACTGCACACATCACAGTGGTCCTCAAAGACTGTGTCACCTGGTGTGTCACAGCAGTCTTAGTTTATAGAAGCATACACTAGGATACTAGCAACACCACCATAATGCCTCGTTTAGAGAAGAAGGCTTCATTTTAATCTTATACATATGAATGTTTTGTCTGTATGTCTGTCCTGAGGAATGCAGTGTCTGCAGAGACCAGAAGAGGGCATCGGATCCTTCAGAACTGGAATTTCAGATGGTTGCGAGCCATCCTGTGGGCGCTGGGAATGAAAGAACCTGCATCCTCTGGAAGAGCAGCCAGTACTCAGCATGCACTGAGCCATCTGTCCAGCCCCACGTCAACACTTTTTATATGCACGTAATTACAGCGTCTCTCTATCACTGAGCCTCATACAAAGCCATCTGAATGCCATGCTTAGGCTAAGATACAAAGCCGCATGTGGAGAAGCCAGGAGTAGAACCCAGTGAGGCGTCTGAGGCTGGATTATTTGTACTGCTTCTCACACTCCTCTGAGGGCCAACCCAAGTTCTGTGCCTCTGGACACTATGGATGCTCTGTGTGACAAGTGGTCTGTCACAGCAATGTATGGGGTGTTCTCTGTGTGGCTACTTTCACTGCCAGGCTGGAAGAGCTCATTTTGTAAGTATCTGACTCAGGGTCAGGCCTGTCAAACTCCTGGCTTATGTGGTGATGAGGGACTCTGCTGGGAGTGATAGGTGCCTGGACACTGGGATTCTTCCGGGGCAGGCTGAGCTGTTGTTAGTATTCAGAAAACTGAGGGTTTTGTTGTTCAAATCTGCTGTTTAAAGGCTTTAAGAAACAACTCATGTTAACATGAACCGTGCTGAATGTCTCCGTTAGTTGAAGTTTCTGTGAGTATGGAGCCAAAAATTTCCCACACTTGTTGAGCAGCAAAAGGGGAACACTGGAGTGGTGTTTTTCTTTGAGGGGCATGTCCAGAAGTCTGTGTTTAGCAATGTTAGCAATGTGGCTAAATATGAGCATGAGTGTGGACTGTGAGTATTTGTCTCTCTCTCTCTCTCTCTCTCTCTCTCTCTCTCTCTCTCTCTCTCTCTTTCTCCTGTCTGTCTGTCTGTCTGTCTGTCTGCTATCCCCTGTCTCCTCACTGGTCCACTCTAGGTATGTGGAGTTGTCAAGTCTCCCTCCCTCCCTCCTGTGGTACTCTCCAGGGCAAGCTTAGATATGTAAACATGAGAGGTCTGAGCACGTGATCTCGTGATCTCGTCACTTAGGAAGACAGGGTCCATTTATCTTCTCTGCTGACTGGAAGAGTACTTCCATTCATGCTGTTTCTGTGTGCATAGTTCTTCCTGAGTCCAAGTATTGGTACACTTCACCAGCTTTGTCTGTGCTGTGCCACGCTCTGCACTTGATCCCGTATCCTCTGACATGGGTGAAAAGTGGTCTTGCAGGTAGAGTTCAGTTGTAAGAATTCTTCTGGGGAGCTGTAAACAGTGTCTACCCATTTCTCAGAAGTTCTCAATGACAAACCAAAGTTCCATTCCTCTTAAGTTTACCTTGGGGAACCAATGAGTTTACTAGGGAGAGTAAGGTGTTTCTGGAAGAATTGTGAGTGACCCTAAGGCATCCCTTAGAAATATTGATGGAGGCTCCCCATTCCCTTAGCCTCCCATTAGTTCTCCCCAGTCACATTTCAAGCTCCTTTCTGAGATCCCAAGGACATGTATAATTAGGGTCGAAGTGCATACAAATGTCAGGGAGCAGCAGCTGAACTATCAAGAGACTGTCCATGACCCTCCCCTCCCTTATTCTATGAAGGAATATCAGCAGTCACAGGCCTGGTAGTGACTGATGCTTGCAGGCAGGCCCGGCTGATCTGATAACAATGGCAGCTGGTCTGCTTAGGGAATGGCCCGCTACCTCTGTGGCGAGCTCCAAGCATCACTACTTGTTTGATGGTGATTAAGTGGATTTGGAGAGGTTTTCCAGGTCCAGATGCATGAGATTCAGTCACAAATAACATCTGTTATCATCAAAACGTGGCAAAGTACAAATCACGGATGACTTTCAATAAATCCCAGAGCTAGCTTTTGGGACTCAGAAAGGAGCCAGTTTCCCTCTGTGCCTAGTGTATCTGCAATATTCACCCACATATAGAGAGAACAGTCAAGGGTTCCCTGGAGCCTGGCGCCAATGTAGGTGAGGCTCTTCTTGCTCAATGGCACCCCTGAGGCTTTATGTATTAGACTTGGAGAAGAGTATTGGTCAGCAAGCGGAATGATAAGGAAGGAGAGACATTGCTAAGCCTTGACTCTGTGTGATCCTGGGAGGGAATGCAGGTCAACAGCAAAAATCAGGTCAGCTCCTGGGAATCAAGGCATGGCTTCCTTTCTTCCTCCCTCCCTCTTTCTCTCCCTCCTTCCTCCCTCCTCCCTTCCCTCCCTCTTTCCCTCCCTCCTTCCCTCCCTCCTTCTTCCCCTCCCTCCTTCCCTCCCTCCCTCCTTCCCTCCTTCCCTCCTTCCCTCCTTTCCTCTCTCTCTCCCTCTTTCCTCCCTCCTTCCCTCCCTCCCTCCTTACCTCCTTCCTTCCTTCCCTCCCTTCTTTTATCCTTCCTCTCTCCTCTGTTTTCCCCATTCCCTCCTACCATAAACCTGTTGATTTAGTCCACAGACGCTTAGATAGTGCTCTGCATGTTTGATTTCATGCCAAGTGACGAGAGTGGCACACAGGGAAGGTGTAGTCCTTGCCTATATCAAGCTCCATCCAGTAAGGGGGTGAAGCCGTGGCTGGATGGCAGCCATCCATTCCTAGGGTGGGATGTGTTGCGTGCTGGCAGATGGCCAGGAGGGTGGGAAGGGGAGTGTCACTTGCAGCTGAGCAGACCAGTGTGTGTCAGCTTGGGGACACTTTCCTGCAGAAAGAATATTTGAACTGAATACCAAAAGATGTTTTGACTCTCAGCTACAAAACCTTATGCAAACCTTATGCAAAGGATTAGGAGCTTCAAACAGAGCAAACCCGTGTGCATGAAGTGTGGACAGTGGGAAGCAGTGTTGTTTAAAGCTTCTATGTACTTCGGCCCAGTGCAGAGGCTTTCTTCTCTTCTCCTCTTGAAAGGGTATCTTGTTCACTCTGTGTTGCTCACGGGGCTAGTGGAAGAGGTCTATGAAATGTTCTGTTTATGATGGATAAGGAGTGGGACTCTACTCATCATTGTATCCCTCCCTGCCTTTTACTTTGAACACATAACAGGAAAAGGAAAAGAAAAAAGAAAACACCATCCATTCATTTTTCTGGCTACAGGTCAGCCAGCTTGAGGTTGCGGGCTGCTCTTACTGCCACTAGGATCCAGCTTCCAAAAGTAGCAGTAGGAGGGCTAAGACGTGATGTTCTGAGCTGGTGTCCACCCCTCTGCAAGGCTGCTCAACTCTCAAGCTCATTCTAAGGTTTCTCTTCCTGGGTTAGTGAGGGCACAGAAGTCAATCAAAAATATGATGGACTGAGGTGGCATTTCGCAGGACACAGTCACAGAGGTGGCACAGGGCTAGAGCTGGACACTGGACACCCCACTGAGCCCAGTGGTTAGTGGGATGGACCTATTCTTACGGTAGGGATGGTATTGGAGGAGGGGCCAGGATAATGGGGCATTTCGCAAATGACTTAGGAAAGCAGATGTGAGAAGAAATTATTTTAGTATTTTAAGAACCGGTATTGCTGGAGCGGCACATACCAAGGAAATGACAACCCCGAAACAAACAGTTGAGAATTTATGAGCCATGTTTTGATTATTTAGAGCCCAATCAAAAATCTTTCTGTAGCTTCTGCTTGTGAACAGGAAAGATTTTAGCTGCGAGGCTTGGAGCCTCACAGCTGTTGGGGCCTGAACAAGTGGATTTCCAGTCATTCAACCATAGCTTAAGCCAGTTAGTTCTCAAGCTGTTTGATTCCAGGACCGTTTTACACTCTTAAAATTAACAGTAGCCTAAAGGAAAATGTTTTTCTAATATAGGTTATGGGACAGTGAGCTGCCGAGAGGGTAAAGGCGTTTGCTGCACAAGCTCAGAGAGCTGAGTTTGATTCCCAGGAATCCTGTAAAGGTAGAAGGGGAGAGCCAGCCCCACCGAGTCTCCGCTGCTGTCCATACAGTGCCATGACATGTTTCTGTGGCCCCCGCAGTCACAGAAACGCAACAATCATAACTCTTTAACTCGTAAAAAGTTTTAAAAGGTAAAGTTACACCTATAAATATTTGCCAGAATAGAAATTTAAGCAGAGCATGTTTCAAAAACAGTTTTATTTATTTAATAATGACCATAATCAGCACAATTATATAACCCACACAAGTAAGGCTGTCTTCTGCACTGGAGGTTATAGAATTCGGTTCTCTCTGAGATGCAGTGACCGAATGCTGTAAGTAGGGTGCCACACAAGCAACTCTAGCCTAATGCTCAGTTCTGAGGCTCAACGTCAAAGCAGGGCAGACCAAGGCTCCAGTGAGGAATCGCAGCCTGGTTCATGCACAGGTGTCTATCACGTGTATCCTCAGTCATGTCCTGGTCATGCACAGGGTGGAGGAATTCTGTAGGTTCCTTTAGCGGGGACATTAACCTTTTTCATGAGAGTTCTGCTCCCCTCCTATAGGACAAGGAGCTGCAGGTTGGACATATGGAAGCAGGAAAGGGAGTGAGGTAGAGTTTTTAAAACAACAAAACCATTTTATCGAGATCAGCATTACATAATGTTTTGATAAGTCTCTTTGGCGCCTGGTGTGATGGAACAAAGTTGGAATGTCATGTCTGCTGCTGCCTTCAGTCGGCTGTGCTATGTAGGATGAGCTGTTGTGGATGGAAATGAATCATGCTCTTCACAACGTCATGGAAACTCAGCATGGAGACACAGTTTCCAGCATCTTCAGATAACTGTAGACATTCTTATTTGACAACGCATCTGAAGTAGTCAAATCATAGACTTTAGAGACTGGCTGTGATATAGAACCCATTTCCTGTAGTGGATAATATGCACTCAGCTGTATCTAAGTTTTCCAGTCCTAGAGGCCGGAGAGAGGCTGACTGTTTAAGAACATTTGCTGCTCCTGCAGAGAACCCGAGTTCAGTTCCCCAGTTCCAACCAGCCACACTGAGCAGCTCACAAGCGCCTGTAAATTCTAGCCCAGGGGATTCAATGTCCTCTTCTGACCCCCGAGGGCACCTGCACGAGTGTGCATGTGCACATAGATGCACATGGATAAAACAAAAAGAAACCTCTAAAGTTCCCTGACTCTTCTATCTTTTACCCAGAAACCTTTTCGGAATATGACGCATTGGTCTTTTGGAAAAGTCAGGACCCTGAGTTACCTTCTGGGTGTAACTGTGTTCTGTCACATAGAACACCAACCCCCTGCACACACGTCCCTATCCACAGGGCTGCACATCTGGCAGTGTTCTCTGGTCCTCATGGTGGTGGGGGCCAGTTTTGAAAATTTTTATTCTTCCCCTTTAAGAGCTTGAGTTTTTGTTTTTTGAGGAAAAATATCAATTATTTTCTCTGAAGTGACAAACTTTTGAAATAAGCAGTCAAATTCCCAAGTTTCTTTCTTTCTTTCTGTTAGTTGGTCTTCCAACAGGGTTCCACGAAAAAGTGGCCAGTTCAGGTTGACAGTCAAACAGTCATACAGGATATTTTCCCTTGAGATAATTTAAGCATGCAGGGGAGTGCTGTGCGGGTCTGGGTGTATGTGCATGCTTGCTTGGTGGGCTAGCAGGAATAATCCAGGCAATGGTTTGTGGGCTTGGCTTCTTACTCCTCACTGCCCAGGAACCTCAGGGGCAATGGCCTTTTGTGGGGTTTGGCTGAAGGCTTACCTACAGTATCTACACCTTCAGACTCATTCCTCAAGCCTCTGACCACATCTTTACTGCTGAGATCAGAGCTCAGTGTCCCCTGGGCACATCTCCCAGGGTCCTCCCAGCTGCTGGGACCCGGTTCTTGTTTACTTGGATTTTCTTTGCTGAGATTCCACTGTACCAGCTGTCCCCTTTGTGTTTGTGCCCCACCTCCCTTCCTGGACAGAACTTCCAGGCTTTTCTTGGCACAATTCTGTCTGTCCTCCCATTTCCTGTCCCCTACTGTTGGCAGATAGCTTGCTTTGATTTTATTGTCTCTGGCCTACAGGATCTGTCATTTGGAACCAAGTCCCCTGGAACCTCAGGGGCCACTTCTCTTGCCTCCTCCTTTTGCTCTCTCCTTCCGTGTTTTCCTTGGGCTTCCCTTCCAGAACACGCTCTTCAAAGCTCAACTCTGTCTGGCCAGCTCAGCTCAGGATGGCCCTTCATTCTGAGTACTCATGCTCTCCAGAGAAACTCCTTCCCTGTTTCGTCAGGTGTGACTTTGTGCTGTCAGCTGGGTGAGTAGAGTTGCCCAATGTCATGGTTCCATCACCAGGGTCACCTGGGGTCTCGGAAATCAATCACATGCTTCTTAAAGCAAGGCTACATCTTGAACTCTCTGCCTTCCCTCCCTCTCCCCAGCCCAAGAAATCCCATGTGTGCATTATGCCTCCGTGGTGAGGGGTCTGTATGACTCTGGTTTGCTTCTTGCTTTTCTGATAAAGCTGGGTATTTGAGAATTCCCCTGGTCATTTAGGTGATCAGGGCTTCACGAGGTGTTGTGGTGGTGTGTGTTCTTTAGAAGGTCTCTCTCTCTCTCTCTCTCTCTCTCTCTCTCTCTCTCTCTCTCTGTGTGTGTGTGTGTGTGTGTGTGTGTGTGTGTGACAGCTCCTTGGACCTTGGTCTTTTGATGCTCTGCCTGTGGGAATGAGATGTAAATGTGTCCTTTGCTGGTGCCGGGTGGAGAGGAATTTAGTAGCGACAACCTTTTTTCATTTATTGATTAAACTTAGCTTCTACATGCTTTTCAGTCAGAAACAGAACTAAAGCACTTTTGGCCTCTGAATTGTTTCTTTACTTATGGATTCTGGTGGCACACATTTTCCATTCATTCAAAATATGCAAGTTGAGCAATGGCTTTAGCTAGGCACCACATGAGATGCTTTTGAGGACAAAAGGACATCAGATAGACTGGCATTTGTTAGGACAGAATTCACAACTAGAAGGACCCATTGCAGTGGGACAGAATCTGGGGGAATCCTGAGAGATGTGGGGGACTAAGGTGGGACTAACATTATGTTCCCCCAATGGGAACTCCAGGGTAGAAAGGTCTTCAGCCACACTACTCTAGAAAACATCCTTCACATGGTGACAATCTGAGGGCAGCTTCTCAGAAAAGATCTGGAAAGTGCTAGATTTTTGCAAAAGAGCATATGAGCATATTTCCTGGGATGGTGGGGGTGGGTGGGTAGTAAGGTGGTGAAGGCTCTTGATTCTAGGTTGTGATAAAGACAGAAGAGTAGCTGATCATCACGATAGCTCTCAATGTCCCCTTAGGGTGGGTACATCAGAGCTATTTATACTCTACAGGCCCAAGCATGCCATGGGGTGGGGGTAGGGTGGGGTGTGGATCCCCCATTGTATATAATTGTCTATAGGGCAACAGATGGGCACATGACCTCTTCACAGGAAGGGCAATGCTAATGAGGAGCAGTCACACAGCTCCACAAATGCCCTCTGCCATCTGGGCCCTGCCTGGCTCCCTGACCCCCTCTCCAACCGTCTCATTCTCTCATTCCTCTCTGGCCCTCTGAAACCCCAGCTTTGATTTGGCCTTGGGACCTCTGCCCTCTGCTTTCTCTGCCTGCAGTGTCTGGTTCTTTGCTTCCTTCTGACCATCCAGTTCATTCCATGCCACCCTTCCCAGTACCTCTGTGTCATTTTCCTTTGTGCACCCGAGACTCCTTGATCCAGCTGCTCCCTTGCTGTCTTTCTCCAGTAGGAGAGGAGAGTATAAATTTCATGAGGGAAGAGACTTGGTCTTGTTCAACTCCTTGTCTCACCTGACACAGGCTGTTCTTTGTACACATTGAGTAGAGGCTGTTAATCTTTGTGATGCTAAAGTCAGTCCCAAGGAGGAGAGGCTCTCAGCAGGTGCCAAGATGGCCTCTGGATGCTTCCCTCACATCAAGTGTGAAATAGCCATGTGCATTCTTTGTAGATCCTAGATGAGATTTCTGACTTCCTCTGTAAGCCTAGCCAGGATGTGGAGGGAACCAATGGAAGCCTAGCCAGGAGAGTCACGATGCCTGGTAAGATTGAAAATCCAAAGGAAAGTATCATCTGCATCCTTCAACTCCCATCGGTCGTAACTGTAGCCAGTAAGGCTGGCAGAGGGTGGAGGGTATGATTGGAGAGGGGCAGTGGCCTCTTTTGGGAGGTCAGCTGGGGATTTCCCATTCTGCTCTCTGTCTTCCTGATTGGATCCTGCAGATCAGTTAGCAGCTAGTTTGGGTGAGAAGTACAGAAAGCCCTGGCTCCCCAGCTTCCCCTGGAAGGCAGGGATTACTCTCAGTCAGCACTTCTGGCTTTGGTTAAGGGCTGTTTGTAACCCAGATGGAAATGAATCCATGGTTTTAGTTAGAACCAGTGTGGTTTTATATTTCCGAGTCCAGCTTTTGACCCATTCCCCGTCTCTGCCCTGTGCTAAATGTTCCCTGGGCCAGCACTCCAGCCCTGCTCTTTGCTCAGCCTTAGGGGGCTTCTGTCCTGTGTCTTTGATCAACTCAGACAGATGAGGCTCCTCTGGCTGTCCCAGCTGGGATGCAGCAAGTCTGCTTCTCTTGGGGCATGAGCAAGAGACAAAAGAAACACAGACCATAAATTGTCCTCAATGCACACTGCCTTCTTTTCAGGGCTGTGGGGAGCTGGGGAACAGGCTCCACAGGATGCAGGGAGGATGATGTATTGGGGTCAATTCACCAGGATGTCCTGGGGCTGGAGGAGGATAAAAGCTGCATGGAACTCACAAAATTGCCTTGTCCAGGGCAATGTAGAAACACCCCCTGGTCCCATGGCATGGTGACGATGAGGGTAAGGAAGAGCTGTTCATTTGCATCCTAATTCCCCCAGGTTGACAAGCCAGGCTGGGTGGGGGTGGCAGGTGTCATGGGCCAATAGTCATGGAAACTGTTGGTATGACACACTGGCTAACTGCAGCAGCATGTTCCTGCTGGCCAGGCGTTCTGCCTGGGTGGAGCCCATCTCTTTCAACTGTCAAGTATCTTGACTGTTATTCCTTTGGGGAGGTCTCAGTTATGCATAGGTCAATGGCTAAGCAGCCTGATCATAGCACTGTGGACACTTAAACTAGGACATGAGTGAGTTCAGTGGCAGAACCATAAGGGGAGAGGCTCCAAGCAGAGGGAACGCCCAAGCAGAGACCCAAGAAAGCCTGGAGTATTCTGATGTGTCTTGGGGATGGTCCTGTGAAAGCCTTTGATCAGGAAGACCTGGTTGGGGGAGAAATAGGATGGCACTTTGCTCTGCACTGGGGACCAAGAGCAGGTGTGGGTATGCTGCTGCTTGCACAAAAGGCTTGCATCTGGGAACAGCCTAGAAAATCTGGTCCCTAAATGCTTGGGCCTCGTGGTGAAGTGGACAAGGCTGAAGCTCTTCTGTTACATAGAAGCCTCTGTTATGCAGAGATAACTGTCTGTCTCCTGTCTATTCTATCTTTAGCTCCTCTCTCCATCTCCCTCTCCCTCTCCCCCTCTGTCTCCCTCTTCCTTCCCCCCTCCATCCCCCTCTCCCCTTCCGTCCCCCCTCTCTCTCTTTTGTCCTAAACCACAAGATACAGAACTGTCCATCTATAGACCCCCTCTCTGGCCATGCATTCAAGCCCACAGGAAACCCTCTGTGCTGAGGTCTGGGGACATCTTTTATTGAGCTGTCAGAACCTATGAAGACACTTCACAGCTGAGACCTCCAAGTCACAACCTAGTTCACCACAGTGCAGACCTAGGCTGCTGAAACCACATTCCTCCCCACTCCCACCCCGATGTTCCTAGGCTCTGTCCTCACTGAGACTTGGGATAAACGTGGACCAGCTCTGGTACTCCAGGATTAGTGAATTGATTTGTCCAATCATTTATTGGCATGGCCTCTGAGCACGTAGGAATGAGCTCGGTAGTTTATTTAGAAAGGACATAGCATCAATTGATCCTAATCAGATGCACCTTGTTGCTGTCCTTCCGCCCGTGGAGCTCTGGGTGTCAGCTGCAGAGCCCTCATCCGTGTGGTTTCTGATTATGCTGTGTCCATGGAGAATTCTGGCAGTCTTCCAAGTTGGAGGCCTGATGGCTGGGAGGTGGAGACAGACCCACCCTCAGCTTGGTTCACGTGGGAAAGCTCTGTCCTGTCTGCTTAACTTATGGGGATTCACATAAGTATTTGTGACAGACATCACACAGCCCAGTCCAGTTTGGAAATCACTCTTTGAAAGTTGCTCCTTATTACAGTTTTAAAATGTGTGCATGTGGTGGATGAATGTGTTTGGGTTAGCATGTGAGTAAAATGGATGCTTGTAGAGGGTGGAGGTTGACTTGAATCTTCCCTTATTGCTCTCCACATACTTTTTGAGTCATGGTCTCTCACAGAACCTGGAGCCCACCCATTGACTAGGCTGTCTGGGCTGTGAGCACTAGGCATTCACCGGTATTTGTTCCTCCAGCTGTATGTGTACGGTCGATGTCAGAACTTAGAACCCCATGCTTGCATAGTAAATGCTTTACTGGGTGATCCTCTATCTCCTCAGCCCTTGGAGAGCATCCTTTGAGATGAGGGAGCTCGCTAAGTCTGCTGGCTAGCTTGTCATCTGTTAACCTGGTCACACTTGGAGAAAAGGTGTCCTTGTTTGGCTGTGCTGGGAATGTACCCTCAAGGCCTTCTGTGCTGCAGGCCAGGTTGTCAGGGCAGTGGTTGTGGAGCGCTGAGACCCTGAAGAGGTGAGAGAGGGAAGAGGCCCTTATTGTCCCCTCCCTGGTTGCTTCTGTATTCCTGTCTGGTCATTTGTCTTCTCTGCTTGCACATACCCCGTCACACTGCCATGTGATAGGAGGAAGTACAGATCAGGGGCCCTCACCAGAGCAGTGCCATCCTGATTAGACTACTCAGTCATCAAAACTGTGATCTCAGTAGTCTTCTTTATAAGTGCCTCCCAACCCCATGTTTTGTGATAGTAACAGAAAATGGACTAACACAGATAAATGGTGATGGCTGGCTTTCAACCAGTATTCACTGAAGCCAGCTGTGAGCAGACCAGGGCGCCCAGCAGGAATGAATGCTTTCTCTGCCATCGTTGTCACTTGGCCAACAGTGTGCCCAGACTCCGTCTTTTCCCTGCTGGGTTTGTATCTGCCTCCAGCCAGTTCCTAGTCAACCCCTGGGATGCAGCTGGCCAGGAAAACGAGGCTGCCATTCTAGTTGAGCACAGCTCCTACCTGGGATCGGAGGGCACACAATGTCCCCATCCTTTTGGGTGGGCTGCTCCAGATCTCAGGTTCTTTGCTACTGGTACAACCCCCACTAGATTCTAAGCAGGTACAAAATATCACACAAAGCTTGTCGGGAATAGCTGCTGGGGGGAAGCTCGTCTGGGCCTATACTTCCCTTTCTTTCCCCACCTTCAACCTTGTGAGAGCAGCAGGAATCCAGTAGGAAGGTGAAGGCCCCAAGGTTCCTGTTGGTCTTGCAC
The DNA here is from genome assembly GCF_021556685.1 of Rattus norvegicus. Taxonomy (NCBI): domain Eukaryota; kingdom Metazoa; phylum Chordata; class Mammalia; order Rodentia; family Muridae; genus Rattus; species Rattus norvegicus. The sequence continues at coordinate 178,792,578 of NC_141534.1, read as the reverse complement.
ATAGGTAGCCCATACAGACTTGGAACAAACAATGCCTACACCCCTCACCTCCTCACTCCAGGGGAAGGGCTTTGTTACCAAGCCACCTTGTTGCTTTTTGTTATTTTCCTTTCTTCTTTCTTTAAAAGCTTAGCGTCCTGGTGAAGGAATGGATGAACAAGATCCTCTTCTTCATTGGCTCAAGGCCACCACACACACTACCAGGTGCACTCCATCAGCAATTTGCTTTGTAATTAAAGTTTCTTCTCCCCACAGGAAAGCTGAACACTGGGTCAGTGTTCTCCCGCTCAGAAAGGGTGTTTGGGGGGAAGCACTGACATGGAAAAGGGTTAGTTAGCCTCTGGTGTAGAGTCTGAATTTTCTTCCTGTCTTCTCCTGGCCAGTAACTCCAGATGCATCTTCCCTGGATCCTTGCACATTGGCGGCTCCTGAGGTTTTCTGGCTTGCCTTTCTCCTTGTCCCTCATTCCATAGTTCAGGATGTTATCAGCCTCACAGTTCAGATACATTCCGGGGCACCGCAGAGTCCTCTGTCTGGATCCACCCATATATATACTTGCAGTCTCTGTTTTACCCCCAAGCAGTGTTGACCAGAAAACCACTCCCTTGAGAGCCATTCAGAAGGTCCTCACTTTTTTAGGACAATTTGAAGGGTTTATGATGAAGGCCACAACCTGATCTTGAGGCTTGGTTAATCTTTCCAGTTAGGAAATGCTATATTTTTCTCATATTTTATTGTTCTCCCCCTTGTATGCATATGTGCATGTGTGTGTATATGCATATAAAGTTCAAAGGTTACAGTCAGGCTCTAGAGATAGCTCAGTGGTTAAGAGCACTTGCTGCTGTTCTTTAGAAGATCCAAGTTCAGTTTCTAGAATACATATTGCATACCTGACAGCTTTCTACAACTCCAGTTTGAGGGGTAACTTATGCCTTTTTCTGGCCTCCAGAGGCCTCTGCATGCACCTGGTGCATAAACATCACTCAGTCACACATACACATGAGATAAAAATAAATAAATCATTAAAAGAAAGATTTACCATCACAAGAACGAATAGCAGGTGTGAGGTCTTGCATCAAGCTGACAGTCCAGTTGGTAGCCAAGATAGTTTGACAACTTCCATAGTCTGAGAATTTTTTTTTGTCTGTAGCAAACACATTCTAAAATCTTTCTAATGGAGGTCCAAGGATTTTCCGTGGTGGTTTGGAATGCTAATCTCTTTCACATGGTCACTGTGAGATGGAGAGGAATGCTACACTTTCAGAATGGTTGGTATGACCCGAGAATGTGCCTGAACATTGGCGGATGTTTACCCGGCTCCTTCCCTTTCCTGCCCACTATCCTCTCTTCCAGTTGTACCTGGTTAGAATGGCTGTTTGGTGCTCATCTCTTCGGCATATGAGTTGAATATGATTGTCTGACAGTTAGGTTTTTCTCTAAATTAATCCAGAACCTAGACTGAAGCCAGGATGAGGCTATGCAGAAAACCATATTTTGATGAGTAGGGGTGGGGGGTAAATCCAAGACCTGACATTGGAGTTCCTGCCCTTGAACCTGGCCCAATGTAGCTATGCAGGGACGATGGTGCTGTCTAGAGAGGGTAGCCAGTACACTCACATACCCTAAGGCTTTAAGATATGTTAGGTTGCTTCTGAATTCCTGGATTTCTACAGATGGGACCAGGCAGCATTGTTCAGAGAACAAGCTTAAATGTTTTTATGTCTTCCCATGTATCTTTGGGCTAAATCTTACTCTGTTTTGTTGTTGTTATTGTTGTTATTGTTGTTGTTCCTATTATAAAATACCTGAGGCTTGCTGATTACTAAGGAATAGAATTTTACCTGGATAACAGTTCTAGAGCCTGAGAAGTCTAAGAACATGGAGTCACATCTGTTTGGAATTTTGTCAGGGTCTACTTGCTGTACCATAGCACGGTAGAGGGGATTGGGCCGAAAAGAACAGGTGTATTAGCTCAGGTCTCTTGCTATAAAGTCGATAATGTCACAACACTGGGCGCTCCACCTTTATGATTTCATTATATTCTAATTATCTCCCAAATTCTCACCTTGGAGATTTGGTATTATGTTTATGGTACATGAACTTTGGGGGACAAATTCAAACCATAGCAGGCTTAGCACGTCAGTTGACTTTCTGAACTAGTTCTTCTCCAGTGAAACACAGGCCAGGTCTCATGAAAATACATTGCAATGGGAACAGTGTATGGTCTTTCAACATATGTAGTTATTATTGTAAATATTCATGGTGGGTAGGATCACATATGCCATGGAAATATTTAAACATGTTTCTTCCTCAAAATGGTCATATTGATACTTTTTCTTTATCTCTAGAATAGTCGATGGCATAGAGATGGGACTTCCCACTTGTGAAATGTCTCCATCCTTTCTTTTCTCCCTTCCCTCATCCCCATTCCCTCTGCCTCTTCATACCATTTGCTGTTTTTCATATTGCTATACTAGGTTCTGGGTAGGGTGGGAGAATGTGAGGTTGGGTCAATGCCAGAGTCTCATGTAAAAGAAAACACAGGGCATAAATCCAAAAGCATGAGAACTAAATTCATTTGTTGTATGAAAGACATGTTGAAGTCATCATTTCTAACTGAAGAAACCAAGATTTAGAAGGAGAAAGACTGGGCCCCGGGTCTACCATCTCATGAACAGCCCTTTTGGCTGTCTTTTCAGAGCCTGGGGCTTCAAGGGCGAGGGGGAATCTTACCACTGGACAATAAGGAAAAGCTTCTGTAGAATGAACCTTGAACTGAGCCTTAGAGAAGGCTCAAGATTTCTAAAGGCAGAAATGGAACAAGGGATGGCAAATGACTCTACAGCGGAGGGCCGGTGCCTTGCAACATCTGGGGAGTCTGTGACCATGGGTATGTTTCCAGTACAATGGACGGCCTTTCATTGTCTGAGACTTTGACAAAAATTAATTATTTGTGTCAAGGAGCTTTGGGTCTGGGCACTAAGGCTTACAATGTGATTTGCATAAGGGGAGGGAGTCATCTCACTAGGCACATGTAGCTAGATGAAACCCAAATACTTAAAGAAACTTGAACCAAGAGAACAATGAAGAACACCTCAGGCTAAGTTGTGGATATTAATTTTCATGCTCTGGGGCTGCCAGGCTGGAGCAAACAAGTCTTCAGTTTCCTGGGAATGTTGAGCAGGGAGCCTTTATGGGCATGCAGGGTGATTTATGTTAATTCTCTGCTCCTTCCTGTTCTAACTTTGTTCCTTTGCTGGGAGAGGTATTAAGCACTCTCCATCTGTTTTGCATGGCTCTGTGGTCACCCTGAAGCCAGGATTTCCCTTTGACATCAGCATCTGCCTGCACTCTATTGTTTTCCTTCCTCTGGTCATCTTAGAAAGTGCTAGGTGCTAGGGGGTAGTCCTTCATGATGCAAGACAAGCTTCTCTTGGGTTTTGGGGTGTGTGTGTGTGTGTGTGTGTGTGTGTGTGTATGTGTTATGTGTGTTTGTGGAGGTAGGTGTCTTTCTCAATCACTATTCATCTTGTTTTGAGGTAGGCTCTCTTGCCAAACCTGGAATTCACCAGTTCATGTATCTTGGCTATCCAGCAAACACTAGGGATTCTCCAGCCTTTGCCTTCTCAGTGCTCAGTAAAGTGGCCAGTGCTCAGTAAAGTGGACAAAGGCAGTAGCTAAGCATGGTTGTGAGGAAGAGAAGCTTGAGCAGGTGGAGAATGGAGCTTACTTAGCTCCTCTGTTGCAGTTCCTCTGTCTGTCAGACACACACATGCAAGTGCTGTTGTCTTAGGAATGGGCCTCAGTATTTTGAGCTTTGTCTTTACAATTCAAAGCAGCAGCCATGACCCAGCTAGAATCAGTGCTGCTCTTGTGTTCACATTTTTTCTGTTTCGTATGTGTCTCCATACCTCTGGTACATGACAGAAAGGTGAAGGCCACTTGATGGTCAATTTCTCCTTGCCCTCCTCATGAGAGAGCACTGGCGAGCGATTTGTAAAATATAAAGCCATCTCATGCAGCTCCTGATAGGAGAGTCAGGGCATGAAAGGCAGACCAGGCTCCCACACATTCTTATCACTTGACAAGTTGGTCTAGAGAGGATTGTGAACTTATGCTCATGTCCAGGCCATATCCTGAGCTGGTGATGGGGGAACATGCCACTGAACTTCTCTGTGCCTCAGTTTATCCATCTTTAAAACAGAGAAAACACATTAACTCCCTTGCATGGTACCTTTTGAAGACTGAACTATTCAGGCAAACAATTTCATCATGTCTTCTGACATGATCAACAATCAATCCATGTTCCTTTAAAAATATTACTTTGCTTAGTTACTTCCTTTGTACCTACAAGTCATGCAAGGGGTGAGCAAGATATGCACTTGTGTGACTGTGTTTTTGGATTAAGAAACAAAGGTTTAGCCATTACCTAAATATGGATGCCTTAAGACAGAGTGGCTAGTCTTAGACCCTGTGTGACAAGAGTATCTCTGGCACTGCCTGGAGCTGTCCAAACACTGCTTGCCAGGTCTGCTATTAAGAAGAGGGGGGGGGGAGCCTTCTGGGTCTGCTGACTGAGAATGCACAGGTAGATCCTGGGGAGTTGGGCTTGCAATGCTTCCCTGGGAACACCTTTGCCCAGGGAATACTGGGCTTTGTGATCTGTACGGCTGGGCATGTGGCTCCCATGTCATCCCAGGGTGTGTCATCCCAGGGTATGGGAGAAGGGCAGGGACTCTGGGATGAGCAAACACCTTCATAGCCTGATGCCACCCAGACTTGGCCATTGTAGGCTAAATGGGAGCTTGTGAAAATTCAGGCAAAGAAAATGGTCACATTACTGCACTCCAGCTTTTTTCCAGGTCACTGGATCTCTTCCTGGATTAGATAACCTCATTATATATTATGGGCTCTGTGGAGAAAGGCTATTTAAACAGGGTTGAAATGTTCTTTGTTGAGACATTATGTTCAGGCTGGACATGGCTAGCAAGAGGTTGCCAAAGCCAGTTTGGGCCTTTGCCAAGGGTACTTGGGCACAGTGTTGCCTGGCCATGTGTCTCACTGCTCAGTCAGATGTCCTGATCTCTAAAGGAGTACACAGCTCCCTGACCCATCAACTCTCCTTTCAGTGGAAGCTGACTTCATATCTTAAAGGACGAGCACCTTGGGCTCTTTTGGAAGCACAGACATCTGGCCTGGGGCAGCGCTAACTTTGAAGACTTAGATTAAGCACTGCAGCCACATATGCACCCTGCAGAGGGACCTCCCTGCAGCCTAACTGGCTTCCTGCTCCTACCATACAGAATAATGCCAGTTCTCTATAAACCCACCCCTTGGTCCTTTCTAAAATTTGATGGTGGCCCAGGACCAGTCAGTATGAGTTCAAAACCCTAATGTTAGCACTCACTAGCCATAATCTCTTGGGCAAATTACTAATTTGGCTTTATGCCTTGATTTTAGCATGTATAAAATGGAAATAAAAGAGTCACCGCAGTAGGTGGCCATGAAGGTTAACTATGATGTACACATTGAGTCCCAGGGGAAGTACTAGGTGATTATTGACTGCTACTTCATGTCTTCAGTGGGTAGAGGACTACTGATTGTAGTGAGGACATTGTGAGCCCAAATACTGTGTCCCCATACCAGTGTGGTACAGTTTAGAGCCAATGTCATCTTCTCCAGTGTACTTGCCTAAGCTGGGGACTCTCTGAATGTGTCCTGGCACATCACAGGAAGCAAAGTTGAGGTAACAAATAGAGTTGGCTGAGAGGAACAGGGAGGGGTATGTGCTGGCTAGTTTTATAATAACTTGACACAAAGTATAGTCATCAGAGAGAAGAGCCTTAGTTGAGAAAATGCCTCTATATGATCTAGCTGTAGGCAAAACTACAGATGTACGTGATTGAGTGACTGGGTTGTGCTATCCCTGGGATGGTGGTCCTGGTTCTATAAGGAGAGCTGAATAAGCCAGTAAGCAGCACTCCATGATCTCTGCATCACTTCTTGCCTCCAAGTTCTAGCACTAGAGTTCTTGTCCTGATTTCCTCCAATAATAAATAGTGACTTGGAAGTATAAAACAAATAAACCCTTCCATCCTCAATTTGCTTTTGGTCATGGTGTTTTACTACAACAATAGTAACCCAAACCAGAAAGAAATTGGTACCAGGAGTGGGGTATTGCTGTGACAGACTTGTCTGTGTTGTGAGAGAAAGATGGAAGAACTTTGGTCTGGAAAAGCCAATGAGTGTTAAGAGCTTGGTGGGATGTTCTGTTTAAGTGTAGAAGATACGAATGTTGAGAGCAGTACAGATGAAAGCCTGGCTTCCTTTCAGAGGCAAGCAAAGACTCTACCAGGCCACAGAAGAAACTGTGGTGTCTGGTCAACTGGGGCTACAGAGTCAGATGTGGCTAAGAAGAGACCAACACCATTAAAGTGAAACCTTTGTGTTACTGGGATAATTGATACTGACTAGCTGGAGTTGAGAAATTAGCCATGATTAAAAAGAGACCAGTGTTACTAAGGTGAAATCTTCAGGGAAGTGTTTCCCAAGAATCAACAACAGAAGCTAAGATTGTACCTCATGCTGGCAGCCAAACTTGGAAGTATAAGAGTCATCCAGATGGTACTGGTTTTGAAGGAATAAAGGAGTCATGGAAAGCAGCTGAGGCTTAGTACCAGGTAAGGAGAGGCCACTGGTAAAAGTACAGTATCAGTAGTAGTTGAAGGCCCAGGATTAAAATGGTCATTCAGAGAAATTGAGGCCTGGTACCATGAAGAGAGGCTAAGAGAAGCTATTAGTGAAAGTACAGCCCAGTTACGACAGAAATCTCCAGCAGTTTGGAGATGCTGATACCTTGGGATGACCATTAAGAACAGCAGCAGTGTGGAGTGGAGCCAACTAGAGCCTAGAAGATGAGCTGTGTGTGCTGTAGAGGGTGGAGCCAGAGAAGTGACCTAAGCCCTTGGGAGGATCCCAGCAGATCTTGAGTGGATTCCAGATATTTATACAGTTGGGCTTGTTATTTATTTTTATCTGTTTGTGACTGTGCCCTTGTTCTTTTCTCTTCTTGTTGAAGTAAGAAAATATTTAATTCGCTTTTGGTTTTATAGGAGCCCACAGTTGAGAGACTGAATTATACAAAAGATTTTAGGTTTAAAAACAGACTTTGGATTTTTTTTAATAGAAAATTTGAAGTGCTTGAATTTATAAAGGCTGTGGGACTCTTTTGTTTATAAAATATTTTATATTGTGTTGTTTGTACTGATGAGTGATCTTGGAGATGAACAAGAAAGGAAACATTGTGGCTTAATGGTGATGCATTTGTGTTTCATATTAAGGTTCGGTCAGGTTATGCTGGTTAGTTCTTTTGTCAGCTTAACAAAAAGTATAGTTATCAGACAGGAGGGAGCCTCAATTTAAAAAAATGTCTCCATAAGATAGGCTGTATGCAAATCTCTACGGCATTTTCTTAATTAGTGATTGATATAGGAGGCCCAGCTCATTGTGAGCAGTGTGACCCTTGGGCAGGTGGTCCTGGGTTCTAGAAGAAAGCAGGCCTGCTCTTCAGGAACAATCTAGTAAGCAGCACTCCTTCATGGCATCTGCATTGACTTCTACCTCTAGGTTCCTGCCCTGCTTGAGTTCCCCTTCTGACTTCTAGTACTCAACAACAATATGAAAGTATATGTCAAATAAACCCTTTCCACCCCAATTTGCTTTTGGCCATGTGCTTCAGTACAGCAAAAGTAACCCTACGTAGGACTGGGTTGGAGCATCTTCCTAAGCTGAGCGGTCAGGGAAGCTCTGAGACTGCTTAGTTGAGATGTGAAGCAGAAGCAGGAGTTGGTGAGACGGATCATGGAGGAAGATCCTTAGCAGAGCCTCCAAAGAATGTAAGAGCTCGTTGTGCTCAAGAAACCAAGCCAATGAAGGGTACAAGCCCTGGGAGGATGACAGCATGTGGAGATACTTGAGGGCTGCTGTGGGCTTCTGTGATGGAGAAAAGCAGGTGTAGGTGATGCAAGGTTAGTCAGGGAAGCTAAGAAGGGAGGGCATAGTGAACACCAGGGTTCAAAGGTTGTTATGGTGTGGTGGGTAGAGGGGGGGTGAGCATGATGTGGGAACTAGGAAGCTGTGGGCTGTCTGTAGTAGACCTGGTTTTATGTACTCAATGATTTCCTGTGGTTACTGTGCAGTGTTCTGCTTTTTGAAGCAGACCTGATCCACAGAAAGAGCCTGTCTTTTCTAGCTGTTGTGACTCCCAGCCAGTCCCAACTCCCTCAGTCTCTGCTATCACAGGAAATAAGGCCCTGTCCTTGTGTTTTCCTGGCCAGGAAAAGTCCAAGCTACATTTCCCATCACACAACCCCTTACTTCCTGTGTGGCCTGCTCTGTTCCTGTCCCCCTTGGATTCCCTCTCCTCCAGCTATTCCCTCTGTTTCCTGAGTACTTCCTGTCTCTGTGGACTAGCGTCTCTCTAAATCAATTAATCTTCCCTGGCAGCTGCAGTCACCTCTTGCCCTGTTTTCTGATCCCCGCTCTGCATCTCTTCCCTGCTTGTTCACTTACCAGCAACTGGAATGTAGGTCAGGGTCACCCTGGTTCTGCCCTGATGTTCTAAAGTCAGTGTTGGTGGCAGAATGGATTTTTCCCAGGCATTTTTGGAAGGACATTCTATCTAGGCAGATGGGAAGGGGACCTTGGTGCATGCTGAGTGTTAAGGTCTTTACCACTCTCCCGTGCTTTTTCTTGGTTGATTTTCTGTGGGTCTACCCCATTATTCTCTCTCTTGTCAGACAATCACTGCCACTGTTCCTCAAAAGTCAGTGAACCTCTGAGGAAGTGAAAAGAGGTGACAGATGCTAACACACAAGCAGACAGGCGTCTGGGCGAGTCCCTGTTCACATCAACAGGAAGGCCTTCCATAATCACCTGATTGCTGGTCTGAAATGTCTTCCCCAACAGAGCTTTAAGCAACATCTCACCTGGAAGCTGAGTGAGTTCAACAGACCAACAAAGACTTACCTGGATGGTGGAAGATGGGGTGCAGGGTCGGGTGAGGACTCCTGACCACAGGCTGCTTCTCACTTCTCTGTGCTGAGACCTCCGTGAAGAACCTAGAGATGTGCTTGCTAACCACCCATCAGTTCAAACAGGGCATACTTGCTCAAAGTCACTTGGGCCATAGAGACTAGATCAAGGAGCCACATGATTACAAACTCAATGTGAATCAGAACCCAAGCATCTAGCTCTTAGAATACTCACACAGTGAGTATCCATCTGCCCCCAGCATCTGCCTCCAAGAGAAGGAAAGGGTGGCAGGGACTTTTGCTGAAGGAGAAGAAACGTGAAGCCCATCGTTTCCTTTCATACTTTAATCTCTCTATTACTGTAACAGATACCCTAGATAAATAAACGTATAAAGAGGAAAGTCTCGTTTTGGATCATGTCGTCAGGGTGTGGTCTCAGGGCCCCATTGCCTGGGTGCATGGCATCATGCTGGCAGCTCCTGATGCAGATGAAGTCTGTTCTCATAGCAGCTAGGAAGCAAAAAGAGAAAAGAGAAAGAAATCCCAGGGTTCCAATATCTCCTTCCTTCTGCCACCTCTTATCTCATGTTCCTTCCCGTAGTGAGGTGGGCTGGGGGCCAAGCCTTTAATTTAGCACATGGGAGTGGGAGTTTGAGAAACATTCAAGGACCAAAGTATAATGTAATTTGAAGGGAAAGGGATGAAACAATGCTGAGCTCAGTGCCTGCGTTGCAGAGTAATGGATGGGAGAAGGCCAGAATCCAGGGTGGTCATTCCCACCCTCTCCTCCGCCCCCTTTCCAGGAATTGCAACTTTTGTGATTTGCAATCCTGCTTTGACAGATGCAAAATCAAAACAGAAGCTCTTTGAGATACTGAGTTTCTAAACAGTCCCACCTTCTCAGTGGAAATCAATGGCTGTCTACTTTAATGGAGGTGTTAGTGTTTCTCATGCTATTGATTACTAATAAATCAAGAATTAGGAAATCGGTCTGCAGTCAGTGTCGCTGGAGATTCAGATCTGGGTTACTTGGAGAAGTGCTGTTGCCAACCTTTTTAACAGTGTCTGCGGCCTCCTGGCTCAGCAGAAAGCGGCTCACAAATCACCTGCGAGCTTCCAGGTGGGCTGTGAACGGAATGTCTTTAAAGACCGAACGGGACATTCTGCACCAGGGGAGCACTAAATGGCCCTGATGGCTTCTTGTTCTCTCACATATTTCAAAAGTAAACTAGTTGGGTGGAAACAGGAATTCGATAACAGGGACCTAACAGGAGCCAAGAATGCGCACACATGTTTGCATTCGTGTGTCCTTTGATACTGAAAGAAAAAAAAACTGCAGAAAGGCAAGAGGCAGGATCAAACATGCCCCTGCAGCCAACTCTGCAAAGGATCATCTTGCTCCAGGTCGGGTGAAAGACGTCCGAAGGATGGAGCAAGTTTGCAGAAATCTGCCCATGAGAACCTCTTGCTTCGAGAAAGTTGTTCAAGTTCCTCGCTTTCTTCACAGTTTATCTGGAAGGATTTCTGACTTGCCTAGAAATTGTAGGAGCCATGTAGGCTCGTCTTCATGACCCCTGCCCTGCTTAGTTTGTTAATATTTTAGCACATTGGTCTCATCTTTCTCTCTGTGTGCATGCCAATTACCATGAAGAATCATTTGAGAATTATCAATGCTGCTGTAAACACTTCAGCATGGGCCACCTTTGGACAGTGACCTTGTCCCACAGGATCACTGTATTCTTACCACAGCACAGTCATATACGTAACCACACTCAGAAAGTGAAAATCACACACAGCCATCATCTGAGTCTTCATTATCTCGTGCCCACTGGTCCCCTGGATGCTCTTTATAGCAGGGATCATCTGCAAGGGGCGAAATCCTGCTTCTATTTCATCTCGGGAGTAAAGCGGTTTGGGAACACAACTGTGATTATTCTTTTATTCATTGTCCAAGTCCTGCCCACCACATTGTGCTCATGAATAAAATGTTTAAGACAGCATTTTGCTATATAGGATAGCTTTGACTGTCTTGGCACCCTCTGTGTAGACAAGATTAGGTTCAAACACAGAATAATTCACCTGCCACTGCCTAACAAGTGCCGGGATAAAGGTGTGCACTACCATGCCCGGCTATGAGTAAAGTTTTGAAACACGGCCAGGCTCATTCATTTATGCCTTTTCTGTGGCTTCTTTGGCTAACTAGTTACAGATATGAATAGTTATGGGAGAGATGCCTCACAAAACTTAAAATACTTACTCTCTGATCTTTCAAGGAAAAGTTGTCCAACTCACATATTTGCCCTGTATAAACTCAGGGGCTCAATCAAGACTCACTTTGCATAGCTTCAAACTCTTTAAGTTGCGTAAATGGTCCTTCCTGTGTACGTGTTCTTTGCACACCACCAGCAGCAGTCTCCCTGCCATGTTTTCCCAAGACTTCAGGCTCTATCACATCTCATGTTAGTCCCCAGCAAGTTCCCAGCTTTACATGTCTTTATTCCTTGTTCCCTAAACACCTCCTTGGAATGACGCCTACAGGGAACAGTTTGGATCTTTCCTACTTCCCTTCTTGGAACCCTTTACCTACCATCTAGTTTCCAAGCTCTTGAGAACCTCTGGACCTTCCAAGGTACAAGTACTTGGCCTGTGAGCACATTGACTTTGTTTCTGCTGGTCTCCCCACTATCTGAAGAGATTGAAGGGCATGCATACCTATCTGTCTCCTTTGCACTAAACATAAGGTCCTGAAGTACTGCTCACTTTCATTGAATGAATGGCTGGATCTCTCAGTGGCTGAAGGGCTTCTCTCTTCTTCTCAGGTCTGCCTGGTGTGATGTCTAGCCTTTTCTTCCTGCTGTTTCCCTTCCCAGGGCCTGCTACTAAGGTGACTACCCTCATGCTTTCGTGTGGCCTGAGATCAATATAATGTAGGGGCCAAAATCAAGGCTGGCAGGAGGATGACTGAGGCCACACCCAGCAGTATCTTTTCTTTCTACTCTTGATTTCCAGTGAGTCTTCCAGCAGTCGTCACTGGTGGTTGATTAGAAGCAGGCAGGGTCAGCCACCACTGCCTGGCAGGTAGTAATGTAGGAAAGTGGCAGAGTGGGCACTTAGTGTGCTGCCCATCTTGTCCTTTTGTTATCATAGAGACCTGGAAGGACGACATTGTCCCCTTGGACCAGATGAGGAAACCGAGGAACCTACTGGTGGTCTAGGGGTTAGGAAGTGTCACCTCTGTTACAGATTAGAATCTGTGAGAGCAGAGTACTATGACTTTTCTTGGAAGAGTTAGTGTATCAGGGCAGCAGGATTTTCCCTCTGTGGGACGGCCTTGTCCTGTGCAGCATAGTAGTACTTCTGTGTTAGGATCCATATCAGGGCTGTCTAAAGAAGCCATGGTTCTTCTTCAGCAAAGGGGAATGTCTCCATCTGCAGTGGTTAGCATGCATCCAGTAGACACATGTCACTTACGAACTTTTGAAAGGTGGCTGATCCAACTTTTAATTAACTTATTTAACTTAGTCGCCATACATGGTTAGTGCCTACAAGTGGTGCAGCCTGAAATAGATACAGCTGAGCTCATTCTGGATCAGTGCTGTGTGGGCTGGGTCAGCACACTTTTCATAGAAAAACTGGCATCCCATTTCCAACAACCTGATTAGTTTGTTCTGGACTCAGGGCCATCACAGTACTCTGAGAAGCAATGGCAACTTTTGGGCTTGCATTTGAGGCAATGCCTCTTCCAGCCCCAGAGCAAGGCAGAGGGAGTGCAGAGGGCTGAGGTGAAGAATAGGAGGCTTGGAAGAAAAAGATGTGTGTGGGCAGTGGAGCTGTTAGGGGTTTGCTTTTGTTCCACATTCCCAGGCTCCTTAGACAGCCTTCTGTGAATGTAGGGTGGGTTCCAGAACTGTCTTTGGATTCCTAGTGTTAGTTCTCTGCTTTCTCAGGAGCTGGGTAGAGAGTCAACCGCTTCACTAGAGGCAGTGAGGAGTGGTCACAAAGCTGCAATCTGGGGTTGTATGTTTTGGGATGAAAGTTTCCAGGCTCAGTGGCCTTGGACAAGCCCCTCACTCTGTGCTCAGATTTCTCTACCTGAAACATTGGATTAACAGCGTGACACGGTAACCCCAAGAGGCTGCTGCAGGTGGCATCAAGTACAGATGGCAGGCCTGGGCCTTCAGAAGCTCTGGAGTGTCCTTCTTGGCTTCCAGGTCATTGGCACCAGCCATGGTGGCCACGATGCCTCATGTCTCATCAGTGGAGCTCCCCTTTCCCCTCCTACGATCCTCCTTACAGTTTCTGCCTTTCAGAGCTCAAAATACTTTTGGGAGCTTTGAAAAAAAATTAGCTCCTAAATCCTGGAAAAGGACGTCTGCTTTCTCGTCTCATCTCCCTCTCTCTAGATATTTATAGGCCCGGATAGAAGAGTAGCTTTGAGTTCTCAGAATAGTTTCCACAGTAGTGTGGTGCTAGGGAGGCCCGGCTGGGTGGAGGAGCATTAAACTTGGCATGGGAGGCCTGGGTGTGACTCCTATTAGGCTCTAACCCCAACCTCACACTAAGTATGATCTCCCCAACCTTCCCCCACCCCCAGTTCCTTTCCTTGTGGACGACAGAGACTGAGAAGGTGTGGCCCTCTGCCTGCAGAGAGAGGGGTGTTGTTAATGCCAGCTCCATCTGAGCATTGAAGTCTCTCTGCAGCTCCAGTGTCAGGCTCACAAGTTGGGAACTACTTGGGGCCTTTCCCATGGGGCTGGTGCCTGGAAGCTCTCCGGAAGCAGTTGTTGGAGTGGCTGTGAGGAGGCAGCAGGGCTGGTTTCCCAGCTCCTGCCTGTTCTTCTGCCAAGGGGCCTTATTTAGATGAATGCAGCAAAGCTTCTGGGGAAGAGACTGCAGGCCGAGCTGAAGGTGCTGTTCAGAAACAAAGTCAGAAATGGCTGAGTCCCCAGACGCAGGGAGGTATAGAGGGAAGAGCCACACCCCACAGATTCAGCCATTTAACAGGGCAGCCTTGTTTGTAGGTGAAGCTGAAGCCCCAAATAACAGGAGAAGCCTCTCAGGGAGAGAGGCTCTCATAGGAACCCGGAAGTCCTGCCTCTCTCCCTTCCGGTCTGTGCAGGAGGACCACTCGGCTTCCACATGCAGCAGCCTCAGATGGGTGGTGTGAAGGAGGCAACCTCAAGTTCACATTTGCTCTGCCACTTTCTTGCACAGGACTCAGGAAAATGGCTTCTGTCAGAATGCAGAGGCCCAACACTAAAATGAGGATTAAAATGTGCACTTATATTAGGATGGACTTAAGTGGATCTTTCCCCCTGTGGCAGTTTATGATAAATGAGCACTGAGTTCCTTTTCAGGATCACTCTGCTTCTTGCCGAAGCCCTCATGGGACCACCTCCAGAACTCTGAAGTGGACTGTGATGTGTGTCAGAGGGTTGGTGTTAGTGAGGGGCAGAGCCTGGCCCAGTGTTGGCAGCAGTGGCAGGTGCTTCTTGAGTAAGAACAAAGCCTGAGTTTTATGTACTAGAAGGCCAGGGGTCTAGGGTTGAGGTGTGGATCAATTGAATCCTTCTATACAGATTTCATGGGATTCTTCACTCTGGTACCTCAGCTGACTGGAAATACTTCTAGAACAGATTAAATTAAAGGAGGGCTCAAGGGACGGCCCTGATACAGAGGGAGTGGGGAACCTCTGACAGACAGACTTGCATGGGGAAAAGATGAGGATTGAGAACAGAAAGAGATACAATCCACAAGTGTGGGCAGGGCGGAGAGACGGATCCTTCTGGCAGCGCCCTTAGGTGCCCCCTCCTGTTGGCATAGTGGTTTAGGGTTTATAGCTGTCAGAACTGTGAGTCAATAAGTTACCATTGTTTAAGACACCCTTTCTGTGATACTTTGCTAGGGTGACATTTACAAGTTAAATGTAGATATTGGTCCTATAATCTGAGGGAGGAAGGCAGGAGGATTGTCTTGAGTTTGAGGCAAACCTAAGATACGTAGTAAGTTCAAGACCCATCTGAACCACAGAGCGAGACCCTGTCACAGATAAGCAGTTGAACAAAACTCAGAGAAATAAAGAGAGAGTGGGGAGAGGGAGAGAGAGAAAGGGGGGAGGGGAAGAGAGGAGAGGAGAGGGGAGGGGAGGAGAGGGGAGGGGAGGGGAGGGGAGGAGAGGAGAGGAGAGGGGGGAGGAGAGGGGAGGGGAGGGGAGGAGAGGGGATGAGAGGGGAGGGGAGGAGAGGGGATGAGAGGGGAGGAGAGGGGAGGGGAGGAGAGGGGAGGGGAGGGGAGAGGAGAGGAAGGGTTACAAGTGCTTTCATGGAGGCACTTAGGTGGCCTGGCCAGAGCTTGCTCCATAACTCGCTGTGGGGCATTGGGCAGGTCCTTTACCTCTATGGTGTGGCTTTCCTTTGGAACACTGGGGTCCTCTCATAGCTGCACTCTTATACATCTGTCAGGAGGTGAGGTGGAAAGGCACCATGTGTTTGCCTCTTTCCCAGCATCCTGTTCTCCTGTTCTCACCTCCCTAGACTGCGGCTTCCTAGCTGGCTCTGCCCAGCAGTGGCTCATTCCCTTGCATCTTGGAAATTTCCAGAGGCAGCACCACACCCATGACCCCTGGAAAGCTTTAGGGCAGATTTTATTTTTAAGCATAGTTCTGTGAGAGAGCTGGACCAGAAAGGCTTTCCTCAGTGGGGTACTTTGGGAGCTGAATTAATGAAGGAGCCCACTTTTACCAGACATTGGACTCTTTTCTGACCCCACCAGACATTCTATTACCTTTCTTACCTATTCCTAGCTCTAAAAATAAATAGTTCTATGAAGTCAGTTTATTATACCCTGCTCCCCTGTTTTTAGAATGGATAACTGAGTATCATGAGGCATCTATAACTTGTCCCCAGGGTACTTGCTTATCATTGGCTCTGCAGGAATCTGGTCAGTGGTCTTCCTGACCACTTTCTTAGCCCATAGTGTGATGCCTCATTTGGGAGCAGGGAGGGTGATTTTTCAGTTATAGAATGTGGAGTTGGCTGGAAGGGGCTGTGGGTGGAGAGAAAGGCTCTTTCTCGAGCTGCCAAAGGGGACCTGGCGCTGCCCACTCTGGAGCCCGTGTTTCCATTCTTCCCTCCCTTCCCCTCCTTGCCTCTCTGAACAAGGTGCCCAGGACTAAGAGCCTGTGTTCTTCATGGATTTTTAACAAGGATGATGAATGAACCAAGAACTGATAAGCAAAGGCAAACGGTCTTTGGGTTATGCCTTATTCTAGTCAAATGTATTTCCCACTGTAAGCTTTAAGTGACTTTTTCGTTAAAAGGCCATCACCAAAGGAAAGGTTAAGCAAAATGAGTTTTCCATGGCAAGCGTGTTGACCAAGTAGCTTCTGCCGGCTAAGACCTTGGGTAGTTTCACTGCAAACTTTATTCAACTTCCAAGTGGAGAAGTTGGGACATATTATGTCAGTGCCACCTTCTCCTGGTGAGAAGGTCCGTAGAGCCACTTGGGAAAAACATAGTGGGAGATCCAGGGATTCTGTTCCCGGAACCTAGGAGGTGGGGTGGGCACATAACCTGCCTGGAATTGCTGCCACTGGGCTTAATGTGTGGTAAGCTGGCCAGTTTCCCACAGCACAGCATCTGCCATGGAGCCTGGCCACAGGGGACACTCCGAGCTAGTGGACAGAGTGTGACCAGAAACTCCCTGTGGGTTCTGATAAAGGATTCTTCCACAAGCAAGGTTCAGAGAACCTTGGCCACCCATTCCCAGGGAGACCTGTTTGTCCCAAACCTCTAAGCTGTTGTGTCCTTAGTGAGTTGAGTGGCATAGCCTGCTTAAGGCCTCTGCATGGAAGAGGCACGTCATTACAATTATTCTAGTAGTTTCCGTGATTTGGAAGTCCATCCCATCCCTTCCATCCCTCTCCAGGCATTAAACATGGTGTTAGGACTTGTTCCGGCGCTGGGAACACAACAGCCTTGCCTCTGTCCCTGCTGTTGTGGAACTTCATCCCCACGGGGGACAGAAACTGACAGTTACAGCTTGAGGCATACGGCAGATAGAGAAATGAGACCCCACGCTGTATATATATCAGAAGCAGAGGCAACTAGATGAGAGAAGGAGGGGTTAGTCAGGGAGGGAGGGGATGGGGGCCGATCTTTTGAAGCTGCATAGATTTTTTTTCTAGGCAAGGGCCGTGTCTAAGCTGGCGTGAGAGAGATGGGTATGGCCGGGCTGCATTCCTAGGATTCACCGTCTCTCATCTCTTTTACTCTCTTGAACCTCTGTGAGGCTGAGAGGTGACTCGGTGAGGCTCGGTGCCCAGGCAGGCCTGATCTCTCATGCCCTGCCTTGAAATCTCTCTGGCAAGGGTGAAGAATGCTGTAGACTCCAAAGCAAACTTGGCAGTGCCTTTGACTGTGGGGTCATGACGTAGAGCTGCAGGAACTTCCTCCTGGAGGATGTAATTCTCCCCTGAGCCTGGTGCTGAGCCTGTGAATCAGTAGGCAGGTGGGATCGGTTCTGACCTTGAGTGTGTAATCTTGACCAGGGCAGCTGGATAAATCCAGCTCCCTCTTAGCCTAGCAGTGCCCAGGCCCAGACTGCCGAAGCTGCTGGCCAGGAAACACTGAGGCTAAGTGGAGTTTTCCATCTCCAAAGTCTGGCAAGAAGAGTGTTGAGGCTAACTGACTCCAACTAAGTATAAGCCTCTGCCTGCCCAGGGCATACCTGACCCCACCCTGGAGGCGATGGTGTTTCCTCTGCAGAACCCTCACATCCACCTGACACCAAGGATGTTCAAGATGCTCATGGCTGCTTGCCAATAGGCACTGAACAGCATTGCCGAGCTGTTTTTACTCACTTGTTTTACTCTAGGAAAAGTAAATTTCTACTGCACCCATGACAAGGTGCTTCTCTGCTTTTAATGTACTGCCACTTGTAAGACTCATCACTGATTTAATAATACTCTTCAGGGGTGATTTACAAAAAACACTATGCTGAAAGTTCACACTGATTGTAGGATTCATCACCAGCCTCTGTCTGGGAAGCACTGTGATGGGTGGAAGAAGAGAGCATCTGCAAGCAGGGATGGGTGTGTGTTTTCTAGACGCGTGGCAAAAAGTGGGTGCCAGTGTGGGGATTCTGGCTCAGAAGTGGCGGTGGGGGTTGGTCTACACCACCCACCCCCTACCTCCAGTCCACATCCACCCGCTTTCTTCCTTTGGTCCACATTTCTCTTCCCCCTGCCTCTGGTCCATATCTATCCCACCTCTGCTTCTGGTCCTCATGCATCCGCCTGTCTCAGATGCCTTCTAGTTCCATTGTGCAATCCCACTTAGGGACATCAGGTGGGTACACAGGGCCAGCTGTGTTATTAACTCATGTTTATGGTAGATAGGTGGTCACTGGAGGCAGACATCTGATGTGACACTGTGTGTTCTTGGAACTGAAGGATGGGAGCCACCATCTATGTAACCTTAGTTACATCCCCCATCCCTGTAGTGTAGACACAAAATAGCAGGGGTAGCAGTTACTACTCTAATGCTTAGCATATGCAGTGCCTGGTTCTGTGTCTCACAAATACTGACCCACATAATCTCAATAACACTGCAGGATGTAGATTCTGTTAACCTTTATTTTTCCAGGTAAACAGAGGCACAGAGCAGTTAAGTAATTTCCCCAAAGTCACAGAGCTAGTAAATGGCAGAGACGTGCATGAAATCTAATCTCTGCTTATACACTCCATGCTTAGGAGAAGTTAGTTACTCTATGTCAGATAACCCAGGTAACCCGCTGAAGAATGTGAGCTGCCAGGACAAAACAGGTGGCCATCTTTCTGGGGGAGGGATGTGTTGTTCAGAGGCACTCCTTGTTAGTGGGGACCTGGAGGCCTGTTAGTGTCTTCCTGGAGTTTGTAGAAACATCCTGAAAACAGCTGAATTGGACAGTTTCCAAGGGCTGCCACTGCTGGCACCGGTCTCAGAGTCCTGTGGTCTCCTGCAGACTAGTGACACAATGTCACTTCAGTCTGATACTCTTGAAACATGTGCTCGGCATTTGTTGGGGTTGGAGAGAAGAGCATTTGCTATCAATACAAGCCAAACAGTGTTTTCTTTATGTTGTTTAAGCTGTAAAATGCGCCAGCTGTAACATCTGGGGTGATTCATCTTAGTGCTTTGATGCACACTTGTCTGTCACTCATAATAGGTGACATTGGCCACCTATTAGCCTGAGATAGTGGAGGGGACACCAACGGCCCACGAAGGGTTTGTTCTTTACAGAAAAGCACGTGCCGCACTGTTTCTTGGTCTCTACTACTCCAGCCAGTTGCCACTCTTAGGTACAAGCGTTCAGCAATTGATGTCACGCAGGATTGGTGACATAGTCTACAGTCACTTGGCAACACTCCCACCCACAGACTGGGATAAAACATATTCAACTGAGGTAGAGCTGGAGCCAGTGAGAGCGTCACACTTTCTATTTCAAAGCTTTTACTCCAGGGTGCCATCTTGTATAGGTGAGATGGACCGCAGGTGTGAGGTCGGCCACATAGAGGGCACAGCATCCGTATCCCACAAGTCTGTGGTAAACCACAATGCGGGTGGTGTCTTCCCAAACTTTTGACTGCTTCTTTCCTCTTCTTCCTCCTCCCCCTCCTCCTCCTCCTCCCCCCCCCCTCCTCCCCCCTCCTCTTCCTCCCCCTCCTCCTCCTCCTCCTTCCCCCCTCCAGACAAGATCTGTCCTCAGACTTACTATGTAGCCAAGATTAACCTTCACCTTCTGAGTTTCTTGGCTCCACCTCCTGAGTGCTGGAGATTGAGCCCCAGGCTTTGTGCCAGCTAGGCTAGCACCCTGCCAACTGAGATACACCCCTAGCCTTCTCTGGACTTTAACAGAACAACCAAACACTGGAGTTTTCCCTTCTGTATTGATGGTTTTACTTTATCCATTAACCTGGCACTGATGCTCTGTTGGTTCCTGGCATTGGCCTGAGCCGCATTCGAATAGGGATGCGAAGAGAAGGATTACAGACCAGATTAGCTTTCAGAAATTCTGCACTGCGTTCTCTCAGGGTGGGTTCTCCTCTGTCCTGTTAGGTTGGGGGAGACCTTTGGAAAAGAGTCCAAAGGACTCAGTCCACAGTCCAATCTGATCTCGGCTGTTTCTTGGTTGAAGTTCCCTCCTTCCTAAACAGCTCTAGGTCACAGTGGCCTGACTTCATCCCGGCAGGAGATGTGTCAGTCCAGAGGAGGGAGGCCCTGCCAGGTAGAGATGTGTTTCCAGACAGGCTCTTCTCTCTGGCCAGGGGACTATCTGAGGAGGTTGTGGCAGAGGAAGGCATCTCTGAAGTAAAGCTTGCCCGTTTCCTTATTGCTCTGGAAATTGCATTAAGGAAATGAGGTAAACCTGGCAGGATGTGCACTGGGTGGGTGTATCAGTTTCCAAGGGCTTCCTTGGAAATAAAGTACTGCAGAGTGGGTGGCTTAAGACAACAGGAATTTATTCTTTGAAGTGTGGAGGCGAGAAGTTGGAAATCAAGGCCAGTGGGACTGGGATCCCAGTAAAGCCAACAGGGAAGAAGTCTTTCTTGTCTGTCCCTTTTTGGTGTCTGGTGGGAACATTTGGCATTCTTGATGTATAGATGTGACACTGTGGTCTCCATCAGCATCTTCTGATGTTGCCTGTAGCCATGTCTGAATCTCTGTTTTCTCTTCTTATGAATATAGTCATAGGAACAGGGCCAACCTTATTCCAGAAGGATGCCTCTGTAACTCACCGCATCTCTTGTGAAGGGTCAAATTTGAAGATAAGAGCACAAGTTCTGGATGGACATGAATTTAGAGGGATGTTATTTAACCTACTACATAACCCATATGGATTCTTAGTTCCCAAACCATCCCCACTTTGATGTCCCTAAGCAATGTCCTGAGAGTCTCTACCAGTCTGTGATCTGAAATTGATTTCTCTGTTTCCTTTGGACACTGGAGCCAACCACTTGACTTCGTTGTGTTTGACATAAATCATTCAAGCCTCCTGAAATGTGTCTGTGGATTCCCTAGGTTGCTCTCTGTTGCTGTGATAGACGCCATTACTGAAAGCAACCTAGGGAAGGAAAGTGTTTGCTTCAGTTTATACTTCCTGGCCCACTATTGAGGGAAATTGGGGCAGTAGCTTGAGCAGAACTAGAAGCAGAAACTATAGAGGAATTTTACTTACTGGATTTCTCTCTGACTACTAGCTTCCTCATACAGCACAGTTCTACCTGTCCAGGAAGTAGTGCTCCCCATAGTAGACTGTGCCCTCCTGTAGCAGTTGTCAATCAAGGCTTCTCTTACAGACATGGTCACAGTCCAATCTGATCTCGGCTGTTTCTCGGTTGAAGTTCGTCATCCTAAACAGCTCTAGGCCACTCAAGCACAGTGGCCTGACTTCATCCTGGCAGGAGATGTGTCACGTGGTCTCCTTACGTCTTCTTTGGCCACTTGAGTTCATTTAGTCATTCAACAGATAGTCTTACCAGTGTTCACTGTGTTGTGCAAATGCTGTTCCCAGGACACTGTGTGTGAATGGGAGTGACAATGGAGCTCTTGTGTTAGTGCCTGTCAGAGACTAAGAAATAGACCCAGCTGTGTAGTACAGCACCATATAGTCAGTCAGTAGTAGGTGCTGTGAAGGGAGGGAGGTTCTTACCTTGACCATGACAGTTCAGTGCTCGGTAGCAGAGGAAAGACTGGGTCAGGGTTGTCACAATCAGCTGTCAGCTCCACATACAGCCCAGGACAGCACAGCCTTCCCTGTGCTATAGGGAGCCTTGGAAGCCTCTGCAGTCCTGGATGCCTTCATCATTAGCTGGGATGAAAACTTCTCTAGGTTTCAACTGAGCTGTGAACTAGGGAGAATCTAAAACTTGTCTGGGAATACAGTGGGTACTGTATGTGCCTGGAGTAATGGAAACAGACCAGCTCCAACAGAACAGAGTACCCGGAAGGAGTGGGTTCTTATTCAAACCAGCACCAAAATTGCCTACTCCACCATGTCCACCTTCTGTGTAGAACTTGAAGGCCTCTTATAGCAGAGCTGAGAACATCTTCTCAAATATATCCAGAGCTGCAAAAGCTGCCGCTGAATGTCATGGCCAGGCACCCAACTCCATTTGTTAGGAATTGTAGAATGCAGGCAGTTCCTGTGCAGAGAACGACCAGCTTTACCCCATGTCCACAGAATAGGTTGACAGGTCAGCATCCATTGGCCGAGTCCAGAGAGGCTTTGGTCACAGACACTCACACTTGACAATGCTTACAGTTGCATACACATGGAGACCTGGAGCCTGCTCTTGGGTCTGCAGTGGGGATTAAACTGATAGAAAAGCTGTTTGCTGGCAATTGCTCACACTACATACCGATGTGTTCTTGAGTTAAAAGTTGTAAAGGCTACCAGAAGGAAAGCCTGGGTCCTGAGCATCTTGGCTGGCATGAATGATGGTGGCTGTCAGAGTATAGTCAAGTCTGCCCCTGGCCTGACACAGGCCACCAGTGCTCCTTCAAGGACCCCAAGCTTGTCTTACCACGTGGAAGCCCTGTTTTGACTCATAATACCTCCAAGTTTCTTATCTTGTGTGGGTCTTGATCCTTACTTCTACAATGGTAATAATGGCACCCACACGCTATTGAGCTATTGCTAGGGTTCAATGAGCCCCATTTCAAAGGGCATAGGCAGGGCCCTGCTCTTGGTCTGGCTTTGCCCCTCTCTCAATAGGGCCTCTACTGAGAAACACAAGTAGATAAGCCACTGCAGGGAATCAACCACACCTACTGCCACCCAGCAGTTGAAACAGCACCAGTTCCCAAACTGTGTTCCAGTCTAGCCTCCATGAAATAGGAACCTGTGGACAAAACAGTTGAGTATATTCCAGGGGAGTGATCCAACTATAATTATACTCCTTGTCTGCAGTTGATTGGTCCCACAACAACCCTGTCCCTGAGGACAGCAGGACCCACGGATGTTTTTCCCTTCTATGACTGTAGCATTTGTATGGAGCCCCCACAGGTCTCCTTGTTTGCGTTAACTCATCTCCATGTCTCATCTCTGATCCCTTGTAAATGCTGTGGGAACAGTTGCTCTGCTGTGTCGTTCAGGGAATAGCAACAGGAAAGCCAGCTTGTGTTCAGTGTGGGCACTGTTTCTTTTTTATTAATCTTTCAATCCCTGCTTGGTGGAATTGGGAGCCGGGGATCAGGCGGTCAGCTGTTCCTTAACTACGTGAAAGGTCTCCAGACACTGCATGCTAAAGCTGTCCAGTGAACGTCTAGGGCATCCTAAATTTGTGGATCACAGGCTTCTCCTCCTGCCTGCTTCCCTACTCTGTTTCCACGGAGCACCTGCTGGCAGTCACAGACTGGGCCTGCCACAGAGGATTTATGGAGACTGAGTGTACGTGCCTTGACAACCCTTGCCCCTCCCCCATCTCGCTGGACTCCTCCCTCATCTCTCTAGACCCCTCCCCAATTATGGCCACTGTTTACTCAAAACTGACCCCCTCCCCAATTATGGCCACTGTTTACTCAAAACTGACCCCCTCCCCAATTATGGCCACTGTTTACTCAAAACTGACCCCCTCCCCAATTATGGCCACTGTTTACTCAAAACTCAGTGGCTCCTTTTGAAGGGCTGAGCCCAGGCAAAGAGGAGCAGGTAACTGAGAATATTGCTGAGTGGGCACTGGCAGGAATGGGAGCCACTGACATGGCTGGTGGGAGTCAGGGGTGACTGTTTCCAGAATGGGGACGGGACCAGATGAGCATGACCCGAGAGGAAAGGGGCTTCCAAGTGAGCACCAGGCAGGGCCAGGGTATATATCACCCACCAGAAAACTATTGCCTGGAACTGGCTTATTCGTTTGTGGTTATGAAGGGCTGTGATGGGTAGGGGTTAGGGGAGTAGACAGGAAGAATGGTTGTCAGTGTACAATGGCTACAGAATCAGATGGGCAGTGCCAGGAGGGACTCCTTCTTGTGCTGAACGTTCCCCAGTGCTCCTGGGGATGCTTCTGGTATTGTCTAGAAGTTAAATGGAGTTCCGGGCCACATTGGTAGAATTGCAATCAGGAGCATGGCAGGTGACCTTGGCACCCAGCAAGGAGCAACAGAAGAAAGCGAGATTTGGAGGAAAGACTGTTTGGAAGGGCCTGGGAGGAGGCTGGGCTGGTTAAATTCAGCCGAGTAAGTAAAGTGCAGAGCTATGTCCAGGCAGGACTGGGATCTCACAGCCATCCATCCTGCAAGTCCAATTGAGGAAGCACCAGCTTCCTAAACTGAGTGGCTGCAGAATACGAGGAATAACAGGGCTGGGAGACAGGCAGGCTATGGAGCTGAGAGAGTGAGTGCTTAACACAGGAGTCTGCAGCTTCTATGCAGAAGGCTGAAGAATTGCATGGAGTCCAGAACATTAGGTCTAGCCTCTGGCTAAACACAAGCTGGTTAATGGGATGGAGCACTGGGGATTGCTCTGTCCTTATGTTACCAGAGTTGGTAGGGTGAGAGCTTGGATTCTGATGTCCTTAATCAATCTAGGATAGTCCACAGGCCTTCCATAGGCCAATTAAACAGACAGGTCACAGTGGACAGCAGAAGAGAATTATCCACTGAGGCTACATTGACAATAGAAACAAAGTGGTTTCTTACCCCAACCCCCAAGTCCATCCTCTGGATTTGGACTTAAGGTTTGGGTTTAAATGGAAGGCATCGGTTATGCATAGTAAAGTAGTCCAAGTTAAAGAGGGCCTATCCACCCTCACTGAAGCTCCTGTCTCTCCATCTAAGTAGTCCAATCAATTGTGTGTGAAATCTTTTTGTGGAGACAAATTGGCACCAGGCTTCAGCCTTTTCCTTCCCTGTGCATGCGACCCCTGAGGAAATTTCCCTTTCTTGGGGTCCAGTTCCCTGGAATGTTTTCACTTATGCTGTAATTCAGCGTGTCACATCTCCTGTGAATCTGTTCTCAGAAGCATACAGGGAACTACAGGGAGGGGACATGCCCTGTCCTCATGGACACCAGGAGACAGGGTTGGGATCACAGTTGCCTTTAGAATGACTTCATTTACAGCACTGCCTTTGGATGCAGACACTCCCCTGCCCCTGTGCTCAGCCCGGGGAGTACTGTGATGGGCCGTACCAAGGCTGCCCTCATTGTTATCAGGGGGTGAGGGGCGATATTTTTACCCACAAAGAATCCATAATCTTGGGACTGGACAAAACCACGAACTGTGGGGACATAGGAGAATTGCTGAGGCTTGCTGGCTGCCAGCTCTCACTGAGAGAGCCAAGAGTAACAGAGCAGGTCACCCGACATCCTCCTCTGGCCTCAGTACACATGTGTATGAGTGCAAGCACACACACATGTATATGCAAGTACATGACATGCACCAATCACACATACCCACCTTGTCTCACATTAAACAGAAAACCATGCTATAAAGCATCTGGTAAATTCTATCCCAAGGTTGCAAGGTTAACTTCTGACCTCCATAAGCATGTACATGGAAGGGTACATGTACCTGCATGCACATATGTACATGAACACACACACACACAACACACACACACACACACACACACACACACACTGCATCTGTGTCATTGCTTCTGGATGACCTCAGACCCTGGAGAGGCTCTAGTGGGAGGAAGCGAGTAGAGTATGGAATTCTACTTGCATGTGTTTTTCTTTCAGGAGGAGGGTGGAGAACACTTTGTACTGTAACACACCTCTGATGCGTGCAATAAAGGAGGTGAAATAAACCAGGTTTGGCTCACATATAGACAACTTTATTTAGTTTATTTTCCCCTGGAGAGAAACACAGAGATTGAGCTGACCCACTGAAGAAAAAGTTTATTCTTTTTTGTATGAATGGAATGATCTCATTATAGTACTTGGGGAAAATGTCTGTGTGTGTGCGTGTGTGTGTGTGTGTAGTGTGTGTATTTGTATATGTGTATGTTTGTGTGTGTGTATTTGTGTGTGTGTATGTGTGTGTATGTGTGTGTATGTGTGTGTATATGTGTGTATGTGTGTGTATTTGTGTGTGTAGTGTGTGTATTTGTATATGTGTATATTTGTGTGTGTATGTGTGTGTATGTGTATGTGTGTATGTGTGTGTGTATGTGTGTGTGTATGTGTGTGTGTATGTGTGTGTGTATGTGTGTGTGTGTGTGTGTGTGTGTGTGTGTGTGTAGGTACATGTCCATGCATGTATACGCATGGCAGAAGCTGATGTTAGGTGTCTTTCTCAGTCACTCTACACCTTATTATTTTGAGGCAGGATTTCTTTCTGAACCTGGTGTTTTGAGGTTCAGCTCAGCTGGCTGGCTGGTGAGCCCCAGTGATGTTTCTGTCTCTGCCTCCCCAGGACTGGGATGGCAGTCAGGAGCCGCCACACTTGTTGCATGATCAATTTTGGTTGGTCTCAGGAGCATCCTGAGGTTGGCAGCTGCTGTCTCGGATGGCATAGACCCATAACATCTCCCTCCAGAATGGTCTGCTGAGCTGAACTCTAAACTGCCCGCTTCCATGTGCTTGGGCTGATCTGTCTTGTGTACTAAGTGTCTTGAACAAGTGAAATGTGAGGGACAAGGGAAATTCGGGAACGCTTTGTTTTGTAATGAGAGGAGGAGCATGTAGGAGAGGAAGAGTGAAATAAGGAATGGAGGGAGAGAGAGGGAGAGAGAGGCAGGTGGCGGTCAGACAAAAGGTATGCTTAGCAGCCTGTGTGAGGGGCTTAGATGCTTCTCAGATTTTAGTCTTTTTAAGGCTTGTTTGTATGTACTGTTTGCTAAGCATCCTTTCCCCCACCGCACTCCATACTGTCCCGTTTTGAAGCCCCTTTTTTTCCCATTAGACTTTTTTGTCCCTCTATACAGTTCCATTTTTACTTTCACATCTTAGATACATGGATGATTGTATTTAAAACCTAGAAGCCACAGGTGAGAGGAAGCATAAGATACTGGTCTCTCTGAGAATGATTCACTTAATTCGATTATTTCCAGTCCCATCCGTTCCCCTGAAAATGATGTAACTTTGGCCTTTACAGCTAAAATCCCATCCTGTATACAAGCCACGTTTTGTTTATCCATTTGTCTGATGTTGGGCACCTAGGTCCGTTCTGCGTATTACAAAGACGGGGCAAGACCTCCCTACTCCAACATGCAAAAAAGAAAAAAATCAACATGATCAATTAGTGGTCACCTTGCTGGTTTTTTTTCCTTTCTTTCTTTCTGAGTTCTACGAACACAGAGAAAGTAGTCTCGGGCCCAAGACTGGCAACTGTCATCATGGTCTAGACATAGTAGCTATATCCTGAGATGGTCAGGGATGCTCTGTGTGTACCACCTGGGCTCTTGTCTCCCGGACACTGGGATGTCCCTGGGATGTCACTAGATACTGCCTTTAACTAAAAAGGATGAAAAGATTGCCTTTGCAGCAGCCTTTGCTGCTGGGCGATGGAGGCCTCCCTCTCTTCTGACTGCATCCTATGGCAGAGCAGGATGGCAGGGAGATGTTCATTGGTGGATTTGAATCAAGCTAGGTGGGCCCTCGGCTTGTCTTTCTCAGCACCAAGCCTATCCCTGCAATTTAGGTCCTCCCAGAGGGAAAAGGAGGGGCATGAGACCTAGGGTTCAACTGAGTTACCAGGGTTGTAGCTGAAACAGTTCAAGAATGTGGCTACTAAGAAACAGCACTTGGCCATTAGTGACCTGTACTGTGTGCCACCTATAGGAGTGGCCAGAGAAAACATGATCAGAGGATACTCAAGGACCAAGGTGACCTTTGTTCCTACCAAGTCCTGGCCAAGGAACAGATCTGGCATTCATTTAGACAGGATCAAAGTCTTAAAGGGGCCAGAGCACGTGGGTCAGAGCAGCTCTATGTGCATCACTGGGCACCAATCCAGAGACAGAACCTTCTTAGGACACTGGCCTTCTTAATTAGGATCCGGGTCAGCATGTATTTGTTGCTCACACTTACACGTCCTGGAATTTAGCCTCTTGTGACTGGCTTGTCTGTCACTGCTGTGGAGTCTATGCTCTTTGAATTTATTGCCATCACTCATCACATTAGCCCTCAATACTGTGGACCAAAATGGCCACTGTAGCTCCAGCCATTGCATGTGCATTCCAGCATGTAGGGAAAAGGTTATAGGAGAAGCATATGTCCTTTCCCTCTATAGACAATTCTAATGTGATATGTGTACCACTTCCTTCTATCCTCTGTGGTCTTTATCATAGTCATGTGACTACAGCTACCTTTAAGGGAGGCCAGGAGTTGTTTCTTCACCCCCAATCCCAGATAGCCATGTACCCAACTATAATTTGTATACTCTGATGAGCAGTCTCTGAATTAAGCAGTTCATACAAAGCAGAGATTCCCTAACTTAGATCAGAGTCATTTCCCCACTAAACCCCTCCTAAATTGGAAATAATCTGGAAAAATGTTATGCCAAACCAACACACCAAACCTACAGGACATTGTAGCATGACCCAGACTACTGGGCATGTTCTCTGAATGCTTTTTACATCAGTCACAGCTGGGCAGAGGCCTCTAACCCTAACCCTCTTCTATAGTAAGCATGTTGAACATATGATGTATTTAACTGACTACTTACTTTGCAAAACACACAGAGCTCTGTATCACGAGTTTGAAAATGATCATAATTTGAATTATAGGACTAAGGAATTGACAGAGCAGGGAATAGTGGTGTGTAAGCATGGGGAACCTGAGCTCCAACCCACAGCACCCACAAAAAAGCCAGGCATGGCTACATGATGCCTGTGCGGTCCACCATGTGGTGAGGACAGGAGGGTCACTGAGACCTACTCATCACCAGCCTAGCTCTGGGTTCAGTGAGAGACCCTGCCTCAAAGCACTGAGGCAGACAGAGATGGAGTAGGATGTTTGATGTCCTTCATTGGGCTCTGTGGGTGAACATGGGCAGCACACTCACCATACACACCTACACTTACAACACATGTACACACACACACACACACACACACACACACACACACACTTGAAATAGAGTCTCTCCTGAATGTCTACCACCAATGTACTATCAAAAAGTTGGAAACTCATAAAGTCATGAGCTGGAGACTTCTGTACATTACTATGATCAATAGCTTACACCAAGTCTCCATTGACCATCAGGACGTGGACATGACTAGCAGGGAAGATGTGCGTGTGTGCCGACTGTCCTGCCATCCGCATCAAGATCTATGGGTTGAGTTTACAAAGGCGACTGTGGACTGCAGACTTCGCATACAGACAAGGAGTTGGTCAAGGCGGACAAATCAATGGCTCGTGTGCTCACTCCTGTGTGCACGAGGTTCACTTACGTTCAGAGTGCATTTGGATGTCCAAAGTCCTCATGGATGGAGGATGGGGTATGATTACACATTGGGTGGGACACCTGTGCAGGGCCTTCTCTAGGCCAGTGCAGAAGGTCTGAGTGTTGAAGTAAAAGCTTTAAATGACTAGTGGAGACCCATAAGGTCCAGACTCCAGCAGGTCTGGGTATCACAGCTGTGGAGGCTGTGATAGGGTCTGGGTCTTAGAAGGTCACATGAGATCCTGAGGCAGGGTCACGTAATGTGTGGTAGATGGAGAAGGTTTGTCCTTGTGTTTGATACCTTCCCAGTAGCATTGGGGAGATGCTTGCTGTGACCTGGAGTGACAGGGCCTGCCTCCACTTGCCGGTTGGCTGTCTGCAGTCCTCCAGGGCACGCCAAACAGGAAGGAGGAGGAACAGGCTTGACAGAGCATCAGCCTCTGCTCTCTTTCACAGCTGAGCCCTTCAGACCCTTGGGATTTCAGAATGTTGGCTCAGGCCCAGGTTTATTTGTGTACCTATCAGCCACTCTGTTATACAGCGACAAGACAGGAGGAGGTAGGCAATTCTAGAGTCTGGGAGGAGAAATGAGAAGCTCAACCCTGATTTCCCTCCACTCTGATGAAATCCCAGGCCCTCTCCATCACTGATGTGTGGGAAACAGCGGTCAGGGCCTGGAACCGTGACTCAGTCGTCTCTGCTGGGCAGCACAGGTGATCCAGGCAGCACGAAAGACAGGGCCGGAGGGAGTGTGAAGAATCGGGGACTTGGAGTCATGTTGTGGTTTCGGGTGCATGAGCAGAGCTCTGAACATGTAGGTGTTCATGTCACTTGGTACATGTGCTTTTTAACTCTTTCCAAATGATATCAAGTCAGATCTTTTCTTAGCTAGGTGGACAGGACTTGCCATCCTTGGATTGTAGAAAAGAGGCGAATTTGGTCACTTTGAGTCCAGAGGCTGGGATAAAGCCTTGGGCCTTCACACTGAGTAGCCCCACTGAGCAGAACCACCTGAAGCTCTGTCCCCTGGGCCTCATTTGTTGCTACAGGCTTTGAAGTATCTGCATCACTTACGGTCTAGAGGCATTGACTGAGCCTGTAATTGTACAAAGCAGACAGGAATAGGTTAGCGCTGTCCCTGTCCTCGGCAGCAGATCCAGGGGCAGGGGAGACCTGGTCCTGTCCTATGGATGATGAGATGGTGCGTATGCCTTAGAGCCCTGCTCCAGCAGCAGTGTGGCTCTTGCCCCAGCTACACATGGGCCTAGGGTTATCCCAGTGTTTTCCTTGCATCTCATCTGGTCCTCCTGAGTTGTTCCACATAGGTATCAGGACCCTCATGTAGTGGATTGGTTTGAGGCAATGAAAGTCAAGCTTCTTTTGTGTTCAAAATGTGTGGTCAGGCTGTCTGCCTCCCTGGGAATCACTAAATGACAATGGCAAGAGTAAAACACCTCTCTGTCTGTCTGTCTACCCATCCTCTTCCACATCCATCTATCCATCTACCCACCGACTTAAGAACCTAGCCTAACACACGTGTCCATACTTTCCCAATTCTCCTTCCTCCCCTCACCCCGCTTCCAATCTATACTCATTTGTCCTGAAGTCCTTTCTAGTTCTGCCCTATAACAGATTCTCCAAGGAAGTTATACATCAGAGAGGACCCCAGAATAAGTCACCGATCAACCTTTTGGGCTTGCTGAAGTAGATCCAATGGTCTATTCAGGGAACCAGTGAGTTTGCATGCGAAATCTCAGAGGATTAAGGCTTTGATTGATGGATAATACCAGATAGCTTGGCTGGTTTTCAACTGTGAAAGTCTGAATGAAACAATGTTGTGGGTTCGTTGACTGGACAGTGGGATATCTAACCTTTCAAAGCATGGAAGTGGTAGGCTTTGACTTGCACTGGTCAGCTCTGGAGGTGGATTATGTGTTCAAATAGGGGAGCACCAGAAATCCTCAGAGAACTGGCATATGGTGGTCTTAGGGGCCTGGAGTTGAGTCTGAGACAGGACATGGAAGCAAGACATGGAGATATTGAAGAGTCAGGCAGTGGGACCTGACATCTGAGAGAAAGGAAGTAGAAGAGTCTGGGAGCCCAAGTCCTGATCATGGCAGGGGCATGGAAGTGGAGTTGCTGCTTATTAGAGCAGAGGGATGTCATCCAAATCTCTATGTAACCCCTGTGGAAAACAGAGGGTCTAAGCAAGGCTCCCTTTGGATCTACAGCCTTGCTGGGGTGGCAAGACTCATGTGCAAGGCTGATGCTTAGGAAGGGCATCTGCCATGACAGATGGCTGGGGTGATAGTGGGGAGACCCGACACTGCTGGCTTGCTAATATCTGAAGCCAGGGTCTCACTCAGACATGCAGGGTCTGTCCTTCTTGAGGTACCTTCGCTTGAGACCTCTGGGACTCAGGCCTTCCCTAGGGCACTACGTCTCTGCTAGAAGCTCAGGACCAGATATCATTTCAATACCCCCTCATAGGCAGCCTCTGACCATCATGATCCTCTATAAGTGGCTGTCCCCAAAAGGGGCATATGCACTCTAGTTCCAGAAACCTCTTCTGATTGGCAAATGCCCCCTTATAGAGGCTATTTAATCCCATAGGGACTATGTACCCCAGCCTTGCAGCACTGACTGCTCCCAACAAGGTGACTTTCTCTAAGGAGGGCCTGTGGTGAGCTGGAACTTCAAGGAGGGTAGATGGTGGGAACTCATGCACAGTCTGTGGCCAGCATGCATGCTAAATGAGTGGTGACATGCCATTATGCATGGCTGCATGTACACATGTGGTTTGGAATCTCACCACGGCTCAGGCTGTCAGTACCTAGGAGACCATGGGGAAGGAGCTGCTCTCCCCAGGTCCTGATCTGTGTTTTTGTCTTTCCTCCAAGGCCAAGGCTGTTTGTAGCTGTGGCCTCCCTATTTCAGTGCTATATTTCTCTTTGAGAGAATATTAGGGGAAGCACTGTGGGCTGCCATCTTGCACAAGGATATACTTGACCTCTTGTCTTGGCTCTGGCGTCTGCTGTCATAGGAAGCTGAGCAAGTTGCTTGGATTCTCTGAATCCCATCTTTAGCATCTGTGAGATAGGATGCCATCCTTGTGCCTTTCGATCTGTGAGTGAGTTATAATGATAGTCATAGGAATGATGCTCCGTAATTTACAGTATAACTCCGTGGCTAACGTTTAAAAGGCAGGGTAGCACAGTAAGCCTGAGCCACAGCTTTGTTCTTCCGAGTCCTGGGACCAACTGCAAGTTGATCAGACTCTCAGAACCTGTTTCTTCAATTGCACCAAGGGCAAAATAACAGTCTTTTCTCATCACCCAAGGCTTGTCCTGGGACACCGAGCTCACAGAGCACACCTGACTACGCTCTCTGTGGGCTAAAGGTTTCTTTCAGTTCATTACCAGATCCCTGGATGTCCCTGAGGTTGACAAGTAAGAGCTAAGTGTAAGTCAGAAGTCCCCCTGCCATCACCACCACACACTTCATAGGGGATGGGAGCCATGAGCTGCCATCCTCTGTTTCTTGCCAGCCAGGAATCCTCAAGGATGGTGAGGAAGCTGTGTGTTCCAGACCAGGCCCTCCAAGGCAACTGTGATTAAATCAACCTGGCAGAGGCTGAGGGTGGATCCTTATTGCTCTAGATGTCTTGGATTGGGTCTGTCTAGAGGAAGAGGTTAGAAACTCGTTATAAATTGTTGAAGGAAAGGCAGGTATTGCTAGAAACTTAAGAGCTAGAAGCAGCAATGAGGAAATAGCAATGCCTGGTCACCCCCATGAGTTGCTATGGGGGGCGACACCTGTCCTGTTCTGGTGCGTGAACTCATCTAGAACCTCACTTGATAGATGAAAAGATCCTGGAAGCTAGAGGTTAATTGGACTTGTACCCAGAAAGGCACAAAGAGTGGATTGATACCAGGCTCCTCTATTACCTGTCACTTGTTACCTGCCGCCCATACGTTGCCTCTGCCCGCACACCTCATCCTCTGTTCTACCCTCTGTCACCTGTTTCACATTCTATTACTCAGCCTATCTCACACTTCTGCATCACAGGCCTCCACCCTGCCCCATGTTCCCATCCCCCACTGCCCTGCCTGCCTCACCAGCCTGCCCCTTCCCTCACATCACACAGCACACCCCTGCTCCACCCTTCCTCATACAAACTCCTGCCCTCTGCTGCATGCCCTTTGCTTTCTGCCTGGCCTGCTGTGCCCCAGTCCCACAGCCCTGAGAGAGTGGGCTTCAGCAACACTTGCAGAGAGGTGTCTGCTGCAGAGAAGGCTCCTTCTCAGTGACGAGGGGGACAAGGACAGGGTAGCAGAGAGGAGCATCCCTGACCTGTCATGAGCTGCTTTAGATAGGTCCAGCCATCTTCACCATACTCCTGCATCTTTAGTCAGTCAGGGAGGTGGCCATAGGACTGCAGGCTAAGGTTTCTGAGTAGAAGATTCTAGTATGAAGGAAGCTAATGTAGCAAGCAGTTGAGCCACCAATTCTACTTACCACAGATAGTCCCTGTAGAGTATGTTCATGCACCAACCCACAGTCATCACAGGCCACATTGGTGGAACTTAAAAGTTTCCTGAGTCCATGACTTTGGAGCATCATGACCCTTTGGGTGGAGCTCTGTAAATAGCAGAGGCAGAGGGGCAGGAAATCTGATTATCAGTCACTAGCATTAATAGAGCACACACACCCTCAGACCTGCCTGATTGCCAGCCTCATTGGTGCTTTCTTTGTTCAGAGGAGCTCGGGGAAGGTACAGGACTCACTGTCCCTCTATGGTACCGCGAGAAAGCCATCAGATGCTAAGTGATGTAGAAAGGTGTCAGAGACACATGCCTACAGGGTTGTTCTGAGAACAGGAGCCGTTCCCATGGTGGTGGGCCGTGGTTTGAGGGCTAACTCAGGAAGGACCTAGAATGTCCAACTAATGGCTTGAGACTTGGCCTTCAGCCCTTGGAAAACCTTGGGAGATTCATAAGTAGGAAGGGGAGGTCTGTGGTTTCGAAAGGCCACCTCGGGGGCAGGCAGAAGACAGATGAGAGGGATGGGCTGGGGGCAGCGAGTCCTACTGGGAGGAACTGAAAGCAAGCAAGTGAGATAGCTCAGACAGTAAAGGCTTTGAAAGCCTGGAGACCCTCATACAGGTGGGAGAGAATGAACACAACTTTTTTTTTCTGACCTCTGCACATCAGGCATGTATACACAACAATGATAACTTTTGAATAAGCAGAATAACAGAGTAAACCCCAGCCTCCCTTCAGCTCTGTGGACACTTTGAATCTCACAATGCAGGCATAGATAAAACAAAGCAAAGCACCAAGGGGCCCTGGGCAAGCTATTGTCCTAGCACCAAGGAGGTAGGAGTTGCAAGTTCCCATAGCAACAAGGGAGCGAAACAATTATCCGCACACCTTCCGGGGCTCTTTGCCAAGGTGACAAGGACACAGTCTCAGCCTTTGAGAAGTGACTTGCTAAGGAGACAAAATGGACTATTTCTATCTTGGAAATATTGATGTGGGGATGAGAGAACCAGAAAATTGGGCTATAACAATGTAGTCCAAACCCTTTAGCTCTCAGAAAAGAGATGCTGAGACCCAGGGAGGTTAAGGCCCTTGTCTGAGATGCTGTAATCTGCCAGGAGCTGGGCTGCACATACCAGACTGGTGTCTGCAGCCACATCTGGTCTACTTTCTTTTTTTTTTTACTGCTGTCTTTTTCCCTTTCCTCCATGGTTGGTATTAGAAATTCAGGTGCCTTCTCTCCTATAAGACGCTGCATCTAACTTTTGTGGAAATCAACTTCTGGTTGCTGTCATTACCTCCTTTGTGACCTAAGGGATACCCTGCCTCTGTGTTGGCTCCACATTTTGTCCGTAGCTTCCCACACCTTGAGACTGTGGTTTGCTTTGCTTTTGTTTCCTCAGACCCGGCACAGGCTTTCTTTACATCTCTGGGCATTCTATTGATGGCCAGTAAACAAGCAGGGGCATTTAAGATGGACCCACAAAAGGGAGCATGGGAGCTTAGACCCTGTTGCAGCCTTCCTGGAGAGCTTCTCTCTCACAAAGCTGTCTGGCTGGTGGTTTCCTAACTTTTGGCTCCCAGAGCCTAAACGTGGGTGTGAGAATTCTGGGTGCAGACCCATGTCTCTACCTGTGATGTTACCCACAGAAGCTTGTTGAAGATCATCAGCTCCCAGGCCTAAACCTGGACACTGGAAAGGCCTGTAGGCTTGGCCCATGCCCACATCTTAGAGGGGAGGTCACAACTCCCAGGCCATCCTGAAGCTGTCCCATCTGTCTGTGGAGGGGAGCAAAAGCAATGGCCCTCAGATAGTGGTTTCTGGAGTGTTTGTCTTGGTTGCTGAGAGTGAGAGCATCTGCAATGTGCTGGTGTCTCCTATCCTTGCAAACCCAGCCTTGCCCGAGCTGATGTCAGCACAGTTGAAGGGCAGAGCCCCTGGGGACCAGTTAGAGTGAACTTGCAGCTCATAGAACTTTACCCTGGCTACTCATCTGTGCTTTGTAATGGAAACCCTGTCCCACCTTCTCCAGTGGCCTTCCAGACCCTAGCCATGGCTCCAGAGATGGTGGCCGAAGGATGGTTATGTACAGCAGTGACCTTGGCCTGGGGACCCTGGAGGTCAAGGTGACATGCTGGGTTTAAATTTCATCTCTCTCCTCTCTCCTTCAGCAGCCTGGATGTGCTGGCTAGTCTTGTGTCAACTTAACACACAAATGGAATATCTGAAGAGAGGGAACCTCAATTGAGAAAATGAGATCCAGCTGTGGGGCATTTTCTTAATTAGTGACTTATGGGGGAGGGCCCAGTCCATTGTGGACAGTGCCTCTCCTGGGCTGGTGGTCCTGCATTCTATAAGGAAGCACCCTGGGCAAGTCATGGGAACCAAGACAGTAAACAGTATTCCTCCATAGCTTCTGTGTCAGCTCCTGCCTCCTGATCTGTTTGAGTTCCTGTCTTGACTTCCTTCAATGATGAACATCTGTATAGACGTGTAAGTCAAATACACCCTTTCCTCTCCAACTTGTATTTTGGTCAAGAGTTTCACTGCAGCATTAGAGACCCTAACTAAAACACCGAACCAGTTACTCCAACTCCAGAAGCCTTGATTTCCCCACCTTCCAATCAAGATCATAAGAACTCTAGCCCAGGATGGAGGGGATGAGAATGAATAGATTGGCCCCATGTCTGGCATGTACACAGAAACTGGTGGGCACCATTGTTAGATTCTTATGTTAATATCAGATTTAAGTTGGCTGCAGAACTGGGCTATAACACATGCTGCATTCTGGAGGCTAAGTTCTATTGCTCAAGGTACACATAGCAAATAGATCTTATGGTGGAGTTATGGATTCTGAGATCATCAGAACACCCAGGGTGCAGCTTGTAAAGCCCTGTTTATGGGTTATATCCACCCATCCATACCCCACATTCCCACAGAGTCTGATCACAGGGCTGGGGTGTGGTCCTAGATCAATATTTGACTAAAGCCCTGCAGTGATTCTATTTCAAGAAGTCCAAGGTTACAGTGTGTCATAAACTGCCCCCTCTGGCCTGGCCAGTCCAGGCTACTTCTGTTTAATCACCAAAGTCTTGAATCTGACTCCTGTTTCCCCCTGGGGCAGCCCAGGAGACACAGGGAAGAATCCCTTATCTTCAGCTTCCTATCTAGACACCAGACAGAGCTGTAAACTCTGCTGTTTATAAGATGCCATTGCCCGTCTCCTGGTGACCACAATTTCTGCCTCCTGAAGTGTGGGGAAATCTGAGTTACTTGTCAACCTATCTTGAAGGTTTCACAAGGCTCCTGGGGTGACGTGGACACCAGGACATGGAGTTCTTATGGGGATCAGCACAGTGACTATCCATAGTGCACTTGCCATGATATCTGACTCTGGTGAGCCATGTGTTTTTTGTGTGAAGCAAGACTATAGATTCCCCTCACTGTTGCTATGGGAAGCAGTAGACAGACCTGGGGAATGCTGGGACACTGCTGAACATCCTAGGATTCTG
The DNA here is from genome assembly GCF_021556685.1 of Rattus norvegicus. Taxonomy (NCBI): domain Eukaryota; kingdom Metazoa; phylum Chordata; class Mammalia; order Rodentia; family Muridae; genus Rattus; species Rattus norvegicus. The sequence goes on along the minus strand of NC_141534.1, from coordinate 178,755,118 downwards.
ATGGGAATGGTAACTCATCCTACTGGTTGTTCTTTCTTTCCTTTAGAGTCTGCCTTGAACAGCTGGGCACGGTCATGCAAACCTGTCATTCCAGCTTTAGGGAAGTGGGGTCAAGAGATCCGAGTGAGTCTGAGGCCAATCTAGGTGATGCCACGTCTCAAGGCAGGGAGGGTTGGAAGAAAAAGAAAAAGAAAAAAAATGCCTTGAAGTTCAACTTCATGGCAATTCTGTCTTTGTTTTCCAAAGCAGTGACTCCCTGGTGTGAAAGTGAATGAGTCAAACAACTTTTTTTTTTTGATACAGGATCTTCTCTAGCTCAGGATGCCCTTGAATTCCCTAAGCTAACAATACTCTTGACCCTCCTCCCTCTGGCTTCCAAGAGCTGGGATTATAGGCATGTGTTACCACACCCACTTTATATGGTGCTGGGGACTGAACTCGGTCAGGGACTTGTGTATGTTAGCTCTATGGCAGTTGAGCTGCATTCCAGATCCAGTAAATTCTCTTTTCTTTGATGATTCATCATTCACTCTAGCTAGGATCAGAGTGGCGTTGGTGGGAGGGGTTTCTTGGTTTCAATTATTATGTCTAAAGACAAGGAGCTGTAAAAGTTTCTAGCTGGCTTTTCTTAAAGTCTCACTCTTTTACATTTTTTAAATTATATTTTGTGTATATAAGTGCTTTATCTGTATGTATACCTGTGGACCAGAAAAGGACATTAGATTCCATTATAGCCATTGGGAGCCAGAGGGAGGAGGATCAATATCCTTGTTGGCTTAGGGAATTTGAGGACAGCCTGAGCTACATTTGAGGAAGCCTGAGGACAGGCTTCACAAACACACACACACACACACGCACACACACACACACACACACACATACACACACACACACACACACACTCACACACATACACATACACATACACATACACATACACATACACATACACATACACATACACATACACATACACATACACATACACATATACATATACATATACATATGTATGAAGAGAAAGTTTTGATTGAGAACATTTCTCCATAAGATTGGCTCTTAGGTGGAAGTCTGTAGGGCATTTTCATGATTAGTGATTGGTGTGGAAGGGCACGTTTACTGTGGAGATGCCATCTCTGGGCAGGTGGTCCTTGATGCTATAAGAAAGCAGGCTGAGAAAGCTGTGAGGACTTCGCCAGTAAACAGTGTGCCCCTATGACCTCTGCTGCAGTTCCTGCCTGGAGTTCCTGCCCTGACTTTGGTCAGTGATGGATGGTGACTTCAGAATTATACGCTGGATAAACCCTTCCCTCTCTCAGTCGCTTTTGGTTATGTTGCTTTATCACGGCGGTGTAACTATCAGACAGATGGCGTCTTGCCTTTTTCCATGTCTGATTCCATGCAGCCACTCAACTCAGGGCATGGTCCTTCTTCAGTAAATCCCCTTTGGGAACACCCCCATCAACACCCCCCAGAAGAGTGCTCCAGTGTCTTGGGTGATTTGTGAGGGTTGGTTTTAATTGTAAATTGGATACACTGTAGAATTACTTTCAATGAGAGTCTCGAGATCAGATTTGTCTGTGGGCATGCCTATGGGGATTGCCTTAATCAGGTCAATTGATATGAGAAGACCGTATCACTAGGCATCGGGTCCTAGACAGTGTAAGGGTAGAGAGGGAGCTGGACACTGGCAGGCAGGCATGAATTTATTCCTCTCTGCCCTTAACTGTGGTGTGATGTGATAAGTACTTCAAGTTCCTGCCACCTCGACTAACCACAGTGATAGACTTTAGCCTGGAATTGCAGGTTACAATAAAACCTTCCTCCTCCAGGTTGCTTTGAAAGGGTAATTTTGTCACAACAAAAAGGAAACATAAGCACAATTCTAAATCCAGTATATGTGAATGCAGATTAGCACAAGGACTCTCCTTGCCTGTGTGTGGTTGAGTTCAGCAAGCACAGCACCTATGGTGCCTTGAATACAGTCCAGTGTCTGCCCAAAGTAGTTTATGGTCCTAGTATGTCAGATTGTTTCCTGTCCCGGTTCCATAAAAGTTTGGTATATATGTGTAGCTAGAAGGAGACACAGGTTGACAGACAGGCTTGCTTAGTATTACCTGCAAATCATTGTGTGTTTCTAGATAGGGAAGAAGTGGGGCTTGACACCGTGTAGGGACCCAGTACTGTATAGCAAATGTGTTGGGATTTCGTGCACCACCCCTGAGTACTCCAGGAGCAGAGATGGAGGAGGCAAAGGGTAGACCGAAAAGCGTATATGAGCTTCAAGTGTATGTTGCTACAAGGTCTCAGGGGTCAGAACAGGACTTTGTAGTCAATGGTCTCCAGCTACATATAGGAGGAGGAGCAGGCTTTGCAGAAAATGTACTTTAGGGCAGATCCAGGTCAGTGCCACACCACCAGCATACAGCATGGGTGTATTAGAGGAAGTCAGAGGATCAAGTTGGCAGGAAGTTCCAGCAGGGCAACTGTGGACTCAAATGGGCAAGCAGCCATCTTGACCTGACTCTGGCAGTTGATCAGGGCATCAGGCTAGGCAATGCAGGGCTCTGCCTCCTGGGAACGAGTGAGTGTGAGCTTGGGGACTGACACTTGGGAAGTAGCCTGTAGGAAGGGAGAGCCAGGCCTAGGGCACTGGAGCTTGTCCTCACTGAACCACAGAGGCAGCAGTGGAAGGAAGGGGCAGGGGTTGCACCTCAGCTTTTCTATATCTCCAAATCAGGTTGTTCCTGGCGGATAAACGGAGGCTTCTCTGAGCTAGAGAGCTTGCCCGTGTGCACAAGATGCTCAGGGGCACTCGATACCAAACAGCCTGCCTGCTCAGACTCTCTAGCCTTTCCCACGAAGCCATGGTGTCCTGGTCTAGTACCTGGCCACACCCCATCTTCCTTATTATATGAAGAGCTTACACTGCAGACTGAATTTCATGGGACATTTGAAGGGATCCTGTAGCTCTCTCTCTACTCAGTCTTAGTGAGGAGGAAATGACAGTTCAGAGATGTTGACAGGTTGTTCTGAAGTCACTTAGTAAGACAGTAATGAACTCAGGACCTGAACCAGTCAACCCCACTATCCCCTGCCTCCTGCCTCTACAACATCTACCCATTTTTCATCCCTGGGCAGACTCAGCATGGCACTGCTGCCTAGGGAACATCAGCAGAGTCAGACAGTTAGAGGCTACCAGTATCTTGAAGAACAAGATCCTCGGGGTGGGCTGTGTTGCAAATGACTATTTCAATAGTGCTGAGACTCCATCAAGATACTATAAGGATGCACCGGTTCTAGCTGTCTTCTAACTAGGATGAGGGAAACATAGGTGTAGAGGATGTCTACGGCCTTCAATGAGCCTCTTATCTATCTCCTGATTGGCTGGGCATCTGGGGGACTGGGTCATATCCATGGTTACACCTGCAGCATGACCACAAACTCCAGAATGCAGTTGGCATTCAGCAAGTGTTTGTTGAATGACTGACTAATTGACTGGATGATTGAGAACCATCTCTCAAGTCAAGAGTGAGACGGAATGGTTTGGCTAGCACTCCTTCCTCCTCGTATATTACATCTATTATATTGCACATTGTAGAATCAAACTCTCTCTCTAGAGGGATCTGACAATTTTCATGGTTATCATCTGTCTCTTTAAACAGCTACTTCTCTTGGGAACCCTCAGCTTGGTGAGGGAGGCCCCTCCCCAGTTTGTTAACAGTGACTTATTGTGTCCAAGAGCCATTTTGCTCACAAGGTTGCCAACTTCAAGACTCTGGCTTTTCTTCCTATGTGAGTGCTCTTGGGTAAGTCAGTTGACCCTTCCAGCTTTGGTTTTACCTCAAACAAGGGCAAAGGGGGATGATTGAGGTGCCACACAGCACTGACTCCATCACAGGACTTGAGTTGTCATTCCCCAAAGGGCTCTGGGGAGGCCTGGCTCTCTTCCATCTACCAGGCAAGCTTAAGCAGACTGTGGCTGCCTGCCCACATTCCTTTGTTTAGGAGCACAAAGGAGCGGCAAGATAATGAGGCAGAAAGGAGAGGAGTCCACAATGCACCAGGCCAAGCCTATTGGATAACACTTGCATTCTCTTGCCTTCACCCAGAACTTAGTTATTTAAAGTGCAGGAGAGAAGCCAGAATCATCTGCTCAGTGTGTACTGATAGGGTTTATAAATAGCTAGGGGTGCCGGGGGAGGCAGCGTAGAAGGACCCGGATGCCCACGGTGAGCCTTGACTCACTGCTGTGGGGCATGTCTTGTGTGTTAGTCTGTTCTCTCCCCAGTGACTCTTCAGGAAATCCATGTATCTTGGTTTCCAGAGGAGTAGCACTGTGGCCTCTGAACAGGCTTCGGTGACATCAGTATCATTGGGTTTGGTAAGGATGGCAGCAATTGGAGACCAACAGATTTATTTAGCTCCTGGTTTCAGCTCTTCCTGCTGGTGTGACTGTTGGCTAGATGGCCAGGCTGCTGAGGTTCTCCATAGCCTCTGGGCATGAGACCTCGTGGACAGGTTGCTGAGAAGATGGCATGAACTGAAGCAACCTCCTTGGTCCTTGAGGCCACTCAACCAGAGCTCATGGTTCAGACAAGCAAGTATGTGTGAGATTCCATAGATGTAGCATTTGTAGTGATCTGTAGATTACCTTAAGGATTACCCAAGGGACGGGGGTGAGAGGGGACTGAACAATGTACTGACACAGGAAGGTGCTGCTCTCTCTGGAGTCTTTGAAAAGTGACATTCCATAGGATGAGATTAGTTATTATTGTTGTGATTATTTAGTTCCCTTAGTGTTGTCCAATTAATTAGGTGGCATTTTGGTCTCCTCCATCAGTCTAGACCGCCTGCACACTATTTGCTATTGAACGCTTTCTCTGCTCTTGCCATGAGGGGAGTCTACATGACATGTGAGTCAGTCAGACTGACACTCCAGTTCTCAATGGTGTGTCAGACCCTTGGAAACCCCTTATCACAGAGTTTAAAGGTAACTTGTGTCTCTGACTGAGCTCATTCTTGGAGAAGCTCAAGGAAGGCCTCTTTGCCTTTTGTGGGCCTTTAGCTGTTGGCACATTTCATAAAGTTCTTTGGGATGAGCTGCGTGTAAGCATCTCCCAGCTTAACTTGCGAACATTCTTTTGAGTTCAAGCCTGCCACTAGATTGGCTGTTAGCTGTAGTTGAGCTTTATAAGCAGATTGAGCACCCACTCCTCCAGGTCTTGGACTTACTAATGGTTTTTGCCACACAATCAACTTAGAATTATCCATAGACTTACATGCCTTCTCCCTACATCCCTTTGGCTCCTGACATCTGAAGTCCCACTTGTCTTCATGTTTCCTCTATTCTATCCCTTTTTTTCTTTCCCTGTCCCTGTCACTCATCTCCCATCAGCTGTGCTGCTCTTCTGTATCTTCTTCCACGGTGTCTTCCTCATCCCTGCATCTTGTTGTGGGGAGCCCAGCACCATACTCCCACCGGTCAGAGGGGCTGTCTCGAATAAGACATCTGACCACACGTCATTTCCTGGTGGCTTCCTCTCTTCAGCTACTCACTTCCTCATAGAGCTTGCAAAATGGTGCAGCTGTCTTGATCTGAGGGGTTCTTGCTGCCCATTGTGTGGCAACCATGACACTCCTATTGTCTCATGCCTGTCCACTTCTCTTTTTTGTTGCTTTTGCAGGCTCTAGAGTCAGAGGCCCAAGCTTGACAGCTTGACATAACTTCCTTCATCATCTTGAAGAGATTCTAGACCTATTTTTAGTCAGTTCTACTGAGGCTCTTCATGCTCTACCCTCTCTAGTCACCACCCTTCCCTAGGCACACTGTATTATATATTTCCATAATTTATTTGTGCCAGTCTCTTTGCTTGAGTAGCCTTTCTCTTTGGATTCCTAGATAATTACTAATGTACCCCCTCTTTATTGATGTGAGGCCTACTCTCTGTTGTTTCTCTGTAACATTATCCAAAACTCATTTTGTTTCTTTGTTCGTTTTTGTCTGTGAAATGGGTAGAACCAACTGGGTGTCATAGTGAAGACTGGCTGAGATGCGACAGTGTGCCTGGTCTATTAGAAGTGCTCAGCAGATACCCAGCAGACTGCCAGCCTGAACTCCAGAGATGATGGTGGTTTGGCCAGCGCCAGGGGCTCTTCTGTCTTTTTCCCATCAGGACTCTTGAGTGTGACAGCCATATGTCACTCTCAGTTAGAGAAAATTGAACATAATCACCATCTATCAGGCAAACAGCTCATTGATATTTGGCTTTACGAGGTTGTGAAAAATTGTAGAGAGAACTCTGCTGGGTCTAGAAAGTTGTATTTAAGAAACTAAAACCAAATGATATGAATCCATCTAGAATCAGGGTTTTAAAAATATGAATATATAGTTGTTTATGAAGAAATTTTCATGGGCCAGTGCTTAGCCTGGCACCTCTGTGTGGAGACAGACTGTCAGTGGCACAGGCTTCGAGGCAGCAAGGCGTGGGCTGTCAGGTCTGTTGAATAAAGCTCCCCTGGACAGTTACTTGGGAAAAGTCTGTTAATTACAGAACCACTTAGGAATAATAATTTCTGTTCTACTTCTGGCACTTAAACCAGAAACACGAAGGGTAAGTAAGTATACACAGGGAAAAAGGAGGAGGGGCTCTCCGGACTCAGCAACAGAACTTGGGTGGGCATGGGTTACAGTCCTGATTCTGTGCCAGAGTTTCTTTCCCCTCAGTGCAGGAAAACTACAATGGAAGCAGAGGCAGGCACTCCTCTGCTCTGTCTTGGAGTTGGGGCACCTCCATGGTAATTAAGACTTTTCAGGTGATCCCCATACAGGATATGCATGGCTGGATCCCAACCATTCTTGACTGTATATTGTTAAAGGAAAACACAATATGTGATGAGCTTGACCCTGGGGGAGCTGTATCTTAGATGAGCGCTGCCACACTCTATGGAACTCCATCATGGATGCTGACGAAGAAGCCATCTCAGCTGCCTGCATCTGGTGCGGAGGAAGCCATGGGTGGCATAGGAACAGGGTTCCTGGTGACCTTCAGTGTGTGTGTAGGGAGTCTGGATGATGGAAGATCTTAGTTGTGTTTGCCTCTGGTGCTGTGGTTGACTTTTACTGTGGGACTGTGTAGCCCAGTCTCCTAAAGGCACATTGTATTGTTAAAAGTAAGAGTGATGTGGGCACTTACCAGGCATCTTCTGATTTCTATCACAGGACAGTTCCACATAAATGCTAGAAATGGACAAACAGCTGAGCTTGACAGGTAAAACAAGGGCCCATGACTCCTCTTGTTTACCCACAAAGCCACAGTGCTCCCTGATCATGGAGACACACAACCTCATTCCTCAATGATTACTCTATGGCCAGTTCCTCATCACCTTTCCTCAAGCTTTATTCATTGTAGCTGTTCTGGGGTCTGTTTATCCTGAGCCCCTGCCTGGAATGCTGTTCACTTGTCTCTTGGCCTCTCCTCCCTGTCATCATCTTCTAGCTCTCAGTACAGGGGACACTGCTGTCATAGCTCTTTCTAATCCCTTTCCAAGCCTCTCTCCACTCAGACTGTCAAGAACTCCTCCACATTTCCTAGTTACCAACCAAATACCTCCACATCTATGTTTCATGGACCCCTTCATGAGTGTTCAACCCCTATCACCAGCTTTCATCGCCATCTCCCCATTTAATTCTCCCCCTCTGTGCAAATGACTGTACCAGTCACTTGGTGAACAAGGTCTGTAGTGACCATTGTCTATCTCATGCCTAGCCACATCTCACTAATGTCACCCCCAGGGTAGTTTGCAAACACACTTACTCTTGGTGCCAGTGTTTGAGTTCAGGACCTAATTACCCAGGGCTGGTTTAATCAGTCTTGGTTACCAAGTTCCAGTTCTGTGCTCCCCAGTCACCTTCTACTCTACCTCTGACAGTGTGACATTTCTAAGACACAGAGCTGTGGGAAACCACCAGGCTTGTCCCGTCCCATTCTCTGTGCCTCAAGAATCAGGTCGTAAACATATTAGCATGGTGTTCTGGTCCTTGGAAATCTCTCTCGGTATAACCTCATCTGAAATTTCCTGCTGTCACTCTCTCTGTATCCTAGCATCCCCAGAATGAATACTCTCATACACAAATATATACGAACATATTCAGATGTATTTAAATATATGAATGCATTCACACCTAAATATAGATGAATTGGTCTGTATGTTTTTCCCACTTTGTATGTATGCTGTTTCCTCTGTAGTGTCTCTTATGCAACTGGACTTAGCTTTTACCATCTTGTCCAAGTCTCTCCCTCTAGGAAGCAACCTGGATCCCCCAGGCAGGATCTCTCCCTATTTTTCTAGGGTTCTTTGGGACTTGTGTATAAGATCTGCTTTCAAACATTTTTATTCTCTATGCCAGCTTACTTGAGAGTGTCCCAGATGTACTGATGAGTCTCATGAATGCAGAGACTAGGTTTTATCTCTCATGTCTTCCCTTGCTTTAGGAGGCAGTGCTGTGGAGTGGTTTTCCATATTCACCCATTTTGATGTAATAACCATCCTCACTCTATGTCTGGGGACATTTGTCGATATCTCACAGCAGCACTGGAGAGTGGAAGTGGACTGTGGCTGCCACAGCTTTGTGAGGTTCTCCATGCCTTCGCCTTGTGAGGCACAGCTTTGGAATTTGTTGGTTTACTGGAGGAAAAAAGATAGCTTGATTGTCCCATGTAGTGTCTGCTAAGACCTTCCCAGGGGTGGGTTACATCATGTCCCAGTGGTCAAAGCAATGTAGTTCAAAGTCAATGTCAGGGAGGAAGCCTTCTCCCTGAGACTGGGAGCACTGCTGGGTGATGATTATGGACAGTCATGTACTGTGTCTGTATGGAGGAGAGGCACATAGATGGGAGTGACACATGCAGTGTGCATGTCACATTCTACAGTCACATGTGCTGAAAAGGATCTTAAAGAACTCAGTGTCTTTCCTCATTTGTTGAACATTTGTAATTTCAGATCACCCAGTATCTGAGACTACTTCAGTAGGGCTCTCTACTTTTTGAGTCTCGATGAAAACAGAGGTCAAGTGATCAGGTTTCTATTAGAGAAATCATCTTAGGTCAGGTCTTAACTTGGGCTCCATCAATCAGCTGGTGGCTTGGTACGAGGTACTTTGAATGCTTGGGGCACCAGTGGCTGCGATGGGGGGGTCACAGCACCCAGTGCCTCCAGCTCAAGTAAGACTTGGTGATATCCTTGGTGGCTTCATGGAGCCTGCTTTTTCTGTCTCTTCTGAAATCCCTCAAGCTTCCTAATGTCCTTTAGTCCTTTTGTGTTGGTCAGACCCATAGGTCACCCAAGCTGAAGGCAGACTCTTTCTAGGACTTTACTTGCCTTATAATTATCCAGTGTTTGCTAGCTTTGACCTCTCTTTAATATCCAAAGTGAGACCTTGCAGAAAACTTAGAGCTGGTGAGGGTGTCTGTGTGTGTGTGTGTGTGTGTGTGTGTGTGTGTGTGTGTGTGAGAGAGAGAGAGAGAGAGAGAGAGAGAGAGAGAGAGAGAGAGAGAGAGAGAGAGAATCAGCTTAGGTGGAAGCTATTATGGAGAACTTAGGGGTGGGGAATCTTAAGTAAGAGGGTGCCCGTAAAGACTTCCTTCCCCGAAGAGCTCCCACTCACTCACTGTTGGTCATCACTATGATGAGTGAAAAAAAAGCTGGACCCAGGACCATTCACTTGGGCAGTCAAAAGCAAGATCACTTCCTAGATGAATGTGGCCAGACAACTAGTCCCAGATGTTCTGGCCATGCTGGAGACTACTAGATGAAAACGAAAAGACTTACTTCCTTACATACAAAATCTTCATCTGTCAGGTGGGTGGCTCGACTAAAGGGCTACATGACTTTGAGTCATGTCCTCTGTGATGGACAGACTGGTGTATAGAAACCTCCTGACATGGGTCTCTAGTGGCACAATTGGTTAATGCAGGTACTTATATAAACATGACTGACAGAAATGAAGCCAGCCCATCACCTCAACCCATGAAAGTTCTGAGGCCCCACCCAACTTGGGAAGTTCTCTCAGGTCCTCCTGCACGGGAGGGAAGCTAGCTCTCCAGCTGCCCAGGCCTGCTTCCTGATTTTATATAGAGACACAGTTCCCATAGCCTTCTCTCAGGAACCTTCTGCTACCTTTGCTCTTCAAAGGCTGTCCCTCCAGGAAAAGTCCTGACCATCTCTGTTAAGTTTCACTCACTGAGTGCTACAGACTGACTTGTCAGAGAGGCCTAGGTATGCATCTAGGTACAGGGAGAATGGAGCAGGCCTCTGCCCAGTGCCTGGGGCTGGCAGAGCTGTGAGGTCAGGCTCCCACCAGCATGTGAGAGTGTGGCCCCAGGTTGTGTTATTGAGATGTGTACCATGCTCTTCTATTTGCTCCCTGGATGATCCGAGGCAGGGTATTGAACCTCTCTCTGTAAGCTGAACAAGAAAACTCTGCCTGCCTTTCAGTGTGTGAGGATCACATATGGAGAATCTTCCATGGCCTTCCAGAACAGTGCCTGGAATGCATTAATACGTTTCTTAGGTTTGCCTGTTAAAGACTTTACCTAAGAACTTTACAGGTCTTACCACACAGACAAGAAGACTGGCCAGCCATGACCCCTCAGGATAGGTGCTTCTCAAGGTCTTTGCTGCCATTTGTTCTCAGACCCTTTTGGAGGCTCCTTTACCGCTGGACCACTGAGTCCTGTTTCAGATTCTCTCCTCAGACGTGCAAGGCTACCCTGGGCAGACACGCACAGTCCCCAGCCTGGTGTACTGCAAGTTCGGGCCAGTTTTACTCATATTTGTATACCTGCCAAGAGGGGAGAAACTTCCAGAAAACTGGACTCCAGATCTTCCCGGTTGCTGATGGCCATACCCATCTTCCTGGAAATATGTCTTTTGTAGCCAGAACAGGTAGGGCAGACTTAGGATGAGGAAATGTGTGGGACATCCTTCTAACAAGGGGACCAGGTTGAGTATTTCCAAAGGAAGGTTGAGTATTGGGTGGGGTATCTGAAAGGTTGACACAAATTAAGCGTGACCCTGGCTAGCCCTTTTCGGACCTTTATGGGGATTGCACACTGAGTTCCTCCTCTGTTAGAGTTCATTATGCCCTCAACATCTTGATGTTTCCAGGGTCCATCACTCAGTCTCAGTGGGCCACACCAACCAGGCTTTTGTCCTTGGCTCTTATGTAGGAGTGATAAGCCTGGAGAATTGGCAATGGCTTTGTCCTACCATGAAAAAGGCTGCATCTGGACTCCTTTAGGTTTGCCCTCCCCTCTCCCTGCCCCTTCAGGCATCATTGGTCTCCTTTTCCCTCTTGAAAGCCATGTGCCTCTGTCCCTCAGTGACTTCTGTCACCTGCGCCTGCCTAAAGAACTCATTAAATTCTTAGCTTGGGTAAGACAGCTGTTTGCTGCTGGGTAGGCTCGGTTCCCTTATGTCCCCCGTAGGATTGCTTCCATTGGTAGAACAGATCCAGGCTTGGTTTCAACTGAGGGAGTTGGACAGACCTCTCAGCTGCTACAATGCCATCTTTAGTGTGGGAAGGAGACCACAGTGCTGGTCTGGCCGGTGCTGGAGGGGCAGGTACCTGGAGGTTCTGAGGAGAGCAGGCCAGGGCTGTTTGCTTGTTGGTTGGTTGGTTAGTTGGTTGGTTGGTTTGTTCTGAGTCTATGTATAGAGAAGCTGGCGAATACAGTGCTCTCTACTGCCTCAAGACAGTGAGCACTACGGGCTGGGGATTTAGCTCAGTGGTAGAGCGCTTACCTAGGAAGCGCAAGGCCCTGGGTTCGGTCCCCAGCTCCGAAAAAAAAGAACCAAAAAAAAAAAAAAAAAAAAGACAGTGAGCACTATTTTTCTGGCAACCGGAACATGGCTCTGACTGATGCTTACAGAGGAATCTGTTCCTAATAGGCTACATTTTGCAAGCATGCCTAATTAAGTTATTGTATTAGCTAACTTTGTATTGATGAGAACAAACACCCAGGCCTGAGGTTTCTTAACCTCATGTGGGCAGAAAGCTGCAGTGGCAGGATGCTCTGCTAGAGTTTGGTGCTCTTTTCTAGGCTGACCAAACAAAGCAAGAGAAGAGTGCTTGTATTTTTTCTTCATTTCTTTTCTTTTATCCCAACCAGAGCCCCAGTGTATTGGATAGAGCCACTCATATTCAGGGTGTGTCTTTCCCCCTCAATCAATGTCTTGGAAAACACTCTCATAGAAACTCCCAGAAGTGTACATTACCAGTCTTCCAGGAGATTCTAAATGGACTGAGATTGAAGATTGACCACCATAGTCCATGTCTATGTTCCTGTGTTTTTTAGAAGTTCCTTTTCTATGTCTTCGAGTTAGTGACGGAGAACATAAGCTACTCTGTTTCTGCTTATCGACAGGGCCTGCCTGCTCTGGGCTTTAGCCCCAGACTTGTGTGTGGAAATGAGCTTCAGGGTGAAGGTCCCCAGACATCACCTCTACTAGGGAGGCTGCAGAGAAGCAGCTGGGAATCCCAGGTCCAATTAGTAACTCCATAAAACAGTTCATCAGAACTCACAAGTGCTTAACTAAACAAAACCATAATCGAAGTTGTCAGATGTGATCCATGGTTGTGCTGGAATTTTCTCATTCACACATCATTTCCTCTACAGTTTAGATAACAAACACTGCTTAGCCCATCAGTGACTTTTTCAGCCATGAAATACAGTTGGTGTGGCATTGGATTGCCAACAGACTGGAGTCTCTCAGCTGGTTAGTGAGAAGGGTCCTGACTCATTGGCTCTCTTGCAGACATCTCAAAGTCTGTTGGGCATTGAGCTCTCTGAGGCCTGGTTTTGTGTCTGAGGATGGCATGCTTCCGCTGGTGTCTTTAGGACGGTGTCATCCTGGAGATAGCTGTAAGTGTACAGCCCATCTCTGGAGTGAGCTTTGTAACCAGGCCACAGGGGAAGAGAGAATGCTTGCTCCCCCTAGCACACTTCATTCCCACTGTTCCCGCCTCATCCCTTAATGATGGAAAAACACAGATTCCTTTCTCAGTGGGCTCATTGCAGAGGCTTTTCGGTGTTCTCATGCTGGGTAGGGCATTTGTCAAGTCTTCTAAGGAGGAGGTATTAACGCCCAGGGGTTACAGGGGGTGAGAGAGGGGACCCTGACAGAAGCCTCACCCAGGCAACAAGTCATTCACAGAGGATGGGGAAGGGAGTGGCTGAATATGATGAGCCAAGTTCATGCAGCTCTGGACCACAAGACACTCAGACTGTTTATGAGGGACCCTTGGCCTCCTGCTATCTGCCGATAAAGGGAACAGCATAAACATCCATTCAATTGGTTAACTTCATAAGTGGGCACACAGGGGTGCAGATATCCCCGTATGCATCTTTTCCTGCAGTCATTTCTTACTAAGTGAAGAAGATATTTGTACTTTTATCTATGGAAAGGAATTTTAGTTTTAACAGGGCTGAGAATCCTGTTAGGTTTAAGAGACCAGATTTCTGATCTCACTTGGGCTGTCTACTGCCCTGGGCAAAGTGAGTTTCTAATGGCTTGTTTTACAGAGCTGGGCTCATCTGGGGGTCTCAGTTAACTCAAGATGCTTTAACAGAATATTGCAGTCTTGGAAGCTCATGAAAAACAGACATTGATTCCTTGCAGACCAGAGGCTAGGCAGGTCAAGATCAGAGCAGTGAGAGATTCAGTAGCTGGTGAGGCCCTGCTTCCTGCTGCACAGACAGCTGCCCTCCCAGTACAACCTCACAGGGCAAAAGGGTAAAGGAGCTCTTATAAGCAAAATTAGTGTCTTTGTGAGTCCTCTGTCATCATCTTCTAGTCGCCTCCCCTCTGAGTAGCATAACACAGAGGATCTCCATATACAACTTTGGGTGGAGAAGGCACAAACATTTGGTCCATTGAACTGAACCATATTTCAGCTCAGTTTGCTAGCATCGGCCAGAGCCCTGGGCTCTCTCTGCACTTGAACACATGCATACTCTGTTATGGTAGTACGGAGAGCATCCAAGGTAAGAGAATTTTCCGCACACCAGCACTTGCCCTGCACTCCATCATGCCCAGACCATCAGTATCCCTGAAGGGTAGGGCTTATGTCTGGAGAGGCATGGAGACCCAGACATGACATTTTTCATGACATCACAACACATCTATAACCATAAGGTTCTTGCTCACCTCTCTGCCCATAGCAGGTAAACCCCTTATGAGCAAACATTGTCAGCTTTACTCCTTGGGTGTCACATAGGGATGTGATTTGTAAAAGGCAGACTCATGAGCTGAGAGACTGAGGTTGTGGCCCTGTCTCTGCCATTTATAGGTGTGACAGGTAGGAAGACTCAGATATATCTTAGCCACCATGAATCCTATTGATTTTTCCCCGATTAAGCAAGACTATTACTTCTTGCCCCTTGGGCAATCATACAGACATAATGGATGGGTACACACTGTGTCTCTCTGGCTCATGTGCCAGGCCCTGCAAGGATAACCTTATCTCCTCCTTGGGATAGGAAGAACTCTGCTAGTGTTCTTGGTTTATAAATGTGTTTTAAAATTTCTTTGGTGTGTGTGTTTGTGCACATGCATGTGTCTGTGTGTGTATGCGTATGTGCATGTGCATGTGTGTTTGTTCCTGCACACATCCGTGCACTTGCACAAGTGCATGCACCAATACATGCTCTTGATTTTGCTCCCTGGGCTCTGGAATTCTTTCTTCAGGCTATAGTTTCTTCTCCATAAGTAACCTTGCATCTGGAGGTCTGCTGTTTTCTTAGTCGACTTGGACATTTTTACATTTTGTCACTCAACAAATTGTTGGGCTTAAATTCTGTTTATTGTTCAATTTCTGAGTTTCTAGGCAATTGAAGTTGGTAAGCTACCTTTAAAAAATTGTGCATTTGCAGTGAATCCACTTATACGGCACCTCATTAGATAAAAATAGTGGCAGTTTACTTAGAGAAGCCCCTCTTCTTAGGGAGATGGTTTAGTTACTACAGAATTCTTGCAAGATTATTGGTTAAAGAATTTTTTTTCTTAATGTGTGTGCTTTGCCTGAATGTGTGTATGTACCATATGTATGCTTGTAGTTCCTACAGAGAGCAGAAGAGGGCACTGTGTCCCCTAGATTTGGAGTTACAGTTGTAAGCTACCATGTGCATGCTAGGAATGATCCTGGGTCCTCTGCCAGAGCAGCACGTGGTGTTAATAGCTGAAATACCTTTCCAGCTCCATATGTAAGATTCTTAAATTCTGGGGGTTCATGCCCTGAAATATTTTAATGTTCTTAACAAGGAACTTTCTACCTTGGAGGCTGGGAGAGGGCATTGATTCTACCTTGGAGATTGGAAGCTGGAGTTAGAGGTGAGCTGTCCAAGGTGGCTCTGAGAAATGAACTCTGGTTTTCACAAGTGCTCCTCCTAACCCTCGAGCCTTCTCTCCAGCACCCTATTCTTAGTTTGTGGTGATAATGGCTGAGCCACTCATTGAAAGGTGAAATGACTTTCTCTAGGTCACATAATTATTGACAGCTATTGCTGATTCTAATGTCCCTCCTTTGGATATAATTTATTTGGTGCACAGTGTTCTCTTCAGTCGATGACAGCTTTTCTCCTTAAAAGGGATGTCTGTCCTCCCATGGATGAGTTATGTCAGCTTAGGTTTCCTTTCGGGTTCCTGGCCCTGCATCCTTCATGACCAACTCATCAATTTTTCACTTCCTCAGATCCCTGCTTTGCTTGCATCCCTCAGGTCTCCTAGGCTTGGCTCCAGGCTTAGGCCTGGTGTGTCTCACACCATTCTAGTGTCCAGTGCTTTATATCACCTTTCCCATGTCTCCCAGCCTCCGCCCACTATCCAGATGGGAACAAAAGGCCAGAGCTTAGACAGGGGTAGGAATCTATTAGAAATATATATGGCTTCTGTGGGTTTGCCATTTGTACGGCACGACTAGGAATACAAGGCCAGTGACCAGTGGGTATAATCCCACTCGTGACAAGTGCTGGGGAATGTGAAGGTTCACATTTGGAAAACCAATTTATCCATGTGATTGTTGTTCTTATCTACACTCAGAAATGCCAGGACTAGTGACCCTTGGCCACAGTGAGGCCAGCCATCCCCAATTCAAAAGCAATGTTCAGGGAGCTGCTTCCTGGGGGACATTGCCAACAGTGTCACTGGGTAAAGAAATGTGTCTCATTGGACCAGGGAAGTGGCTCAGTGGCTATGCAAGCATGAATGCCTGAGATCAGATCTCAGCACCCCCATTAAATGCTTGGTACTATGACACACATCTCCAGTGCTGGGAAAGGAGAGACAGGAGATCCTGGGGCTTGCTGGCCAGCTAGTCTAGCCAATTGACTAGCTTAAGGTTCAGTGAAAGATCCTGACTCAAAAAGTAAAGGTGGAACATAACAAAGGAAGACACCCAGTGTCAGCATCAACCTCTGGCCTTGACAGACAAGTGCATTAGTACACACACACACACACACACACACACACACACACACACACACACAGAGAGAGAGAGAGAGAGAGAGAGAGAGAGAGAGAGAGAGAGATGCTTGCACATGTATCATGTGTGCAGACCATACATAGAAAAATGAAGGAAAGAATGAAGTAAGGAAGGGAGGGAGGGAATGAGGGAAAAGGAAGGAAGGAAAGAAGGAAGAAAAGAAAAAAGAGGGAGGAAAGAAGAAAGAAAAGAGAGAAAGAGGAAGGAAGGGAAGAAGGAAGGAAAGAGAAGGAAGGAAGGAAAGATGAAAGAAAGAAAGGAAGAAAAGAGAGAAAAAGGAAAGAAGGAAGAAAAGAGAGGAAGAGGAAGGAAGGGAAGAAGGAAGAAGGGAAAGAAAGAGAGAAAGAGGAAGGAAGAAAGAAAAGAGAGAAAGAAGTCCTGACCTTTATAAGTGTAGACATCTGTCATCACGTCAGCGGCAACTTTCTTAAAGATTCAGCCTCGGTCATGAGCTGTGGAGTGCTGAACAGAGGCCTTAGTTAACATAACTGCTAACACTCGCTGTGTGGCTTTAGGTGGGTGACTTCACATCTCTGAGCCTTGGTTCTTGATCTGTAATATGCCAGTCATAGAGTCAGTTTAGAGGAAGGTTCTCATTGAGGGCAGGTATTTTTAGGAAATTTGCTTTTCTATCCTGGCCCTTTCCTTTGGAATCAAACGATAGCTCACAGAGAAATGCTTCCTCATTGGTGGCTTCTGTTAGTCCACAAAGGTTAAGCACAGAGGATTTGAACTGTCTTCTAGCCACTAACACTATTGTCTATGACTCCTTCATGCCTGGTCCACTTTCCTGTAGATGTCTCAACAAAGTCAAGGGGGACCCTGTGACTGCCTAGACATAGATTTCTGTCTACTTAAAACAAGCAACAACAACCTTTAAAGCTCTACAAAAACATAAATTACGTTCCCTGAGAGCAGTCCCAGAAGAAATGTCATTGGAGGCATAAAAGTGCTTTACTGTGACCTATGTAAACGTCCCAGGAAATAAACTGACTTCCTGATCATTCTGTAAAGTCTCTTGTCCCTTGTCTTGAGGAAAACGGATTGAATTACTTGAAAAGCCAATACCTGAAGCTTGCAGGGAAGACAGGGCTCACTCTGTGCTGAAGCATGGAAGATTGCTATGTGTTAATGCCATCGCTCTGGAAGTGCCATTCACAGCCTTTCACAGGACCCAGGCAAGTCACCCATGTCTAGGGAAGAAACAGACCCTGTGGCCAGCAGAGGCTTGAAAAAGCTAGAATTAGATTCTGATATCACACAGATGCTTCTGATGGGAACTTTTCAGGATAGAGCAAGGAAAGGAAAATCAACAGAGGGTGTACCAACCCTCTGGGATGTGCCAAGCAAGCATGGCTCCCATTCTTTTCTTCAACTGTCACATTTACACCTCTGTATCCTGTGAGGACACATTGGGACTCCCATGTTGAGCTGAGCCTCAAGGGTGTGAAATGTTTTCCCTAGGGTCACACAGGGAGTGAGTACTGGAACTCTATTTGAACCCAGGTCTACATACCTTTGTCTTGATGGATCATACTCTTCTGCCCACCAAGAGGTACTTTTTTTCAGACGTATTTCTGGGGTCTAGAGTATGGAGAGCCTCTGCCCTAGGCTGGTAAATCTTCATGAAGCCCCATGGATAGCTGGCATCCATTTCTTTCACAGTTCTCATGTTTAGGGTATATTGAAAACACAGGCATATGTGTGGGCTTCCTGTATTGACACACAGACACATAGCATCTAGGTGACAGAGGAGTTGATGTCATTATGGGATGAGGCTGAGAAGCTTCCTTCCTCTTACTGGAATGTGTACCTCAGTGTCCCTTTGATTGATGGGCTGAGAGGGAGGACAGAGTTGGGGTATTACCACTGGCTTAAGGCACATAATGAACCCAGGGCTCAGGCACCACCAAGCTAGTGATGGCACCGGGCAGACACACAATTCCTGCACAGACTACTGATTTGGATGGAAACTCTGACACTTAAATTATGTTGAGTAAGGTCTGAATTGGGATGTACCATCATAAGACTAAGGCTAATTTACTGTCATTGCACTGGACTCAGAAAAGAACTATGTATGCCTCTCTGTGTGTAGTGTGTGGTATGTATGAGTGTTTATAGATGTGTATTTGTGCTTGTGTTTGATGTGTACACTTGTGTGTGTACCTGTGTATGTATGTGTATCTTTATGTATGTGCATGTGCTAATGTGTGGCGCATATGTACATCTGTGTGCGTCTGTGGTGTGTGTGTGTGTGTGTGTGTGTGTGTGTGTGTGTATGTGTGTAGTCACTCAAGTGTGTTTTCATTCACTGGTACACCACCCCCAATTCCAGTTGCAAGCCAGAAAGAGAATCTGTGATGACAAAGCACCCTGAGCTACTTACTGAAAAAAAACAAAATCAGTCTTTCTCCTGGCAGATTTGGGTCAGACAGTGTCTGACAGTTGTGTGACATGGTCAAGAGTACTCAGCGACAAGAGACAGCTCCACACTGCAGAGGGTCACATGCTTCTCATGCCTCTCAGACTGAGGGCTAGAAATTCAGGCCTGAACCTATCATGGGGCAGGAAGGTCCAAATGCTGGGAACCCAGGGCCACCGGGTCCCGGAAAGATTTAAGAGCAAAAATCATGCCCTAGATTTCTGAGTGGAATTTAGGTAACCTTTCCAACTAGAACCAGAAAACTTGTGGGAATAATATAAAGATATATCAGCATACACACACACACACACACACACACACACACACACACACATGTGGACATATGTGTGAACAGAGATGTGACATACACTATTGTGCTTTGGATATAAAATGTCCCCCATAGTCCCACATTTTGAACACTTGGTTCTCAGCTATTTTTGGGACAGTTGCAGAATCTTTAGGAGCTGGGCCCCTCTAGAAGAAGGGGTATGCCTTGAGGTTTAATGGCCAGGACCCACTTTCTGTTTGCCCTCTGCTTCCTGGTTGCAGAGGGGGTGTGAGCAGCCTCATCATCCATCGGCACCATGCTTTTCCCATCATAGTGGGTTCATCCTCACACATGCACGCTCAAAGAAACCCTTCCTCCCTTAAGTTGCTACTGTCAGGGGTTTTGTGAAAGCAGCTAGAAAAGCAAACGAGGCATACAGAGTGAGTGTGTGCGCGCACAATATTTTCTTAGGCTGTTTCACAGACTGCCAAGGACCACACGGCTTCTAAAAGGTAGAGATTTGTTTTCTGTAGTTCTGCAGAAAAGGCTACAGGTCCAGGGTCAGCATGCTGGCATGTCTGGCGTCTTGTGAGGACCCAGACTGTCTACCTCTTCATTACATCTTCATGTGGAGGTAAGAGTTCATGAGAACCCTCAGCCCTGTCTTACAAGAGCAGTAATCCGTTTTGTGATGGGTTCCACCCCCTACATGATCTGTTACCCCTGGAAGGTCTGTTTTCAGATACCATAATATCAGGATTAGATTTCAGTATGTGTATTTGGGGTGAGACACCCAAAAATTGAATCCAGACTGTAGTGGGCATGTGTATGTGCATTTTCTTGCTATAGTCCAGCCTCTTTCTCGGATCTTCTAAAGGGAAGAGAAAGAGGTGCATGGAAGGCGCTGGCTGTGACTGCATCTTCACACGGAGCTCTGGAGCGCTGTGAAGGAACTGCAGACAGCTGGTTGGGGAAGGAGGGCTGCAGCCTGAAGGACATACCCTGCCCTGAGGTCACAACTCAGCTGGCTGAACTCTGGGACTGTTCACTGTCATCAAAGCCTATTTTTGAAATGACATTGCAGTGTGCCAGGTCCTGAGATTGACCCCAAGGCCACAGCAATGCTGTTTTCTGAAAGTCAATCACAGTTGAGAAGAGGTGACCCGACAAGCTGCATGGGAGTGTGAAAGTGGCTGGGCTGCGCCAGAGCTCATTGTGGGCGGCACATCCATCTGTTTCATGCACTGAGACATAGATTTCAGAAGTGGACTGATTAATGTTCTGCACCTCGTTAGCACCCAGAGAGACTGTGTCCCTAGTGTCTGCTATGAAGCCTGGGATTTGTGCACCCAGGTTTGTGGAAATGACTTGACTAGAAACTGCAGGGAGGATAGACTTTCAGAAGAAATCCAGGACAGGGAGCTTTAATCACCACATTCATGTCCAATGCCTTCCACCAGGAGGTTCTCTGGAGAGGATGCCGAGACAGCAGCTGCTGTCGTGCCATGCCATGTGCACTTTGGTAGCCAGAAGCCTGGCTACCATTGAAGGAGGTTCTCCTGTTATGGCACCTTCCAAGCCCCGTCATCTCGGGTTGCCTTGGGTTGCTCCCCCATAGCTTAGATACCTTAGTGTGGCCCCTGGGTCTTGCTCATCATATTTTGGGGGGACAGGAGTATCCTTGCAGCTGGTCTAGACACCTAATTGAGATTTTCTAGGCCATAGTGAAGTGTTTGCAGTGTTTAGATGCTAAAGCCAAGACTCAAGGTGGAGAGGGGAGAGGACTTAGCCAGTGGAGAACAATGAAATCTCCTGCTGTGTCCCTATGAGCCCTGTGTTGGTTACTTTCTCATTGTTATGACAAAATAGCCAACATAAACGATGGAAGGGAGGGAGGGAGGGAGGGAGGGAGGGAGGGAGGGAGGGAGGAAGAATGTATTCTGACACACTTACAAGGGCACATCTCAATGGCAGGGGCCTTGTGGCAGGACCCAGAGCAGCTCGTTACATGCGTGCATCATTAGGAGGCACAGTGCAATGGGTACTGGTGTGTCCTGCTCAATTCTTCCAGTTCTTCCCTTTCTGTTCAGTCAGGGAGGACACTACTCACCTTTTAGATGAGTCTCCCCCCTTCAGTTAATTCAATCTGAAAAGTCCTTGGATATGACACAAGATTTGTTTCCTAGGTTATTCTAGATCCAGTCAAGTAGACAGTCAATAATCACCATTACGCCATCCTGATGCAGTGAACAGGATGCTCCACTGTTCGTCAGAGGGTAACTCGGCCCATGCCCTGATCACAGGATGGTGAGGATCTCAAGTACAGAGCAGTGGGGTATGGAGCCTGCTCCTTGGCTCCAAGACAGTGGTGAAGCACAGAAGTGTGGCGGTGCTATTCTTAGATAGGCTGAGGGCAGACTGTGGGAAAGGAGAAAGCCCTTTTCTTTCCAAAAAACCAAACAAATACAAGTGGTGTGACTCTTGAATTTCCTGTCATCTGTTAAGTACTTAGCAAACAGCATGCATGGTGCATTGTGCTAGGCCAGCTGGGGCTTGGGTAGAAATCTCATAAACCCGGTCCTTGGAGCTTTTAGTGAGGACTAGGTTCAGATATTTTACTCCTAGGAATCATATTGCTTTCCTGGAACTAATTCAAAACAAAACTTATGAAATTTATACACTTTTAAGAATATCGAAAGTTCTGACTTTCCCCATGATAACCATTGAAGTGTTCAAAAAGAAATATTTAAAACTCTTTAAAAAGACTTTGGTGGTCGAACCTCATTGATGTATTAATACCACAGTTCTTATTTCAGTAATATAAGGGTACACACACACACACACACACACACACACACACACACACACACACTTGCACCCAGTATCCTAATTGTCCACAAACCCAGAGAACTGAGCTAAAGGGAGATCTCATTTTTAGCAAATGGTGTAGAGAATCAAACGTTTGGCCTTGGCCTTCAAATATCAGTAAGTTTGCCATTCCAAGGTGGAAATCAAGACAAAAGAATACGAATGAATGAAGGAGATGCACGGGGTGCATAAGAAGAGACAGGAGCCTTAGGCTGGGCTAAGGAGAAGGCAGCCTGCACGGATGGGTCAGGGCGAAAACCTTCTAGTCAATGCCAGGGTGAGAGTGCCATGTACTGTGGCTCCTGAGCCTCTTGTTGCTATAGGAGCTGAGTTTTCACCTTCAGAGCATTCAGCCCCCTTGCACTGCACTTAAGAACATCTACAGTGCTGGGGCGATGCCAGGCTAATTGAGTGTTGGTAATTGTTTTCACTGTGCTTTGATGTAATGCATTTTTAAAACGGAGTGCTCTCCAGTAAGTGCTTCCATAAAGGGGGAAAAGGGGCCAGAGGCTTCACGTTTCAGAGTGAGATTTGCAGAGAGTAGGGTGGATGAAGACAGGGCCTGTGTCCTCCCATCCGTGTCCAGCTCTGTTAGAAAGGGAATGGAAATAACTGCAAAGATTAAAAAAAAATCAGCCATTTGGGCAAGCAGGTCTTTCCATGGCTTCTGAGCAACACCCTAACATAGTTTTACTAATTACAAGAGCCAGAGTGACTTGACAGGGAGGAATGTCACCTTAATCAAGAGAGCGTGCTCAGCAGTGCCAGTGGTGAGCTCTCACTACATGGCTTTCTGACAGAGTGAGATGGGAAGGGCACAATGTCACCTGTGGGATCTTTCTGCCAAAAATCCCCAACCTGTAGAGAATAAAGAGAAAGTCATCAGGCACCTGTATTTGGGACACCCTGAAGCTGTTGGCATAGATTAGAAATGCCAGCACTTTGAAAGACGGAAAGAGTATGTTTGCCCAGAAGGAACATTCTAGACCAGAGCAGACCTAAGAGACATGACAACCCATTGCAATGTTTGACCTGAGATTAAGAATAGGAAAACCAAGGAAGAGCTGTAAAGGCCATTATTGAGATCTCTGAGAAATTTCAAACACGGTACATATTTTAAAACTATCAGTGTTAAATTTCCTTTAGGCATGATAATGGTATTATAATAATATGCAAGAACCCTGATACTGATGATATTTTTAGAGTTGCAGAGAGAGCTTAAACAATGGATTCATCTAGAAGGTTGTTGCAATGTTCACTGTGCTATTATTACAACAAAGAAGTAGCAGCTTTTCACATATGTACAAAAGGTCAACATGTGTGTGCTGAGAGCAGTGATCACAGATGGGCATGAAGTCAACTGCACATGGTGTTAAGTTATCCTGGACCCAAACATACAGTGCCCTTGCCCGATGGAAGAGATGTGTGTGCTGCTTTGGGTGCAAAATGGCTTTAGATAGTGGATGCTTTCGTCTCACTGATCTCTATTGTAAAACCAGAACACCATCTCCAGGTCGAGGGGAGCCTGCTTGCCGAGGTTTCTATTCTTTGGAATTCTGAGGGGTGTTTGTGCAAATTTCAGGGGTCTGTAGAAAGTTTCTTGGCTCCATGATTCGTGTTCTTTGCCTCTGTCTCTGTCTCTGTCTCTCTGTCTCTGTCTCTGTCTCTGTCTCTCTCTTTCTCTCTCTCTGTGTCTGTGTGTCTGTGTGTCTCTGTGTCTCTGTGTCTCTGTGTGTGTGTGTGTGTGCACGTGTGAGCAAGATATTATTCCTCAAGAAGCACCTACCATGTTTTTTGATCTGAGGTTTTAACCTTGGATCTGTCCAAATAGGCTAGGCAGGCTACCCAGTGAGCCTCTATAGTCCTCCCATCTGTTTCCCTAATGCTGGTATTAGATTACAAAGGCACACTACCAGATCAGTGGTGGTGGTGGTGGTGGTGGTGGTGGTGGTGGTGGTGGTGGTGGTGGTGGTGGTTGTCATTGTTCTGGGGGATCAAACTCAGGTCCCCATGTTTACAAGAGAAACGCTTTCCCAATGAGCCATTTTCTCAGCCCTTTCTCATTTACTCTTGCTTAAGTAACATATTCCACTGCCCTTCAAGCTCTCTAATCTCCGTGCCTACTGTCTTACTTTCTTTTTCTGTGGCTGTGATAAAATACCCTCATGGAAATAACTTAAAGGAGAAAGGGTTTGTTTGATCCAGGGCCCCAGTTACAGTGCATTAGGAAAGTTACAGTGGCCAGAGCTTGAGAAAGCTCCTCACATCACATTGGCAGTCGGGAAGCACAGAGCAATGGATGCATTTTCCACACAGTCCCTTTTTCTCCTTCTCTTGTAGAGCTCAGGATCCTGGTCAAGGAATGACACTACTCAAGGTGGGCAGCCCATCCTACCTCAGTTAACTCAATGGAGATAATCTCCCACAAGTGTATCCAGAGGTATCTTTCACAGGTGACAGCTGGAATGAACATCATGCCCCACCCCGTTTCCTTTACAGCTTTCAGGACAATAGTCCTGGCTGTCTTTCTCACTCACAGTGTCTCAGAGAGCAGGGCTGCCGTGTAGCATCATTGACTAACAACTTTGAAATTCTCTTGAAGCTTCGCGACCCAATGATTGTATCCATAATTTCCCATATAACAATTATGTGAACTAAAGTACAACGGAAGTATGTGCTTAAAACCAAAAGATAACTCTAAATAGACTGTCTCTTTATCCATGGTTAACATCACAGGATGAATGTAGCTGCAGCAAAGGTCACTGGGCTCCTCTGTCCACCATATCTTAGGTAAACAGTGGTTCATACTTTATCACTTAGAGAAACTAGTGGAATCAGTACATTTTACATCTTTCTATGTGAACGTAATTACTATTACTACTACCATTAACTACCATTATTTTGACTTTCAAATATTTATTACATATATGATACTTATTAACTACTTTACAATACACATGTGCGCGCGCGCACACACACACACACACACACACACACACACACACACACACACACAC